>NW_027150927.1:0-528423 GCF_020186115.1 Histomonas meleagridis
TTGTGAGTTTTTAAGTGAGAAAAAAATAAACATAAAATTCGTGATAAGTTCGATAAAAATAACGAATAAATAAATGCTATCAACCTGACCTAACTTGACTTAACCTAACAATAGAATTCGAGATAGCATTTCATTTTGCGAATTAAATGAAATATTTTTTGATAGAAGAACTCCACGAATCAATATTTCTCTCTACTTCTTCGAGCCTTTTTTATTATTTCTTCGTATTCTCTGATATTATTTCTCGCTTGCTCCCATCGATCCAAAGTTATGCCGGAGTCTCTATGATCTTAACATGTTCTATTCTTTAGCTCTCTGTAGATTGTTGGTGGTATTGATTTTGCAACTTCAATAAATACTGGTTTTGCATTTTCAACTGTACCAGGTAATTGTTTTTCATTTAATACTTCGTGGACTTTGTCGTTGATGGAATCCATGATTTCTGCAACAGTAAAAGCATATTTAAAAGAGCAATACTCCGCCACAAAATGAACAAGCTTTATATGAATATACTTTTCGAGGAATTTTGGCGCCGTTTGACTCAAATGATATATATAATGATATATAATGACAAATTCCTGCCACCTTCACCGCTGTCCAGAAGCATTTTTGACTGATTTCCACCACATATTAGTAATTTAATTAAATCTCCATGTTTTCTCATTTGAAGGACACATTTGCGATGCATTCACATAACCATTTGAGTTGCAAACGTAATATTTTTATTTATTATGATAATTAAAACATCGTTACAAGTTTTTGTGGTGAACTCCTCAGCTGACATATTTATATAGTAAATAAAAAAATCGAATTTTATATAAATAATAAAGTTTCTTTTTCCTGAGGTTTGAGGCATTTTTGGCTTGTATCATAAGGTGGCAGGATCCTGTCATCTTCGCCACAAGCCTGTTTCTTAACATGTTTCGGGAATATTGAAATCTCATATTCTTCAATTTTGGATCCTTTAAATTTCTCAGATATCTCTTAACTTCTGCGGTGGTATATGGGAATAATAACTGCCGTTTTCATGTTTGCCAATCCAACAAGCAGCAGATTTGGAATATATTTATGTAAATACATGTTCAATGATTTTTGATATAGCGCAGAATCTACTTCATAATAATAGACGTTAACGAAATTCTTTATTATATTCATTTTGTTATTAAAATTTTCTAAAACACTTTTCGAGAATTGAGAATAAGTGAAATTTTCAACATAAAAATTTACAATATCAACAACAAATCCCGAAATTTCGTCTGCGTTATACGTGTATTTTAATACATAAGGCGCGAATTCATCGATATATATATCAACGTTATTTACAAATTTATGTTTCATAACTTTTGGTTTCAGTATTTAAAAACCAAAACATGAATTTAAGTGTGATTGACAATTTATCTGTTCCCGATAATTTGGCTCTCATTCTTGCTACATATGATTTTTTTATTAGCTTTTTTTTATTAGCTCTTATATTATGGTGTTTTCTTCTTTAAAGGTTGCCATTAGAATCAAGCAATCCAGCTGGCTATAGCTGTTATAACAAGTAACCTTAGAAAATTTATTTACTGTTTTATAACTCCAGCATTATTTGTTATATATATTAATATTCATAAATTTTAATAAATTTTGAATGATTTAAATTTGTTCTAGTATTTATAAATGATTTTAACATATTAATTACATTATCTGTAAATATATTACTTGCAATAAATGATTGTATCGAACAAGACTCACTGATAATCACATTATCGAAATCGAGTTATTTGACGATAGATATTCAACAATTATATTTGCACGACCATATTTATATCGATTATATTTTAAGCAGGCATTAGTTATAACTATGTAAATTTAATCAATAAAAAAAATGATATTTAATGAATTTATATCAATATTAATCAAGATTTAACAATGAATGGTAATATAGATATCAATACTATAAATAATATATCTACTGATAATCATAATCATAATATCAGTGATGAATATTTCGGATTTTCATTAAAATCGTTATGATGTTTTTTTTAAAGTTCCATCAGGTACACCTTTTATTGATTACATTCCTGTCAATTATTCACGATCATATAGACCTG
Source organism: Histomonas meleagridis (assembly GCF_020186115.1). Taxonomy (NCBI): domain Eukaryota; phylum Parabasalia; order Tritrichomonadida; family Dientamoebidae; genus Histomonas; species Histomonas meleagridis. The sequence goes on from NW_027150927.1 coordinate 2,094, forward strand.
GTGAAATGAATTATTTCGAAAAAAAATATTTTGAATGAAAATAAAGATATAAATGATTCGTTTTGTTGACATATTTAGTTGTCGATAAGTAATTGTTGATGATTGATCGTTGTTTGTAATTATTTCTTAATTATTTCGACTTTTGGTACTCTCCAATCAAATAAGATTATTTGAATACCATGATATGCCTTTCAAAGATCTTGAAAAATTTACATTCAAAATATTTTTGTGAGAAATTATTTTATGTCAAATTCGATTTCTATGTTTTACATTTTTCGACATTAAATTTTCTGATAATTTATAAAATGTCAATCAACATCGGGTACATCGCTTGAATAATTAAAACATAATTTTTCATCAAATCTGTTTATAACATACTTACCAGCGTAAATGTGATGCTGATGTTAAATTTACATTGATACATGTCATAACTTATTTCTTTAATGTATTTTCATCAATCAAAATAAAATTCAAAAAAGAGATTACACAATATAACTTTTTTGTCATTGATAAAATAAATAATACAAAAATTCAAAAAAAATCAATTTTTCTAATTTTCAAATTTTTTTATAGGCTTTCGAAATATTTTATTTTTGATTTCGGATTTCTCATTTATTAGCTTGAAAATAGTTACTCGTTATCATAGTTTTGCTTATGCCTATCATTAGTTGTATATTTTATTATTTTCGCCATACCAGAATCTAATTTTTTATGAAGAAATTTGAAAAAAATCATCAACAATTTTTTTTACTGTTATAAAATATTCGATGTACCCAGTATTTGAAAAACAATATAGTTTAATTTGAATAAGTTGTTATTTTCGTAAAAGAAATACGGATGCGCGCGAATTCGGAGCACCATGAAAATGATAGCAAATTTGCATATATATATATGAGCGATATGAAGGTGGTAGAATCATTTCATCTTTTTATATATCATTTCTTAAAACACCTCATAAATCAATATTTTTCTTCGCCTTCTACAACAGTAATATCATTTTTGTTAAGATTGTACATAAGTATGAAACGATTTCCAAATATGTTATATTAATAGGTGGTTTATCATATTATTAACATTATTACTTGTTTTTTTTCCATAGTCAATTCTCGTTGGTTATCCTCCAATGTCCAATCAACATCATGTCTTAGCAGAAATGTATTGGCTTCTTCTATTATCAAATTTGTTGTAAGATCTATTCGTGTTTTATCATATTTAGTCTACTTAGAATCAGTGAATTGATAATGTCTAATTTTTTTTGAAATATTTAGTTTTACAGTGCATTGTAATACATATTCAAATCGAGTGATAATCCCATATTTTTGGGATGAATTTACAATATCGCTTGTAGTTGAGGCCCATTGAATGGCTGATAACAATCTTATTATATCATTTGTTTGAGGGCTTAACCCATCAGTTTTACGTTTGTTTGGCATCACTTTTTTTGTCATAAAATACAAAAGTAAGTCAAGTCATTGCACTTGATCACTCGAATGGGATAAAATTATTGCAAGATCCACGTCAAATGCATTTGCCGGAAGATCTACGATCATTGATGTCAATTCTTCAGAATAGCTGTCAATATCTTCTGGTGACGCATCTAATCTTTTAATTTTCATTGGCTTCCCCCAAATTGGTTTCACCATTTGCGTATAATTGTTCCAAGTGTGTTAGAGGATATGATAATGTTGTATGTCATATAGCCATTCTGAAAGGATGTGGTTCTTATAATCCTCACACAACTTTTGCTTCACTGATTACATTTATTATGAATCTAGGATCTGTGGCCTTTCAATAAGATTTACTCCGCCTTGTGAGATTTCACGTAAAGGTCTTTCGATGTGACTAGCGATGGTTGTGAAAAATATTGGCGATCGCCTGTAAAGATTTGAAATTTATTATCAAGTTATCGATATTATATATCTGTTCCCTCATCTACAGGTTTTTCACCTCAATCTATATCAATTTCATTGTTTGAAGTTGTAAAACAAAGCTTCTTTATTTATATAAGTATCATTTTCATCATATAATGAAATATGTCAGTTCCTCATAATAAAGATTTACTTATACAAGCATCGGTTTTATGATTAGATATCTATGGAAAATCCTGGATAACTTGAAATTCGTTTATGAAGTAGAAAATAATAGGAGTTTGACGACCATTGACCCAGTTTATTCTATAGAAAAAATGAAGTGTGATATCAAATTTTTTTATGCATATAATGAAAAAATGGGGGGAATTTTGACACCTGTTGCAGATCTGATCATAGAAAATATCGATGGAATCAAAAGAATCCACTTGGACGGAAAATATCGCAAAATAAACAATTAGCATAAGATATTTTATTGTTATATATGTTAAAAATGAATGGAAAATTTTACATAATCAATGTTGAGTCTGTTGAATCTATTTAGTTCAGTTAGACAATTTTGTTGGTTTAAAAAATGATAAAATATAAGCTAATAATTTTATTTTGTCAGAAAACGATAAAATTAGTCAATATATGTTTATAATTTATTCTTATAATTTACTCTTATGGTGGTCAATATCTTTGATATTTTAGTCAGTAAATTCTAAATATTTGACGAGATATTTTTGTTGTAATTTTCTATTCAATTTTGAATAGCATTTTATACTATGATTTACATCGATAAATTTTGAAATGGGTTTTGGATGTGCTTTTATTAAAATATAATAAAATATTATACTTATGACAAATTGATTTCGAAATACGCCAATTTGATTTTTGAATTTGACAAATTGATTTTGAAAAACGACAAGATGAAATGAAAAAAGTATATTAATATGTTAAAAATCGTCTGGATATGTATAATTATATTTATTGAACAATTCTATTACTTGTTGTTTGCTTTTTTCGCATTATATTTATTAAATATAAAAAAACGAAAAAAAAAAAAATTAAAAATCATATTTTAGAAATCAATGTTCATTATAGTGATTACTTATATGTCATACCTTCAGTGTATTTTACAAACTTGAGTGATATTTTACGTTTATCTATTAACTTTATTACATCAGGGTAGCTATATTTTATGTTATAAGTTTAACCAATTCTATATCATTAGTATCACATAATAATTGTAATCATTATTTCCATTCAAATGGTGATCATTTACCAAATTTCCATTTTGAATTTTGTCATATAATTCAGGAAATTTGATTCTTAGAGAAGTGTCCATTGCATATTGACTAAATATAGAAATTTTTGAATTTAATAAATATAATCCTGAGGCTCAAAATCCGATTTGAATATTATCAATTGAAGCAGCTTCTGATAATGCAGACCACCAAATAAACTTAGCTCATATTGCAATAACTTTTTCTTATATATTGTCTTCAATGGTGAAGTTATAGCAACATCAAAAGGCTGTAATAAATGAGAAGTATGCCCAGGAAATACTGATATATCAATCCCAAACATCTCAAATAATCTTGCAACATTATAATTGGCCCTACTTTTATGTCCATCAACCAGCAATCAAATCCTCTGTTTTCTCAGTTCTGGTTTAAGCTGAAGTCTATAAATTCGAATTTCAGCTAAGAATGCATATGCCAGTAAGTGAATAGTTTTTTGTTGGTCCAACCTGTTGGTGATGTTGCAAAATGCCCAAGTTCTTTGACTTCTTCAAGTCCACTAAATGTTTTTTTATCCTTTAGGATAAACCATGGTTTCATAACATATCCACTTGCAGATACCTTTATACAAGCGATGATGTGTGGAAATACTGGAGATGATTTCGTAAGTGGGATTTTGCCTTGAGTTACCAATACCTCATATTTCTTTTTTGATGAACCCATAATTTTATCCATGTTAAAAATTGATGCAGGATCCCTCTTTAGTAGGTGAGAATGCTTGGAAAAAAAGTCTTCTATTGCAACTATATCACAAGCAATTCTTCTTAATGTTTCCAATTCAGCAGCAAATTCCACACTTAGATAATTTGCTTTAGCCATTTTTTGAAGCCAAGTTACATCATAATGTATTTCTCTCACTTTCGTTAATATTTTTTTGCTGTTGCATATTTCCAATTATTTTCTGGCTTTTTAAGCTCTCTCTTTTATGAGAGTTGTTGCTATTTTCATTGCCTCACATGTTGACGAACAATTTATATCATTTTCTCTTTTATGAACTATATCTATGAACTTCTTCATATTCAAATCACAGAGGATTGCCTCCCCACCTTCCATTGAGTTTTTGTCCCGATATTTTTCACAAGCTGTTCTCAAAAATATTCGTCCAACAACTTTATCACCACATAATTTATGCTTTTCTCTTATTTGTGCGAAGGTCTTTCCAGTAAGTTTTTGTATGTAAATCATTACCTGTTTCGTAGAAAGGATGGATTCGTTAGTCGATGCATTTATCAATTCTATCAAAAAATCAAATGTAGAGTATACAAAACATAACGTTTTAACTCAATTAACCGTATAATTAAATGTATCAATTCACATTTTCCTATCAATTATTGTATCGTTTCTATCGGCACCCTTTTATTCTACATAACTGTTCACATGATGATGAATTCTATGTGCTATCACGAAATCAGTATACGGCCATTCCGCTCTCTGTATTATATAAATTGATTTGAACTTTTTTTTCTCATAAATTTACGAATTATGACCCATATGGGTCTTATTTCATCTCTTATCCGACTTTTTAATTTTGCTAAATCTTTAAAATTTATTCTCATTCAAAATTCAAAGAACTTTTAAATTATTTAATGATCAATTTATAAATACACTCAATTAGCACACAATTTTCATTACAAATTTTCAATTTTTTGATGATTGGACTGATTTCTAACCAAAAGTTGATTTTCAACTCACTTCACATTCTATTCATATTACTTAAATATGAAACACTATTCGTCGAAGGAAAAGGACATTGATATTCTTATCAATACAATGCTATCAGGAGGTGATCCATACATTGTTGGAAAGGCATTTGGTATGTCGAAGAGAACGATTCAGCGCTACATGAAAACAATTTTATTGCTTGTGAAATTCAAAGAAAGGTGGTGCTTCCAACATAAAAATTAACGATGTAATTGAAGATTGGATGATTCAATTTGTTGAAGAAAACAGCTCAACCACCCTTCAAATCATCGAAGACAACATGTGCGCTGTTTTTCCGCAACAAGGTTTGAATAACATTTCTCTTATGACAATTCACAATCACCTTGATGCCAAATAGATTTCATACAAAAAGCAGCGCTACATTGCTCCAGATGCTAATTCCGATGAAACACTTTGTTTGAGGGCGGAATACGTCAATGAATTCAAGAACTTAAACGTGAATATACACCGAATTTATATCTATGAAACTAATGTCACAATAATGAACAGGAGGAATTATGGTAGATCAAAAGTTGGGACATGACAGTTCAGCCTTTTGTAATCAATGGCTGCAAAAAAGTAAATATAATTGCAGCAGTAAGTTGAAGCTTTAATTGGGTGTATCATGAAAGAACACTTGATATTTATCTGTTTGGAGTTTAAATGATAATATTATTTCAAAGGTACCGTTCCACTTACCAGGAATAGTTGACGCATATCGAAAATTATCAGGCTTATTCTTACCAATCGTATTAATTTAGATCATGATCTAAACCAAGGTTTTGTTATTACCGTTTCGTCTCGAGCAATTGAGACAAATATGTTTTTTTTTCTTTCATCAATTTTATAATATTCACGGCTAATTGGAAATCTTTTCTTTGTGATGCCATCATGACGAGATAATATATCACGTACAGATGAACCCACTTGAATAATTAAATCTTCAATACGTGTTTGTTTTTCAGGAGCTTCTATACGTTAAAATATATATTCTTTCTTTATTATCAAACATTTGTTTTGAAGAACAACCGATGGCTGAATGATTCGTATTATAAATATTCAGAAACTTTATTATTTAATCTGGAGTAATAAACGTATATTTTTCATCATGTTTCATGAACTGCCGAAGCTGATGTTTACATTAACGGTAAACAATAAACATATCTATTAATTGTGCCAATAAATACATGCCAATATCTAAAATTTTTATTTTTATACTTCATCGTATAAGTCATGAAACCAACAAATTGGTATAGATGTGAGTATTTTTGAATTTGGCAAAAAGATTCCTGGAATAATTGATACAGTAAAAAGCGTAAAAATGATATAACAGATAAAATAGATAAGATAGTTGATGCAGTTCTTTAGCAGTCCAGCCATACACCTCGGGAGACTCGAAGTTCGTATCTTCTAAATAAAATGATTTTTCAATTTTTCATTTTATTTCAAATGATTGAGACAGAAACAAAAATCGTTTTGAAAGGAACAGAAGATAAAGTCTTGCCATAGGCTCGAACCTCACGAAAATCTAACAATAAAAACATCAGATGTCGATATAACAAAAAATACTGTTAAAGATCTTATAATAGCTAACGCCAAAAATCATGTTGAAAATGAATTCTCTTACGTCAAATACTTCAATAACAGCAAAAAAATCAAAAACTACAACGGTAAGTCGAAAATTAATTAAAAACAACAACGACGGTGAAGAGTATTATTTATAAGATGACCAATTATTAATGAAGCATATAATTGAATCGAATTCACGATTAGATCAATTAACAGGTTAGCATAAAAAGCGTAAGAAGAAATACAGAAGTTCAAAGAATGATATTCTGAGGAAATTACAACAGTTGAGCAAACAAAGAATGAAAAACAATCAAAAGAAATTATTACGGAACATCAAGAACCAAAACATCACGAACAAGTTTATAATGTGCCGGTCCAACGCGGATGGATAGCAAAAGTTCAATACTTATGAATCAATATTTTTATTTCTAATTAAATGGCAAAAAAAGCAGTTAAAAGAATCATCGAAAATACAAAGAAATATGTCAAACGCGGATAAAGGCATCTATTTATTACTCAAGCTTCAACATTGAATTCTAACGCTTTGGTGAAAACAAATATTTATCCTCTACCGGTAAATTCCGATTCAGCTCGGTCACAACAAATGATTGCAAATTTACTAAATCCATTTCTTTTTGTTGCAATATCACAAACACCACAAAACGTAAATCTTGACGCAATACATAATATGGAAAATTTAAACGATGTTCGTCAACAAATCAATGATACGCGGAGATAAAAAACCAAGATGAATTAGCAAGAAAGAAAAATTTGAATGAACAAGAAAGAAATATGAAAAAAGCGACAAAAGCTGCTGAAGCAAAGTATAATGAAGAAAAGCAAAAACGTGTAATGGCAGGAAGAGAGAGATTGAACGTCAGCATAAATTCGCGAACAAAGCTAATCAAGAAACTGAACGTTATGCAAGAAGTTCCAATAACGCTACCGTTCCATTACATTCAAATCTACCTTTTAAAGAATATTAAATTGGTTATTTACCAATATCACGATATGGTTCAATAATTATTGACTCATTTTTGAGAGAATTCCCATACAAATGTGTCAGATAAAATTACGCTTTTTAAACTGTTTGAGATTTTTTGATTCAGCTTTGAGTAGTTCATTTGATGAACAGAAATCTAATCGTATCGATAACTTTTGATACGAAAAAAAAAATATGTAAATATTCATATCTCTATTTATAATTGATTAGAGAATAAAAATAGATATAAAAAAATGAAATTATTATATGTTATAATTATATGAATAAAATATATAAAATCCATGAAAAAATTAGAATATCATGACAGAATAATGATGTTATTGAAATTTTATCATAAAAAATATTTTCGGGCTAAATCGGTTCCGGCAGATTCAAAAAGTGAAATTTGATTCAAAAAAAAGAGTCATTTCTAAACGGTTATGAATGCCGTTTTCTATTTTGATGTAAAGAATAAAAAGCAAAGTTACAGCTCTTATTAATGAGTGTAATAAAATCAACAAAACAACTCAACCATTCAACGGGTATATTAGTATAACAGAATTTGTATCAAATGTATTAAGATAACTTAAATCACTTTATACTGCAGCTCAAACAAGTTGCTGTAACAGAAGATATGTATTCAAATGTCCATTTCATGGAAGAAGATTAGGAGGTATGATTAAAACCCATTGCTTTTCTTTCCTTGTATTTAGAATTACTTTCATGAACAATGTTCAATATTTTACATTTGATCAGCTCAATTCAGAATTTCATGAACATCATTCAATTTCTGACGATTTTTACGAAGCACACAGAAATATGCCAACTGAAAATATCATCAGGGAGGTTTGTCAACAACAAAAATTAGGTGTTCCTTCTGGAATTAGCAAAACAAATTATATTATAATAAGCTCGAATAATTTTCATAATCTCAGAGAAGATATTATTCAACAAGTAAAATTTGTGAATCTTGATATGTTACTTCAAAAACTACAAAATATTCAGAATTTTCATCTTATATTACATAAAAATGCTAATAATGAATTTTATTTATCAACAGCAATTCATTCAAAAGTAATTAACACAAATTATTGGAAAGATGTAATCAATATCGATGATACACAATGTACAAAAATTTATAATATTCCTCCAATTTCAATAGTTACGATTGATTCTGATGACCATTCTCAGATAGTTACATATGGTTTTTCATCATAAAACAGAAAATTCGTTTGAATTATTTATTAAGGATATAAAACAATTCACACAAAAAACAATTCGTTTAATTGTTATGGATAGATATATGGCCCAATTCAATGCAGCACATAATATTTTCCCTGAAGCAATTATTGGCTCCCACTAATGTAAATGACATATCTATATTCATGATAGATTTCAGATAAAATGGACAATTTATTTTGAATGTAGATACTTCATAAGTACTTCCTCCATATCTACAGCGGTATATCTGATATTTTCGTGATTGACCTGGAGTTAACGCAGAGATTGGGAGGAAATGTTGGCGGCAGATGTCATGGATATATCTAGTCAAACTATTGCAAAAATCGAATACCTTGTTACAGAAAGCAAGAGCTTGAACAAGTGCACTTGTGGTGTTTGATGTAGCATGTGGTAGTTCTTTGATCAATTGTTAAAATTTTCAAACGTCAAAATATGCATTTTGACAAAAAAATGAATTGACTAAGTTTGTATAAAGGGGGAAACCATTCCCCGAATACCATCAGTGGATAAACTCGAAAAAGCGGTTATTTATAATTTTACGAAAATAAAATTTAAAAATTCAATTTTGAAGTGTTTTTCACTCTTCTGCTTATCTTCCTTTAAGCGAATTATAAACATCATCAGATGTTATTATTTTGCTCGCCAAATAAAGACCGTTTGGTTGTTTTCCCGTCCGGGAAAGCAGCAGAAAAATGATTATTGATTTGATTTTGAGTATTGCAAACCGGTCTTATCAAATTTTTAGGTGCTACCCTTGTAATGTCATCCCAGTTGATTCCCATTTAATCCATATTAAAAATTGCATTTTTGGGGAATAAGAACGATATATCTTGTGTAAATATGTTATCAAAGTAAAATAAAATATTTGATGCACAAGATGCTTGTGCACGTGAAATATCCAATGAATCAGGCTTGACAAGCTATAATTCGTGTATTTTTAAAAATTTGTACGCCCAATCCACCTCGGGTTTAATTACTTCTATATTAACTTCGTTTTTGCCTTTTTGTGATTTTATAAGATCAACAAATGCATTGGCAAACTTAATTTGTTCAACTCTGAATGTATATGCTTTGTTTTGTATTTCTTCAACATTTGGTGCTTTGTTGTTGTCATTTCTCTTGATAATCCATTGTTTTAATTCTTCTTGATATCGTGGGTTCAAATAAAGTGTAGTTCCCGACTGTTTTTTATGTTTATTTGAACCCAAATCCGCTATTGTATCTAAACCGAGTGCGTACGATATTAAGACACCATAAAAATAATTTGTGGAAACGAAGAACTCTTTGGCAATTGGTCGTATGACACCTGGATTTTCCTCGGCTGCAGTTACCATTTGATAGTATTCTGACTTGTGTGACCTTACAGCAGCGGATAATTTTAGTATTCTGCTATCTCTTGATGATAACATTAAAAAAAATGAAGTGAAAAACAGTTTTCCAAAGTTTTAAATGAAATTTAATAAATTTGAAAATGACCCTCCTGTTTCGAATTCATCTAGTGTTTCGAGTTTATCCACTGACGGTATATCAATCATTGAAGATAAATTAGTAGATATTATACATAAATTAGATGATGATTTCATTAACAGAACATTCGGAGGAAGAGAAATTCAAGATATTAAATCGTCTATGAATGAAGAAGAAGAATTTAGAAATATTAAATCTAACTAGATTAAGAATACATTAGATTATGAAATTGCTATCAGAAGTGGTATTTTAAGTGAAAAATATAAAAAAAAGATCCAAAATTTATATAGAGAAGATCCTAGAAAATGTATTAATTGGCATATATTCGTAAAAATCCTACACCAGAATGTTCTTTAACTTTAAATCAATTTGAAAAATTTCTTAATAATGTATGAAACTCTAAAATTGATTTTCATTTACCTAATAACGATTCTATAAGGAATTTAGATAATTGTTTTGAAAAAGAAGATAAAGATTTATTCATTATCATGTTATTGAATAAAGATAGAATTACAGAAGTCATTAAATCTGAATCAAATTTAAGTACTCATTATATCGACGGTATTTATGTCTCATTTTGAGTATCAAATATTAATATTACATTTAAAATCATTAAATATATAGTTTCTTATATGATTTAGCTTAGTACACATTCAAAGAAATTATTAATTTCTCCACGACAACGAATTAATAGATTTCTATTCCCGAATGAAAAATAAGGTTATGATGCAAAACGCCCTCCATTTTGCGGTTTTTGAACGATAGGAAATTTAAAAGGAAAAAAAATGGCAATAAAAATATTCGACTTTTGATAAGGAGATCAAAAGTCATTTCAAAAAGTGAATAATGGCAAAATATTTTATTGGGGGGGTCTGATACACTTCGAAATCAATTTTCTAATGAAAATATTTTAAATTATTATTAGTTTACAAAGAAATTTCACCAATTATTGCTCTCCAGCATTTTTTAAATGTATTTCCTATATATCTTCGAAAGCATCATTCATGGATATATGATTTGAGATAATTTTTATTTTTAAATCCATTTTTTATGAGGTATCCTTTTATTAGATTTCGTGTACCTTCTATTTTTTGAGTATTTGCCTCAGTAATTGGATCTACAAAATTTTCTGAGTGATTTACTGTTTTGTGTACATAACCTAAATCACTAAGAGTATTATATGCCTACCATTCATCAGACCAAATTTCTGAATTAGGTCTAACTGTTGAACAAATAATTGGAATGAGAACTTCTTTCGATCTATTTTCGCAAATCTCAGCAACAACTCTCATTGTTTTACTGTCTATTTCGCCAAAAACCCAAATTGTTGTATTTAGCACCGAAAAAATGACTTTCATCAATTTCGACTATTCCATCACCAAGTAAATTCTGAGCTATATCTTTTCGATATTCTTTTTATGCAATAGATCGAAAAGTTTGAAACCATGTTATTACTGATCGTTCACATACACCTGTAATTTTAGATGTAGTTCTTATATCAAAACCTTCTACCCAACATGCTAAAATGTGAACAAACCACCTTAATGAAAGTTTTGATTGTGATACCCATGAATCTAATCTGATTGATTTTGAATTTCTGCATTTACTTGAGCAGCATCTATATGCAGCACCATCAGGGTAACTTGGTGAGAAATAAACTTTCATTAACGATTGACATTTCGAACATATTTGAATTTGGTGGATATCAGGAATGATTCCCTGCTCAGAGGCCCATTTGATAAAGCTTTTGTCATTTAATTTTAACACTTTCTTAATGGTTTCGAATTGCAATTGCATCAATAAAAAAATGATCGACTTTTTGACTACTTTACAAACAAAAAATATGAATAAATTTTTATCGATAACCGTTATAATAAATCTTATATATTTTATTTTATAACTTAAATATTATCGTTATGTCGAATATTTTGTCTGTCAAAATATATATATTAATATGTATCAAATGCGAGCACCGAAGGTGCGAGCGGTTTCGATCGTTATCCATTGAAAAACTTCGTTTTTCGATGGATAACGATCGAAACCGGCCGCCAGGATGATGGATGGGGTGCCCTAATGTGGCATTTCTATTTTTCCTCAAATTTCCTATCGTTCAAAACCGCAAAATGGAGGGCTTTTTGCATCAGAGCCATAAATAATATACAACATTATGAAAGCTCTATAGAATATTTGACAAATAAAATGAATAACATGGAAAATTCATATGGAAAAGAACTTTCAAGTAATTCAAAAAATTTTAGACAACATTGGTTGCCATTGGATATGGCTTTAAAAGGCATTCCTATAACTTATTTGAATACAGTAAGAGTTGAAGGTATTTTTTCAAAATTTAAATCAAATTACTTATTAAATAACATAATAAATTTAACAAAATCAATTAAAAAATTGAATGATTTTTTCAACCTATTATAAATTCGATCAATTTGTTCAAGAAAAAATGTAATAAATAATAAATTTGAAATCAGAATTGATAACAACAATTATAAAGTTGGACTATCATATAAAAAAGTAATAACAGATGGATATTTAAAAAACAGAATATATCCTCAAAATTATAATGACATTTGTTGTTGGTGTATTTGCAGAATACATAATCCTGAATATGCAATACCATGTAGGCATATTCTAAATAATAATTAAATATAATCTGAAGAAGTACCATTAAGATATATTAGAGAAGAATTAGAAAAAATAAAAGGAAACTTAGAAATCATTCAAACAAATGTTAAAAGTAATAATGATCATTAAAAAATCATACACATGAAATAATTAATAATGATTTAGCTATTAATGGTAGTCTTGTCGCAAATTCCATTAACGGATATTATATTTCAAACAGTATTGGAGGAGGTTCTAATTCAACAGTAAATATTCCATCAATCGCGACTATTAAATCAGATGGTGTAATGGAAGTTGGACAGTATATTGACTTTCATGATAATAATGATTTAAATAGTGATTATTCTTGGAGAATAAGAACTGCCGGCAATGTTATGTATTTCGGTAAACTTGATGATAATGATGGTGTTATTAGTTTCAATGGAATTGATGGTAATATAAATTGTATTTCTATTAATGATATACCTGTTAATAATTTTTCTTTAAATACACATACTCATAGTTATAATGATATTACTGATAAACCATCAACATTTACTCCATCATCTCATACTCATCAACCTGCTGATATTGTTCCTTATCAAAATTCTGTATTAAAAACAGGAAGATTTTTTAGATTTCGTTTTTCATAATAATTCAACAGAAGCACCAGGTATTTATACTTGGAGAATAGCATCATATGAAAATGAATTAGGATTTTTGGCATATATCAGATGATACATACAGAAAAAGCTATTATATCAAGTAGTGGTGGAGGTCAGATTAATAAAACTATTGTGCATAATGCGCCGATAGACGAAACATTAACATTAAATGATTTTGATATTGGCTCTCCTGTATTTATAACAGGTAACGTATATAAATTAAATAATAATAATTATACTTCAGTTACTGATTCTACTAATTGTATTCCTAGTGTTAAATCATCAGGAACTTATAAAGAATTTATCGGAATTTGTACAGCAAAACATAACTCTGGTGAAATTTTTCAAATAGGAGACACAATTAAACAAGACATATCGATTAATCAAGATACAATTGATTTTGCAACTCACGGAGATTATTATTTTATAGTTACTGATTCATCAAAATATAATATTGGCGATACAGTGCTTTATGATGAAACTATATTAGATGACGAAACACCATTAACGGCAAAAATAAATAATATGATTATTGGAAAAGTCACCGCTATTATATCTGATTCTCTGTTAGCTGTATTTCGGCAATAAATCGCGAATTCTTTTTAATGATTCATTCACATAAATTAACACTTCATTTATTTTTTTATGTTGTTCTGCAATAATATTTTTATTCTTTTTACTTCTTTTATCCTTCGGTTCGTTAATTTCTAAATATTGTTTACAAATTTCTAATGGTGATTTTTCTATTAAATCATTTTCTACAATAAATGTAGTCATTAAATGAATATATAATTCATTTAAATGAATTTTTGCAGTTTCTATTTCTTCGTTAATATTTTCATTTATTTTCTTTATATCAAAAAATCTTTCCATTTTATATAAAATAAAAAAATAAAAAAAATAAAAATTAACTTTAAAAAATTAATGCTAGTTTTTAAAAAATTTATTTTTTTAATTTCTATAAAAATGTTAATGAAAAATTCTTGTTCTGCTCTTGTTTCGGAAAATCAAACGTCTGCTTTATGCTTAACTAAATTAAATAATATAAAGATTGAAAATAAAATTAATGATTCAGTAAATGATTATTCAAATACTATTAAAGAATATAAAAATAAAATCTTAAATCATCAACTTCCCGTTGAAGTTAAATTAGAAAGAAATCAACAATATTTAGAACAAATTTTAGAATTTGCAAAATCAATTCCTGCTGTAAGCATTCCTGAATTAACACTTGATGTTTCAGTCAAAAGTTTTCCAAAAATTGAAATTGAAAAAAAGTGATTCAACAGAAATAAAAGCGTTAATTAGAAAAATTAACAGAAAAAACTCAAACCTTTTCTTGTAATCACTCAGCGCTCGAACGTAAAGCATTAACATATAATGCTGATGCCTTAAAATTACGTAAAAGGTCTGAATTAAAGATAATTGATGATTTTTATAAATTATTAGCTGAGTATTGCTGGCGAATAAAGAATAAAGATTCACGCGGAAAAGAATTTAATGAGTTTAATATTGAAATGTATGATGTTGATAAAGTTATTGAAGCTTCAATGAATTTTTCGGCTGAAGTTTATAATTTCAACGCTAAGTATCATTCACTGAAATGTGATAAATGTGAAAAATTGATGAAAGAATATGAATATTCATTAGAAGATATAGAAGATAGAAGAAAAGAAGCGGAAGAAAGATTACAAGATGAAATTAAAAGGATTCAAGAAGAAGTTGATGAAATAGAAGATAAAGAGAATATTAATGATTTTGTTAAAGAGTATTTTCCAAATAAAGAAAGAATTCCTGTTATGTCAATCGTTAAAATGTGGAAAGCAGTTAAAAAGCGTATGATTCGGAAAGATGAGATTAAAGGAATGCTTGAGGAAACAGGAAATTGGAAAATAACAAACGTTCATAATACACGAAAAATACGGTTACACTTTACCGAAAAATTTTGTTTATAGAAATACTTCAACTCCACTTGAAGTTTATGACGAACAATATCAAAATCATATAAGATTAAGTGTTAATCAGTTAAGATATAGAATATCAAGAGGAAGAGCAGAATACATCCCAGAGGAAATTAATAATTTAATGAATCTTCCATTAAGTGATAATGAATCGAAAAATAAAGATTCATTCGAACGTTTCAGTAAAAAGAAAGATGGATTTTTCAAAAATGAATCAGAAGATTTTAAACGTGAAGTATTTAATTTAACAAATAAATTGACAAAAAATTTAATGAAACAAAAAGATTTTACGTTTGAAAACAAATCAAGTATTGATACATTTCTTTCTGCCTTGATGTATGCGATTGAAACAGCAGGACCTAAAATTAATAAAGATATTAAAATGACTTTAATTGATGAAGACGGAAGAGAACAATATTTACATGCAAATAAAAATACCGTTGAATTTTTACGTGCTGGATTAAATAATGAAAGAGTGATTGGTGATACGAACGATGTTGTGTTTGAACATATGTTATTTATTAAAACCATTCATTTTGAATTTAAAGATTTCAAAAAAGGAAAGAGAATAAATCCAGGATTCTTTCCTTATATCAACACGTCAGATATTGATTTAAGAAAATTTGGAATATTTACAGACGTTAATGATTCTAATATAAATGAATCATGTTTAATTCAAGCATTTATTGCTTCAGAAGTATTGAAAGAAGATGAGTTAGAATTACTGAAGAGTTTTATTCAAACGCGAACTGTTCCAAGAAGTGAGTTAAAAAGAATTTCTGACTTATTAAAAATCAAAATTGAAGTCAAAATATTTTATTCAGAAACTAAAAAAATACATCAAGAAAGGTATTTGGCGAAAATTACAACAGAGAAATAAAACTAATAATTATTGAAGATCACTATATGCTAAATTCTAAAGTTAATGTATCGAAATGTTATATAAAGAATTATGATAAAATAAATGCTGATTCAAGATTTTAAAAATCATAACAGAAAAATGATGTTATTAAAATTTGATGATAAAAGATATTCGTTCTCTAAAAAATCTCTTGGCATAAGAAGCTTGGTTTATTTAATGATACAACATAAACTTTTAATTCCAATGAATCAACAAACAATAAATAAGCTTTCATGGAGTTATAGAAAATCAAACGAAAAAACATTTAATTCTTATAGAAAAATATTTGTTGCTGATAAAAAACCTTTATCGATTTATTCTAAAAAAGTTAAGTCGCAGACAAGTCTGCTCCAGCAGACGCCTCAAACAAAAAGTTTCTTTGGATACATTCCAGAAGAAAATGAAATCCCGGAGAGATTAAAAGAACTTCAAGAAGTTATTGATTCGTTGAAATTAAGAAAAAGAATTAATGTATCAAGATATTATAAATTTTCTGAATTAATGCAAAAGATAATGTTTGAGTTCGGATGTTTTGATAATGTATATTCATTTTTCTGGAGAGATTGCAGATAAAATAAGATCTGAAATTCATTTTCCAAAAATTATTTGGAATAAGATTTATTTAAAACAAAAACTTTATTATATTGATCAATGCGGTGCGTATATGTCAAGTGTTCAATCAATTCCTGCTGGATTACCTGACGTCAACGGAAAGTTTAAAGAAGAAAACACAAAGGTAAAAGAGTTAATAGAAAAATTATATGATGCAAGAATGAAAGCCAAATTATTGGGAAAAGATAAATTATCAACAACACTTAAATTTTTGATGAATAGCTGCTGGGGATTTTCGATTCAAAAACCAAAAATTATAAAACATAAATTTGTAAATAACGTTAATAAGTATATTGATGAATTCGCACCTTATGTATTAAAATACACTTATAATGCAGATAAAATTTCAGGATTTGTTAATACAGTCAATCCGTTTGTTGAAAATTTCACTTATCCACAATTTGCGAAAAGTGTTTTAGATAATTTTAATAACAAAATGGGTTTGATAAATAATCTTGTGAAAGTCTATTACTCCAAAGTTGATTCTGCGTTAATATCAGAAGAAGATTTTATGTTGTTGAATAATAAAGGATTTATTGGTAATGAACTCGGAAAATTCAAGATTGAACATGTTTTCACCGAGATATATTTTAAATCTCCCGAAAATTTTATTGGTAAGTGTGTCGATGGAAGTTATTATTACCATTGCACACCGAAGATTAAAGAATACTGTGAAAATTCAAGTGATCCGATAAAGAAATTAATGAGTATGAGCTAAAAATAAAATTTATGAAACTTTGTTTCCGAATCTTAAGATTCTTTTTGGTTGTGTTAAATCAACCAAATAATGCTTAGGAGCTTGCTAGCCCGAAAAAGTGCGAGCATAAGAAACAGGCTTGAACCTCAGAAAAAAAAACTTTATTATTTTTTTAAAATTTGATTTTTTATCTTCTATAAAAGAACATGGTTGAACAGTTAAAAATTTCTTGCAACGGTGAAAATTTCATTCGTGGAACTTATAATGGAATTGCGGTATTGATAAGAGAGAAAGATGGTTTTATTAACGCCACAGAAATGTGTAAACAATTTAACAAGAGGTTTAGAAAGATTTTTGAAAATCAATCGTGGCAGGCATATTATGAAGAGTTTAAAGCTGAATATTATGCTAGCCCGAAAAAGGGCGAGCAAGAAAAACAGCCTCTTTATCAATTAAACCGAGGATTTTCAGTAAAAGAAAATTATTTAAGAGGAACATATGTTGATCCTCGTTTAGTGAATTATATTTGCTTCTGGGCATCGCCAAGATATGCAATTTATGTTGGAAAGATAATGGATTCCATCAACGACAAAGTTCACGAAGTATTAAATGAAAAGCAATTAACGGATACTGTTGAAAATGCTAAATGTGTGTTTATTGAAGTTGCAAAATCAATAGCACCAACAATCGACAGAGAGTTAGAGAATAAAACATGTTGGGGATATAGAGACTCAGGCAAAACGTTGGACCAATGGGAGCAAGAAGATTTAGCGAGAGATATTAGAGAATACAAAGAAATCAAAAAAAGACTTGAAGAAGTAGAGAAAAAAGTTGATTCGTGGAGTTCATTTATCAAAAAATATCATCCTGAATTTGAAAAATGAATAGCTTTCTCGAATTTTTTTTGTTAGGTTAGGTTAGGTAGGTTTGTTAGGTAGCATTTATTTATAAGTTATTTTTCCTGAACTTTTCACAAATTTTGTGCTTATTTTTCTTTCGCTTAAGAATTCACAGACGTCAGAGTAATTATATTTCAAATTATAAGTGTTGCCGTCTTTCTTGACATATATTTTTGATACATAATCTAAAGTTGAGCTTTTACAACAACCCGCGTCGGTGTCTGCCTTCACTAACTCAACTTCTTGAGTATCACACAATAATTGCACAAGCTTTATAAGTTCATCTTCTTCAGCAATTACATATTTATTAACTATTAAAGGATTATTTTCTACAATATCCAAACATAATACTAATGCCTGAATCAACATATCTTTGTCGTGAATTATTTGCTCAAGATTAGTTAAAGTTTCATTAGCTGTTTCAATCGAACGTTCTTTGACATCAGGATTATTTTCTGTTGCATTAACATCAGGATAAACCGCGACTCGCTCATAAGGATTGGGAACTCCTTTAACTACAACATTAACGTTTTGACTTTGGCTTTGTTTCGGAGAATTTAAATTTGTTCCGACTCTTGCAAGAAATCCTCGATTGCAAGATAAAACACTACTTTTAGGAACTGACATTTTTTAAGTGATAAAAAATTATTTTTACTGTTATTAAATGGAAGAATCTCTGATTCCATTAAATATTTTCGATTACATCAAACATCTAAAACTTACAAAAAAGATAACAACAAAACAATTACCGTTTATAGAAAATATTTATTTCTACATTAATAATTGCGTAATATATAAATATGTCATTGCTGTACGTCCTGAAATGTTTAAAAGAGCCAAAAGGTTTGGTTTAGAATCATTATTTAATGTCTATTGTGGAATAAATGTTAAGATTTATGAACCAATACCAAATACTGCAAAAGGAAGATTCATACTTTTATGGAATCCCGGCAATTGCGAAATTACAGTTGCTGAAGGAGAGGATTTACCAAATAATTTTGGCGTTAAATGTTAAAAGAGTATCATTTATTTTTTGAGGGTTAAAAAAATAAAAAAATGAACCCTTTTTCTAACCCTTAACGAAACGGATAAAATGAGCATTTTTCGGATGATTTGACATGAATATTGCATGTTTGCTCGAGTTACTGAAAGGTTAACTTTTTTGTGATTTTTTAACCTTCAAAAATAAATGATACATTAAACAATCAAACTAAAAATCTTAGCGAGCCATTCCTGCTACAAGTTGCTCGATGCTTGCGTTGGTAATTTCAATTTGACTTCTACCGTCAGGTTTCATTGCTCTAACTTTCAATAATGCGTCTTCAAAGTATATTCCTGTTGGTGCGATATACGTTACATTTTTCATTGCAGTATTAGCTAATCTATCTCCGAATAATTCAATCTGAACTGTTCCAGTGGTTGATATTCCACCCATGAAGTCCTCACCTTCAGCGAACGGTAATCCTATGAAGAAATTAGAATTATCTTTACCATGCCAAGCTCTTGTTTGAGTATTAACGCCTGAAGCATTATATGTGTTCTTGTAATAATACGGTTGAACTGACGTTTTAATATCTTTTGCTAATGAACTCAAAAGACTTCCATTAAGATTTACAGCATCAAGTAACATATTAAGATTTCTTGGGTCATCAACGGTTTCATATGCTTCTCTCGGATAAATTTTACCGTCAATATTAAAACTATATCTTATTTGTGGATTCAAGAAGCATGTACGTGAATATTGACTTTGTCTGAATACAGTAAACATAGTATCACAATGTTTAAGTCCTATTGTTGCTGCAGTATTAAATGATGTTGGAGCACTTGTTGAATTACTTCCGAGTGGTTGTGTGAAATCTCTTACTTGACAAACGTGAATTGGAAATAGCATCGGAACTTGAATATATTTTGCAGCAAGAGCATTAAACACATCCATTTTCAAAAGATATGTTGCAAGCTTAATTTTAACATCTTTTGTTACTTGGCTATTGCAAACAAATTTTTGAGGTGCATCCATCGTTGCGTAAGTTGTTGAACCGCTTCCTGCTGTTGCTTTAATGTTGCTCTTTACCGATTCATTAACATTTCTAAATCCAAGGTCGCATAAATAATCTCCTTCAACTACAGCTTTTGCAGCAACTAATGATTCATGATCGCATACAGGAGCAATAACAATATTTTGATATGAAGGCATCAGTTCGATTGAAAGCTTGCCGCTCCAGTTAGGATAATATCGCATATTAAATAACATTAAGAAATAACTTATTGGAATTCTTAATGGAATCTTAACTATAACTTCTTTTGCTGAGGTAATAGCGCTAAAGTCACAGTAAACGCCAGGAACCATTGAATCATGAGCTCTGATTTTATCAATAGTTGCGAAACAATCATTACCGGCTTTAGCTTCATCAGATAATGAATTAGAAAGCATGAACCATTCATACCTTGCGTTATGAACGTCTTGAATTTTATCTGTGTTTGAATAAATTCTGTATTGGTCTATAGCATCGCATGAACATTTATAACCGACATAATATTCTTTAAACAAAAGATTTGATTGTGACGGAACGGTAATTGGTACTTCTTGTTCTAAAGTAATATATGAATTATCTAAACCAATAATCTTAAATCTATCCGTGAAAATGTCAACGTATGTTGTGTCTCCCTCGTTTATGTCTCCAACATTGCCGTAAGAAGTAGCTGTCGTGTATTCATAATTTCCCGGAATGATTTCAGAAGCTTTAACTGCTTCATCAACTTCATTATACCAATCTTGAAGGTTTCCAGTCATTGCATCAATAACATTTGGCTGTTGATTTTGTGGTGCAAACATTTTATAGTGATAAAAAAAATCAAAACATCAATTAGAATCTAAGTCTTCAATCGTTACTGTATTTGTTAACGGTAACAATCTTCTATTAGAAAAAGTTCTTAAATCATTATAAAATTGAAGTAGTAAATCAGGTGCTAATTGACTCTTATTTGTTCTAGTAAATCCAGCATATTTATGTTGATTTTCTGCTAAAAATTGATTAAATCTATCATCTCCAATTGAATTAATCAAAGCATCAATATTATATTCAAGTTGTATTCTTTGATTATTTTGATTTACAACTTGTTGTGCAATATCTGATTGTAATTGATTTGTTATTGCTAATTTTCTTGTCGGTGATAGATTACCGCTAAACATTTGTTGTTGTATTTCAATTTGTGCTTGACTTTCCATTGCTTTTTTTGTATACTCATTCGCTAACTCAACATCTTGAGCTCTTCTTTGATTTTGTAACGTTGCTATTTTCAAATTTGTATTTTTCTGTATTTGTGCTTTATGTTCCTCAGAATTTAAATATTCTAATTCAGCATCAAGAGCTATTTTATTTTCTTCGGTTGCTTGTAATTCCTCTCTTCTTTTAATTTCTTTTTCACGTTCCTTCGTTTGAACTTTTTTCTTAGCGTTCTTAACAATCGATTCTTTGTGCGTCTTGCTTATTTCTGGTTTTGGTCCAACGGCTGTTTGATATGCTCCTAATTCTTGAGCTTTAATTTCTTCATCAACTGTTTTTCGTTGTTGCTCAATTTCCGCTTCTTTCAATCTTTCAAATCTTGCTCTTGCTCTTAATCCAGGTCGTTGTTTTTCTTCTTCAGCAAGTTGTTGTTGATATAAACCATTAATGCTTTCCATGTATTGATTATCTAACGCCTGATATTGCTCCGGAGTTAATGCTGTTATTCTTTTAATTCTTTCTTGTTCAAATTTTATTTTAGCTTCATTTTGAGCTTTTAATAGTTCATTTTCATAACGTGCTCTTTCTAATTCATATTGTGTCTGTGCTCGCATTTCATTTGCATTCTTATAATCTTCTGATTTTAAAACTTTCTGTAAAGTTTCATTTTCATTCTTTACTTTTTTTTTTTTTTTTTGCAAGCTATTTTTAATTCGCATTTGTTCATTAGCTTCTATTTCATGTTGGCGTTCAATAGTAAGCATTTTTGCTTCAGCTAATTGAGCTTGAATTGTTGCGTTTTGATCTTTTAATAAATCAATGTCGCCTTTATACTGAGTTTTTTTAAGTTCTGCCAAAGCTCTTGCGTAACGTTCAGTTTCTTGTTGAGCTTTGTTTGCTAATTCATGCTGACGTTCAATCTCTCTTTCTGCCATTTCACGTTTTTGCTTTTCTTCGTTATACTTTGCCTCAGCAGCTTTTGTTGCTTTTTTCATATTTCTTTCTTGTTCATCCAAATTTTTCTTTCTTGCTAATTCATCTTGTTTCTCTCTTCGCGTATCATTAATTTGTTGTTGACGAACATCGTTTTGATTTCTCATATTATGTATTGCGTCAAGATTAATATTTTGTGGAGTTTGTGATAAAGCAACAGGAAGAAATGGATTTTGTAAATTTGCCATCATCTGTGACCTAGCAGAATTGGAATTTTGATTATTCGGTGAAGGAAGAATATTTGCTCTGACCGATGCGTTAGGGTTAGATATTGGAGCTTGAGTAATTAATCGATGCCTTAATCCGCGTTTGACATTTTTCTTTGTTTTTCTAATTCTTCGTTTGACTGCTTTCTTTGTCATTTCATTAAAAATAAAAAATATTGATTTATAAGTATTGAACTCTTGCTCTCCATCCGCGTTGTACCGGCACATTATAAACTTGTTCTTGACGTTCTGACGAAACTTGAGCTTCTGACGAAACTATATCTTCCTTTTGCTCCGAACCTTGTGAGTTTCGAGCATCTAGCGAGACTTGCTCGTCATTTAATGTTTGTTCGACCGAAGGAATTTCCTCAGCATCAATATAAATATCATCCCTCAAACGATGATACTTCTTCTTAAGCTTTTTATGCTTACCTGTTAATTTATCTAATCGTGAATTTAATTCAATTATATGCTCCATTAATAATTGATCGTTTGATAAATAAACTTTACCGTCGTTGTTGTTTTTAATTACTTTTTGACTAACCGTTGGAGTTTTTGATTTCTTTGCTGTAACTCTAGCGTTACCGTTCTTGAAAAAATTTGACGTCAAAAAATTCATTTTCAATTCCTTTTTTAGCATTAGCAATTATAATTTCTTTTTCTTCTTGTGTTAAATCTTTTACCGCTTTCTTTGTTATCTTAACATCCGAAGTTTTTTCTTCATTCACATTTTCGTTTTCATCATCCAAAACAATTTCTGTTTCGCTCCGAAGGAGCTCAGGCTCGTAGAGCCGTTCAGTCTCGTTCTCTGCCATTTATTAAATATAAAAAAAAAAAAAAAATCATTTAATGAATCACATTAATCCAGGAATCATTACTCTTGGTTGAGGTTTCATTACCGCAGGTTTCATTTGATATCTTTGTTGCTTACCTAAATTTTGTTCGTGTTCGATCCATTGTTTAAATTTATCGCCTGCTTGAATCCACGGTTGAGTTTTATCCGAAATCTTTTGACCTGTGTCTAAAACACGTTCGGCTACTTCTTTGCCTTTATCTACGGCTCGTTTAATTTTGTCTTTAATCTTACCGTCAGGAACTGCATCAACTATTTTATCTATTTTATCTGTTATATCTCCTTTACGCTTTCTTACTGTATCAATTATTCCTGGAATCTTTTTACCAAATTCAATTCCTCGACTGATTATTGGCGAGACCTTACCGTAAATTCTCTTTCCTTTATCAATAACATTGGCTGACAAGACGTCCCGCACCTTGAATACATTTCCCCAGTCCACCGAATATACGACCTAATCCCATTTAATATAATTAAAAAAACGTTTTAATAACTCTTAAATGAGTCTAAACGTTAACAAAGAAATTGACAAAACACATTTTAAAACTTAAAAAACGTTAAAAAACACGTGCAAAATAAATTTCCAAATGTTAGTGAAAAGAAAATTAAAAAAGTAATATCAAGGAGATTGAAGGATAAATTTATTAAAACAAAAGATATAAAACCTTATATGATAAAAATATTTTCAACTATTCCAAATTGTTGGTTTCATGATTTATATGATAATGGAAAAAATAAAAATCCTCGTTATTGGCACGTGTTTATTGGCACAAATAATAGATATGTTTATTGTCTGCCGTTAATGTCAAAATCAGCGTCTGCTGTTCATGAAACATTAAAACAATTCATTGTCAAATTCCATCCTGTAAAATTAACGTCAGATGAAGAACCAGCATTTATTGAAAAAAATAATTTAAAACTTCTTTCTAAAAATAAAGTTGCCGTTCATACAATATCAGATAAAAACCATTCGTCTTTAGGCATTATTGATAGATTCATGCGAACAATAAGAGATATGAATACTCCAACGGAAAAATCTAAACATCAATCACATGATGAAAAATACACATTTATTACTCCAAAAAAAAAAAAAAAGTTTCTGAATATTTATAATAATACTTACCATTCAGCCATCGGTTTGTTCTCCAAAAGAAATGTTTGATAATAAAGATTTAGAAAAAGAATATATATTTAAATGTTTAGAATCTTCTGAAAAACAAAAATGTATTAAGAATTTAATTCTTCCTGTTGGCTCTTTTGTACGCTATATATTACCGCGTCATAATGGCATAACTAAAAAAGATTTCAAATAAGTCGTGAATGTTATAAAATTGATGAACGGAAAGGAAATATGTACGTTTTAATTGCTCAAGACGGAACGGTAATTACTAAACCAAGATACAAACTAATACCGATTGGTAAGAATAAACCAAATAATATTAAATGGGCGTCAACTATTCCTGGTAAATGGGTTGGTTCTGTTGAGTCAATTTTATCATTTAATCCTAAAACAAATAAGTATAAAGTACTTTTTACCGTTCCTGGGCAACGTTCATATCAAGATGAAATTCCTGCTTCATTTCTCCGCGGTAATACTCCTCATAAACAGTCAGAAATTGAAAAAGAATTTTTTGAAAAGCAAAACTGATATTACAAAAATTAATATATTCATATCTTACAATAAAATGTGATTCGTTTATTATTTCTAACGGTTGACCTTTTATTAAAATGTTCTTTAACGACTTTCAACAATGAAAAGCTTCTTGTTGTTAAATTTGATCCAAAGTAATTATTATACATATCGCATAGTTCACCAATCTCTAATTCTCCGTCAGGAACTGAATTAAGAAATGAATCGAAACTTAATTCAATACTCTGAACTTTTGTTTTTACTTCTTGTTTCTCTTCTGTATTAATTCCTAATTTATCCATTAACGTTTGAATATAATCGGAAAATCTACTTTCTAATACTTCCGGTAAATCTCTAATTAAAATTTGATTTATATTACTTACGATTGACTGAGCATATACTTTTATTGCAGTTGAATTTTCAAATGTTATTGAACTTTTAGCTATTGAACCGATGGAGTTTTTCATGAAATTATAAATTGTCATAAAATGATCGCAAATGAATTTTTCAGATGATTTCTTTAAATACTGTTCAATTGTTAGATACTCTTCCGTTTCATTAAATTGTATTTTTGCGATCAGAAATTGTAATCTATTAATCAAAGTTTGATTGTGTTCGGTAAACGCTTTAATTACTTTTTGTGATGACTTAGTATCAAATACGTTTCTTATAGTTTTTTCATATTTATTTCGACTTATTTCATCAAAAGCATTTTTATACATATCGTAATACTCGTCCAACAATTCCGTATAATTCTTATTGACACATTCATGTACAAATTCATTAAGATTTCTTATAACATCTTTATTTGAATGAGAAATCGACAAAAACTCAATCAATCTTTTTCTTTCTTCTTCTTGCTCTCTCTGTAAACATTTTTCTTTCCATTCAACCAATGTAAATTTTTGTTCATGAACTAAGCGATCGTAAACGACAATTTGTTCTTGAAGTTCTTGTTCCATTTCTTTGTAAATGTGATTTTCGCGATAATATTTATTTATTAATCTATCTTCAATTATTTCCGGAAGGTTCTTTCTGCATGTTCTTCAAATTTTCAATATCTTCTAAATCATCTTTATCCAATTCATATTTTCCGATGATAGCTTCGTACTGTTTTAATTTCTTTTTCGATTTTATGGTCTAAAGTATCGTACTGTTCATCAAAATTTTCATTAACGTAAGTATCAATTGCTTCTTTATCAAAGAGTTTTAATTTCTCTTCACTGTGTTTAATGACGCTTTCGAAATGCTCTATGTTCCATAAAAGAGAATTATAATAATTTGATTGTGGTTTAAAAACTTCAATCGGACAATCATTCACCGAGCATTTCATTAAACTTTTGCCGTAATTGTAAACGTAATTTTCAAGAGTTGTTGTTGCAGTAAGTGAAACTAACTTATCACTCATTCTCCCGTAAACTTGCAAAATTCACGTCAAATCATCAAGTTAGAATTCAACCTCAAAAATATATAGACTTTTACGAAAAGGCTTTCTCGAATTTTTTTTTGTTAATTAGTTAGTTAGTTAGTTTGTCATTAAGCTCCAAACACTAAAATCCACATAGGATAAACGTCAAATTCTTACCGATATATCAACCGTCAACTTTTGCGTTAAATCCTTCAATAAATGCTCATTTTCTCCGTTTCGTAAAGGGTTAAAAAAATAGTTAGAAAAAGGGTTAAAAAAAAATCTTTGAAAATTAAAAGGTACTTTTTACATTCAAAATCTCAGTTAATAACAACTTTAAGCTCCAAACACTAAAATCTACATAGGATTAACAACAAAACACTAAAATCCACATAGGATTAACAACAACTCAGCCGGATTCATGCCTCACACATTTTAAATATAAATGTCATCATGAATTTAAATATATTTTATTACTTTCAATCAAAACCAACCGATTTATGATAATTCAATCGATTTTAGCCGTTCATCCTTTAGTTTATGTAGCGCGGCTTGAAGCGAGCGTATCACGCGAAGCTTCAATAGCGCTGTGTGTGTGTGTCAAGGATTCCTTCTACAGCAGGAACATCTCCAATAAATGCGCTACCTTTAATTGTATTTGATATCAATGTTAAAGCAGCCTCATCTACGAACATATGATATTCTAAATTGAATTTTTCCGAAATAATGCAATTTACGAAATTTTTTAATTTCGGATTTCGATCACATTTATCATGTACAGTAATATATGCATATTTATTAATATCAATTTTGGCAAACGAAATATATGGTAATCTTGAAAAAAAAATAATATAATTTTTCGAAAAATGATGCTTATTCGACGATTGAATATTAATTCAATATTCATACAGAAAATTCTGCGTCGAAAGCTGTTAATTTCAAACTCATTCATTTAAAAAGTGGACATTTTTATGAACCATTACAAACATTTTTGAGCGATAAGATTATTATTTTGTAAATTTCTCATTTTTGTATGCGTAATTATGAAATAATATATTTCATTTCGATAAAATGTTAGGCTATGCTGAACTATACCCCCTGAAAAAATACGTTATTTACGATAGAGTACGATAGACATTTTATGATAAAAATGATCGTTCGAAAAAATTTCGAACAAATGATTTTTGACAGGCGTTGTAAGATTTTGTAATCAATATAACCGTTTACATTAATATTACGACGACGTAAAATAATCAGAAAGTCAAATAGAGAACTATGTTTGGGGGCGTAAAGCTTCGTTTATAATTCGAGTTTAATGATCTACATATCTTATAGAATTCACCAAGGCATTGAAATAATTCATTCGAAATTTAACAGATTTTTCCAGATAAATGTATCAAATGATTAATTTTCATTCCCATCATGGATATCCCATGGAGTTTTTTATTCATATAACTATATGAATAAGTTAGAGGCTTAAAAATTTATTTTAATTCGTGGATTCTGAATGAAGATAAAATTATACAACCCCTGCCAAAAATCATTTCTCTGAAATTTTTTCGATCGATCATTTTTATCATAAAATGTCTATCGTACTCTATCGTAAATAACGTATTTTTTCAGGGGGTATAGTTCAGTCTACCCAAATGTTAGAATATTTTTTGAAACTTAAATATAATGAAATTTATAATTTTTAATAACAAAGAATTGAAATAATTATGAATTGATAATAATCTTTTGTTAAATCTTACCAAAAACACGGGAATGCAACATATTCATAATCCCATATGTACATGAATTTATATATTAGCATATCCTTAAAATCACCGAAAAACTAGTGTACGAAGTTATTATCAATATGTTAATTGATACGGTAAAAAATTGACGAACATTATTATTTCTCGATCATTTTTTATAATGATTACGATTAGTTAATCTTTATAATCATAGTTAAAAAAATATTTATGGATACACTATTTATTAATAAAAAAAATAGTTCAACATAAATACATTTTCATTTCAGATCTTAAAAGTTATCTTTGTGATTCTTAATCACTTATACATATTTAAATATATGTATATATCCATTTAAATTGAAAATTATCTGAGGATTTGAATGAGTGATTTCATCGAACCTTGATTCAAAAAATAATTGTAATTTGCAATTTTTATAATTGTAGCATAAATATAATATTTGAGAAAAAAGAGCTTTATAGACATTTATTATCATGTTAACATTATTACAAATGATTTAAGGAATTAAATAAGCTAATAAAATTTTAATTTTAGATACAAATGTTCATGATAATTCTTGTTTTTATGGACACAACCATACAATAAATGTTGAAATACCTCCTTCTCTTTATTACAATAAAATAACTTATTTCATAGAATATTATTACATGAAATTATAATTCCAAAATCAGCAATGTCAATTTCTCCGAAATATTATAATATTATAATATCGTATAATGTTCATATATGTTAAAACCATGCGATTTATCGTGTTGTATTACATTCGAATAATAGTAAGGAATTCTGAATATTCATTTTATTTACAATAAAAAGAGAACACTTAGTTTGAATAAACTTTATACAGTATTGAATCAAAAACTTCTTTAAATATATTCAAATAATAATGTTATTTCATTTGATCTATTATATCTTGTTGCTTTTTCACTCATGATTCTTCATGTTTACTTATGTTAATCCAAATTCATTTATGTTTGTATATACCTACTCATGTACATGATTTTTTGATATTAAAATGAATAGAACTCAATATTAACTGAATATAAATCAAAGAGATGTAATGCTAACAATTTACATCTGAAAAAATATCTTTTAATAGGTATCGTAGAGGCCGTTAATAAACTGTTGTTAAAGAAAAACTATTAACACATGTAATGTAATGTTATGTAAAAATAAACTGATATGCGAAGTGAATTTATAATGGAGATAATAATGTATTACTTGTATTACAACGAAACATCATGTATAAAAAAGTAACTATAATAAAGAAGTAATCATTATATAAAGTTAAAATATAATAAAGAAGCAACCATTAGAAAGAAGTTATCATAAAAAAGTCATCATAATGAATTATAACCAAATTTATTTTTGAGATTAGACATTTCACCAGGTCTAATTGCATGTAAATAACTGACAGGAATGTAATCAGTAATAGCTTCTCCGAAAGTAACTCTAAAAATAACTTTATAAAGATTTTTATTTTTATTATGATATAATATTTTTGTGATAACTCCAATTCATTTTTATGTGGGATAGTAGAAGCCCAACATAATGTTAACATTAATATTAATATTAATATTTACATAATGTTATATTTATAATTGTGATAGTAAAAAAACTGTATATATCAAAATTAATAATCTCGATTTAAAAAATGATGAGAATATGTATATATGTGTAATATTTATATTCGTTTTGTTGTAAATTATATATGTTCGATTGACAAAATGCTGAACAAAATATTTCGTTTTAGCAAATGCTTGTGCAACAATGCACAATGAAATGGTGCTACGAATCAGCACAAATGAAATTCCACAACAATTGTGCTGTGTGTAAATCTATTAATAAATAATCAATTTCAATTAATTTTTGAATCTCTCTTTAAATTCTAAATATAATATTTTAATATAAAATCATATAGCTATTTTTATCATGAATGTATTTATAAATTTTGTAAAAATATTGTTTATTGATGAAAATATTTTTGTTTTATTTTGAGGTTCCATCACTTTTTCTTGACAACGGTTATACCCGTTTATATCGTAATCTTTAAATAAATTGTAACATGACGTTTCAAAAACTTTTTAACGTTGACAAAACTATAGGTATTTTTCTAAAACATAAATATCCGAATATGGATAAGTTAAATATAAAATTCCATCAAAAAATATTGAAATTTTTGAATCATCCAATCAAGCATAATTAATTGGATATTCTATTAATTAACAATCAACAATTTATAGATTATCCAAAAAGAAACTTATCTATTTCTCAAAAAATGGGTTTTGGAGGAAATAAATAAAAAAAAAATCAAAATTGTTAACAAAGCATAATTATAAAATACAAAGTATATAGAAAGAAAGATTAGAGGGAACAGGAGCTTTGCTGAATCGGATAAGTTTTTATCTATCAAGGACAAAGCTGCAGGCGAAAAATTATTCTCTTAACGTACAGATTTTTGACCGTTTAAAATCAGACCTTCCTTTTATCTTTTTGTGTATTGTTTACCTGTTTAAATATGATAACATTCATTGCCATGAAGACTAGCAAAGAACTCATGTTTTTCAAATAAGATATCCCAAAATTTTTAAAATTCTTTAGCTTGGTAAATTTACCATATAATTATACAAAAAAAATGAATTTTACATTAAGTACAAACACATAGATTTAATATATATTTTTTTGTTCAATTTTTATCTTGGATTTCGTTTGATTAAAATACAAAATCGATTTTGTATCTTTGCAGAAAATAAAAAAAGAAAAGTAAACGGTTTTTTGAAAACTAATGATTTCTTCGATAAAGGATCTCCCACAGAAAAAAGTTTCGGAGCTCCATTTGTCAGCTTCAAATCCACCCATATATTTGTCAATAGAAAGTAATGAATATGACAAAAATATAAATACATTTATTTATAATATTGAAATTGGAATTCAAAATTCCCCAGATACTGTACAAATGCATACAATCAAAGCAAGATATTCAACGTTGTATCAATTAGATCAGCAACTTCAAGCAACTTACAAGGAAAAACAGATCATCAATCCATTTCCACCAAAAAATTATTTCAGAAGCAACTCAGAAGCGTTTGTTAAAAAGCGTCAAGAAGACTTGCAACATTACTTAGATGTTTTAACTCGAACTCCAGAAGTTATTAAAGAACAACATTTTAGAAACTTTTTTCAAATCAGTGATGCTGTTCAGTAACATTCTCACTTCAGCGGTTTTTAAGTTATTGTAGATATTTAATACTTAAATTTTGTAATAAATCGATTTTAAAATATTAATTTTTTGAAAATGTTTTGATTATATCTCATTCTTGTTACACGAATAAGCTTTTTGTTTATTATAATCCAAAAAAAAATTGTATATTATTCCTCAATCATTTCATATAACAATGTATTTTTTCATATCTTCAATATTGTCATTAAGCTTTTGTACAAAACTGTTTTGTTTCTTTTACCCTAAAACTCTATTGATATTTTAATTTCTTGGGCTTAATGATGAGAACATTTTTTATAATGCTTTTTTGATATTTATCACTTTTTTCGAACGTTAAAAGAACGTTAAGAACCGTTTAGGGTCATTTTTTTTTAAAAAAGGGTACAAACGGAAGACCATTATCTGGAATGACCAAAATGGAACTAAATTATGCCCTATCAGAGTATTCGTCAGAAACAGATTATCGAGCAATTTTATTTTAATTTTCTGAAGAAGATTTCGATAATTTATTGGTTAACCAGGCGATGAAAATCTATCGAATTACCAAAGATTTCGACACAATGGACATTACAATCATTTCATTAGCTAAATTATTTAATATTGACAGGGGTAAATTATATCGGAAGATAAATAAAAAAGTTCAAAATAAACCCGGTAACCCATTATATGTAACACAAGACCAAGAAGAAGGACTAGTTTTATATTTACAATTAAGATGTGAAGTCCACAAACCCATGACACCTAAAGATATAGATGATAATATTTCAAATAATTTCAACATCGATGATAGAAATTCATGGCACAATCATATTGTAAAACGACATAGTGATATGATTTGTATGACAACTGCATACCCACAGGAGAAAGGACGAATTTATCCAATCAAACAATATGGAGAAACTCACATCGATAATTTTAAAAAGTATGTATAAGGGGTTCCAACTGAATTGATTTTCAATATCGATGAGGTGGGATTCCGAAAGTGTTCAGATAAAGAAAATAAAATAGTAATTGCCCCGATTACCATCCTTAAGAATTCTCTGATTGAATATTTTGTTGAATGGACATAAAAACAAATTGGTATTATATTTGCAATATCTATGGCAGGTTACACATTGGCATCAATGTTTATCACCCACAGGAAAACAATTTGCAAAGAAATTCGTAGTACTGGCATAAGAAATGGGTAAAATCTTATTCTTGAATATCAACCAAAATCTTATGTCAATGGCAGTTCATTTTCTAAATACATTGATTAAGTCATACTGAAGTACGTTAAGGAAATCAGAAAAAATGAATTATATGAAAATGAGCCTGCAGTTATACTTCGTGACAATTGTACATCACACCTTGATGACAAGTTACTTCAAAAGCTCTCAGAAAATGATATTAGACTAATTACTATACCTCCGCATTCATCACACATCTTTCAACTGTTAAATGTTGTTACGTTCGGAGTCATTAAAAAAGAGATGCTGATTCGTTCAGCATTTGAAAACGCCGGTTTTCTTCATGATTTCCTTACAGATTTCGTGCGAGCATTGATCAGAGGAGAATTTTTGAAAGAAAAAATGGACAAGTATGGGTTCATTGATAATCCTGAATATGAAAGTTCAGGGGAATTTGGATTTGTCAATCGAGACAAATTTAATTATTTTTGCATTTTAACTATTTTAACTCGAATAATCAGATTTTATTGATAATTTTCATAATTTATAAAAAAAAAATACATTGTTATTTCATATGAAAATAGAAAATAAGAAAATAATTTAATAATTAAAGAGATAAAATCAAATTTTTTCGAAAAAAAACATTAATATATTCACAAAAAGTGATGTAGGTTTATTCAAATGTGTAGATTTATTCAAAAATCTATACAATAATTACATTATGTAAAACAATTTTACTTAAAATGTTGCAAGTGAAATTCATATTCACTTTTCTAATTATAGTGATGATAATGAGTACACATTATGAAAGTGATGATCTATATAAAATTAACATAATCCATATAATCCTATAAAATATTCGCCAAATGTGTTATCTTACTCATCAAATTGCATTGGCAGCGCACGTTATAATTAGTGATAATAAAAAATAATATAAATGTTTTTATTCAATAATTAATATTTAACCTCATCGAATGCATACTCCGCGAGTCCCCAATCGTCGCAGTCATAGTATGGTCCGCAAGCAATGCAATTTCCGATGCAGCAGTAGTCTTTTTTAACTTTTTTCTCTTTCGGGAATCTGTTTTGCTTTGCTTTGCCTTCGTGATTTTGGTGAAAGAACAATGGATGTACGAACATTCGCATGTATCCAGGAATCAATTTCATAATTCGTGCGATGAAAACAGAATCAGTTGCATAGTTTGCAGGTAATTCATTAAACCCTTGCATTGCATGCCACATATCTTTAGATAACATTTGGAAATCGCCTGGCGCACATGAACATTCTTTTTTATAATATTCATCACATGAATCAATGACTGCAAATCGATTCGTAAAGTCTGTACACCATTCACTTAATTCCATATTTTTTAGTCTCCAAGTTTCGGAAATAATTTTGATAAATTCATTCATAGTAATATTATTTCGTTCTAACATCGTATTATTCAAATTCCATCGATTACCTCGATAAATTACAGCAGTATTAAATTGGTGCCCTGCTATTAATTCGAAAAATTCAGTTGGGAATAAACAATCAGCATTTGTGGTTAAGATAATTTTCCCTTGTGATCTTCGAACACCAATGTTCTTTGCAACATATTCAAGAAATCCATATTTCGTTTGGTATCGTTCTTCTAAAGTTCGATGTGCGTTTGGCGGCACAACAATAAACCTTACTTTCCCTGTAAATGTTTTTGAGACGTTTATTACGTCCGATAGCAATGGGTTTTCAATTGGCGTAGCGTAATCAACAAATATAACTTCGACATCAGCTAATGGAACGGTTTTAATTCCATATTCAATAGCGTTAAGGAAGTTTTGTAATCGATTCTCAAAACCAATTCCATATTTATCATTACGTCCTGGAACTACAATTGAACAATAAAATTTCTTTTGTGGATTTTCTTTGATTTGAAAGTTTTTATATGAGTCTTCTAACATTGATATAATGTCGGTGTTTTTGTCACCAAAAACTTCTTCGTGATTATATTTTATTGTGCTTTTTTGGATTTTGTGTGGAAATGTTTGATAATTGATTTGACAATTTTTGATGTTTAACGAATTCAGTGTCACTTTTACGGCTGTCGGTACGTCAATTGTTGAAACGCCTCTTAATGAAAAATAGCCGGTGACATTATTCTCCAATTGTTTTAGTACAAATTCTGTTACATTTTGTGTCGTAATACTTTGATATATATTAAATGGCAAAAATTCGATATTTGTATAACTAACTTTTTTACATTCTCTTATTGCTCTAATGATTGGGTTTTCGAGATCTTTTATTGCTTTTGAATCAACTAAATATGGAATCTCAATTAATAATCCATTGTTATCGATAATTTCTTTGATTACTTCATCAAATATTGGCTGTGTTAAAACAAATACAAATTTTATCTTTTTTCGTTTTAAATATTTGATCAGTCCTGAAACATAACCAATCGTGTTTTCTCGGATATAATCTGACCCATCTGAGAATGTGTGTCGAATTAATGGTGGCTGATATGTTATTATAGCAGTTTTGATGTTAACTGTGTCTAACACTTTGTATGAATCTTCTGAAGAAAAATCAATTTCATTAATTCCATTAACTGATACATATGAAATATTTCTTTCTTTAAAAATTTCTTTAAGTGCATAACCAATCGTTGTCATTCCTCCAACAATTAATATGTGTTGTTTTGTTAATGTACTTTTATCAATATGTTTGTTAAATAAAAGTGAAAGTTCCTTGCTAAATTGAGTTCTGTCTATGCATTTCCCTTTGTTTTGAGAAATATTTCCACTAAATTTAAAGTATGGATTATTGGTATATTTTCCTGTTTGTGGGATTGTTATTGCTTTATATACATTTAAGGCGTCATTTGTTTCGTATGGATTTGTTTTATAGGTTGGAAATAGTTCAATCAAATTTGCACCATCATTTGATTTAAATAAGAAATAGTAAAGACTAAAAAGGATAAGTAAAAATGTTGTGAATAAAAAAGAAATATATGTATTTTTGTGACTTAATTTCAAATTCTTCATATTCTAAGTTCTATTTTTTTAAAAAAAAATGGTCAAACCAACAAAAAAATTTATATGACGATAACTTTTAAAAAGTCAGCATTTCAATTAAAAATGCCACCCCAGAATGCGCTGTAGAAATATTTTCCATTTTACTGTCGTCAAATAAGTTTATAAAAATTTTAAAATCATCAAGAGTATAGTTTGGGAAGAAACAAATTATATGATAAAAAAAAATGGTTCACAATATATTCTTAAGGAGTGTCGCTCGAAGGAAATTTGACAAAAAGTGACAAATAATTTGATGGAAAAAAAAAAGAATCGCGGGATTCAAAAATATTTTTTAAAATTCCCATATTTTTATCACCCCTATAAGATACACTCTTTAAAGCTACATACGCGGAATTGAAAAATAAAATTGATGAAATAAGACATAACATATGTTATGTGTTAGAAAATATAAACTATGATATGGATAACAGAGAATAAAAAGTATGATAATGATATCATTTTGGAAAAAATAAGAATATAACATACATCAAAAATAATTAAGATCGGACTAAGATACCTTGTCTTTTCAATTGAAATTAATTTCACTTCTAAATTATATATATATATATATATATATATATAAAATACATCAGAGATCTATTCCCTTCAAATTCTTCATCATTTGAAAATTTTCAATTCCAAAAAAAAAAATGTTTGATAAATTTTTCTTTTATTCATCAGTCATTTGTAATTCCACATAATCAATGTATTTTTTCACATCTTCTATGTTGTCATTAAGCCATTTATACAAAACTGTTTTGTTCCTTTTACCCAATCTACCAATTTCATTGACCTTTCCGATATGGTGTCCTATCATTTTTGCTATAATTAGAAGATCATTCTTTGTAAGTTTTATCAGATTCTTTTCATAAAGCAGTCGATAGATTTCAGACTGCTTAAAAACAAAATCATTAATCCTGTTTTTGATTTTTTCCTGTTCCGAGATTGCTTCAGTGAAATTCTGTTTTTGAAAGATATCAACATCATTTTTAATTTTGTTTAATTGTTTGATAACTTTTGGAAATTTTTTTTGATTTGTAAGTTGGATTATTCGTTGTTTCAAATCTTGCAACTCTTCTTCGAAATTATTTGGTAAGATTTGTTTGTTTTCTTGAGATGGAAACAATGGAAAAATTAAATCAAACGATTTTTTTTGATATTTTTTAAGACATCCTAATCATATATAATAATATATTTTATTATCCGAGTTCGCTGATAGTGTAGTGGTTATCATGTAGGATTGTCGTTCCTGTGATCCGGGTTCGATTCCCGGTCAGCGAGTTTTTTATTTTTGATGTTTTTTTTTTTTAAATCTAATAAATATTTACAAGTTGTGTTTACATACTTAATAAATTTAGTTTTGGATTTAACAACAATGTTTATTAATAATAAAATTAAATGCATTCATAAAGTTGTTGGGATAGGTTTGCAACATTTTCATCACTAGATGTAGTCAATTCCGAAATCATTTCTTTATCGATAAAATCTGAAATTTCAAATGACATATTCATCAGATTTAGAAAAGAAGAAATTATATTTGCAGAAAGTTGGTAATCGTCAACATTGAACAACTCTTGTAAAAAACCTATTGTCACCTCGTTTACAAGTGGTATAATTTGTTCTCTAGATCCTGAATGAAAAATTGTTGTAATCAAATATCCTGTTTCAACTTTAGTTTGGGTTGGAGAGTTCCCTATGATATAGTTTATTGCTCCATATACATCGTTATCAATAAGCAATTGTACATAGTCGGGTCCATTTGCAGCAAAATTCGAAGACGTTTGAATTGACGCATTTGCGGTTTCGTTATTGAAATCGAAATAAAATAAAACGTTTTGAACGGGAAGATATTCCAAAAGTCGAAATTTGTAATCTTCGTTCTCTGTGTTACAAGCAATCGAACAAATAGAAATTGCAACTTTCGCTGAGGTTTCATCTTTAGAAGCTACTTGGTTCATAATAAAATCGAAGATGAACGTTGAATAAAATAATTCAACAGATTGTGATGAACGACGTAACCAAAAATATATACACCACTCAAGGTTTAGTACCGTTGTTGCTGAGATTTCAGGTTTTGAAAGCCATCGAGGAAAAGCATTATTTATGAATTTAATGAATTCATCTTCGTTTACATTGCAAAATCGGAAGAAATTAATGAGTGTCTTACTTATGCAATTGTCTTTTTTCTCGTCTTCATTAAATCTATTAAGAATTTTAAGGATAAATTGGGGATAAAAAAATATAGGAGAATCAGTTGTTATGTTGTATATAAGTTTGAGGATACCGAGGAAAAGGGAATTTTTTTTAGCAGAAAGGATTTTAATGACTTTGTTCTGACATGCAATATTAGATTGAAACTCTAAAGCAATTTTGGAAGATACAAATGAAACCTCAATAAAAAAATTTAGGATTGATTCAAGAAGATCATCTGGTGTGTCTTCTCGACTAAAAATATCGAATAAAAATGAGTATGCTTGGTGTGAAAGAAATTGAAAAACTATCATTCTTTGAAGTTGGCGTTTTTCAAAGTGGCTTCTAATCGAGTCTAAACGATCAGGAATTAATGTTTGACTTCTTATTATCGAATAATGATTAACATCAGAACATAATTTTTTAAGCATATGTATCTCTTCATTTAGTTCTTGACCGTTATCAGAAAGATCATTAATTTCTGTTACTCTTGCTTCATCCAGAATGGTTTTTTTTAGATCCATTTTAAGACGACCGTTTATTCAGACACTTTTGTCAAAGAAGAAAATCATTTGATATTTTTTAATTGTTGGATTTCCTGTTTCTTTAATTTAATTATGAGCTTAACATCCAGAAATCAACAAATTTAAACTTTCGGAGTTTCATCAAAATTATTTAGAAATTGAGAAATTGTAATTTTGAAATATATTTCAACAATAAACAAAAAAAATGCGCATACGAATCACTGTATTTACTCCTAAAACAACAAAATTTCCACTAAATCGTTTCTTTTGAAATATCCTTTTTTTTTAGACATGTTATGTAAAATTAATGTCAACATCTGCTTCAAACATTCTATCATTTAAGGGAGACCGTGATGCTTTAATACAGCAAGTTGTTAGTGCTGGAGAACTTGTGGCTCTTGTTATTTATGCTCCATGGTGTCCATCATGTCGAAAATTATCTCAAGAGTTACCTTCTATTTCAAACGATTTTCCCAATGTTCTCTTTCTCAAAGCAAATATAGGCGAAGCTAAAGAGTTATGCTCTTCTTTTAATTTAACTGCAATTCCACATATTAAGTTCTTCACAATGAATGGTAATCAATTAACTGAACTTAAATCCATAACAGGTGCCAACTTTGCAAACATTAGAGCAATGCTTACAGAACTATGTCCTCCACAATAAAATATTTTTGTGATTTTTTTTACCATGTATCAAGTTACACTTATCCAAAGAAATTTTTGGCTTTTTTTAGTTTACACTGCAAACAAATATCGTAAATCATTTGAGTCAAGCAAAATTGGGAAATTAAAAAAAAGAAAATTTCCGTTTATTATATTTACTCATTTCTTTTTTTCTCTTCTCAGTATTATTCTCGTTGGAAATTAGAAAAAACAACAGAAGTTTTTAGATATTGTATTTTTGCTTAAATTCATCAACATTGAATGTCGGAAGTAAAACTTTGAAGAACTCAATGACACATTGCTTTGCGAGTTCTATGCTATTTGTTTTCCAGATTTTATAACAGATATATAAAATCAAGAGTAAGATAATAGATATGGTAATTGTAAATGATTTTGATGGCCTTATACTTTCTCGTGAAATATTCATTTGAAGAGGAGAAGATGATGAGTATGCCAACATTACAACTATTGCAATAAGAGCAATTGCCATTATTAATGGTATAAAAACTTTTTTGAGCATTGAAGGAGCTTGCGGAAGGTTAGCTCTAAAGTGAGCTGGATTTCTTAGATTTAGGTGCTCACTTTGTTGGATTGTTTTATGAACTTTTGTTGGTATTCCTGTAGCATACAAAACTATTTGTCCTTCCTTATCCAGAAGGAGTTCGCTTAGTTTTACGTGATCTTGTAATATTACTCCTCTTTGAACAACTCGTATTGATTCAATTCCAACCATGTGATTTATTTTAGCAATCATTTTTTTAACTTTAAGGATGTCACAAGTGAATGGAACATTCTCCATTTTGGAACGACTTCGGTCTGCCGCATAGATGACTGTTACTGTAACATTCATTTGATTTGTATTCATATCACATTTCTATGACCAAATTACGAGCAGATGAAAAAATTGAGTCCAGAGATCAATTTGTAAGTTTAAATTTATAATACATATACTGTATGGTATATGATCATACTTGCCATCCGTTCTTTATGAGCAAAAAATCATCAGCAATCAATGATATATCATTTGCACGATAAAAAATTTTTTTAGCATCATCAAAGTATGATGTAATTAAAATGTTTCTGCTTGAACTCAAAGCTTTGAGTTAAAAAAAATATTTCGTTTTGGTTTCATTTTTATGAAAAATTATCGTACGATAATAATTTTCAGAGGATTTATTTGTAAAACTTTATGAAAAAAATGCACTTTTTTATGTGCAAAAGATGATATAATTGAATCTAATTTGATCTTAATTTACGGTTTTTTCACACCAGTTAAATAACCCCTTTTGGAGACCGTTTATAGAATCTGGATGGATCCTACAGAAGCAGAAAAAAGAGTCAGGATTATTCTTTCCAAGGGACATCCATTCGTTGCTATTGCTAGTGCGTCATATGAGCTTTCGTCAGGGTTAAGGGTTCTCGATTCATGGAATTTTGATAATACAATAACAATAACAAATTTTGAAAATTATTTCCTAACAATTATTGGTAATATATATCGCAAAAGCGAGCAAAATTTTACTGAATTTCAATGTGAAAGAGTTGATTTCCAAAATCAAGGAATTTCTTCTATTTCAACATTATTTTCTATAGTAAGGAATCAGAAAAAAACATTTTATTCGCTTACCTTATTTCAAGACCTCAAAAACACTAAATTTTCACCTTATGTAAATTCATTATTATATCATCAACTTCATACTCTTGGGTTTTCTTATAAAAAATTACTTATTGAAGCTTCCCCTGATGCATCTTCCTTTCCAATGAGTCTCAGTAAAATATTTTCTGAGTGCAAAACAATTGTTAACTGCGATGTTAAACCAGGAAAATTAATCTTACCAAATTCAATTGATGAGATGTTTTATAACAAATGTTTAACATCTCATTTACAGACTCAAATGACCACCATTATTGAAACGCCTAATCTTGAAGCCTCATTATCACTATATTCATTTTTGTCACATTTTCTCCTCCCAGAGCAACAATCTCTTTCCGACCCAACACCACATCACACGGTCATTCCCGGACTGTTTCTTCAGTGTGTCACTCCACAGCCGCTTCCTCACCAAAAGCTTTTCCAGTTCAAAAGGCCTTGGACATGGGTAAACGTCTCCCAAAAGGAAGTTCACCAATATCCGAACATAGATACTCAAAAGCAAATTTTTAACGAATACACGACAAACGTTCTCTTTTCTGATGATAGTGAATCTCCAGAAGCAAAACAACTTATTGCAAAGCTTACACGATTGTATCAAAAATTTGAAGTCTTTCCAACACAATGGTCACGGAAAACAATCGATATGATTTCATCAAGGAGAAGTTTTGCAGAACGAATTTGCGAGGAAAGGATGCTCGAAATGGTTAACATGTCCATTCTTTTGGTGAATATGATTGATGAAACATTGGCTAATGGAAAGCTAAAATATCTTCAAACAAATCAAATTAATTCAATTATGAAATTACTCGAACTTAATGACAAGATGGAGCTGAGAATGGTTTGCGCAGTCGCAGAATTGTTCCAGAACGGTTCATACTCGAAGGTGTTTGCGGGAAGAAATCAGGCAATTAGACAAATGATGAACAGCATTTAATAATGTAAATATTCTTATTTTGATGTTTTTTATTGTTAAATATAATTATATATATAAATATAATAAATTAAAGTTATTGGAAAAATTTATAATAAAATTAAATAATATTTAAAAAAGGAAAAAAAATATCATCTAAGTTGTCATGGAATTGAGTTTGCTTTAATAAAACGTGGGATTCATCATTTTATTCCAAAAGTGTGAATAAAAATAGAAATATCTTGATAAATTATTTATAAATTTCAAAATGTAGTTTGTAAACGTTTAGCGAAAAACATGTTTTTCTGAATAAGTGTAAAGGATAGCCGATGCCCATTTGGAGTATCTAATAATGACCTGCTCACCTCATGTTTTTGATATTTATATATTATTAAAAATGTTTTGAAATTTTAATTTTTACACTCATTTTTTGATATAAAATTTATTTTATTTTCGATTTAGACATCATCTATATGTTGATCAATGTATTTTATACTATATATGATCATGCGTTTCTTTGAACTTATCTCAATAATTAATTTTCTCACTCCCAATATTTTTCTGTTATACTGTGTCTTTTTTATCATTTTATATCAATGAGTCTATTATATATATTTATATATAAATGGTGAAAATACTTTAGAATGAGTAAAAAATAATAATGCATTTTGGTGTTTTGTTTTGTTAAATAGTATTTTTTTACTTTAACATTATTTTTAAATAATTTGTTTGTTTGCGAAGAGTACTACTCTTCGTAGTAGCGTAGCAAACCACGCGAAGCGAATCTTGTTGATTGATCAAAAAGGAATAAAAATCCAAATTAAAAAATGTTTTATTGGTAAAGCAAACTTTATATATATTATCCCTTTAAAACTCTTCTCTCAGCGCACCTCAAATCTGTTCCATGGAATCCGTATTTCAAAAACTTCGCAATTTGTCCCATAGCTCCAGCGACA
This sequence comes from Histomonas meleagridis, assembly GCF_020186115.1. NCBI lineage: Eukaryota > Parabasalia > Tritrichomonadida > Dientamoebidae > Histomonas > Histomonas meleagridis. Next base: position 44,966 of record NW_027150927.1, read on the forward strand.
GTGAAATGTGTGCTTGACAAACTTCGAACTCGATTTCTCATTTCTGTTAATTCTGTGTAGTTCATTTTATCGATTTTCTTTAGGACTTTTGCCAAGTCACCTATCTTTGTCACAAACCCGAATTTTTCCCATTCAATGGAGTCATAATATGGAACCCATGGAATATCATTATACACATAAATTGGTATTAACCCCATTTGAAGTACTTCTGTAAGTCGATATGAGTTTCGTCCATTACCACGTGGACATAAAATTGCTTTGGAATTAGAATATATTTCGGTCCATTTTTTCTCGTTAGAAAACCCAGAGAAGTAACGGTCGCCTAACGTTTCCTTACAGATTTTATCCATTTCTTCTCGAATTTTATGTGTGCCAATTCGACCCATGAACACAGCAGTGTACTTCGGGTTTTCTTTTACTTGGATTGGCTCATAATCGCGAAGAAATAGATTCAATGGAACATTACCTACACCACCTGATGACAAAACAAAAACATTGTCTGGAACATCCATGTCAACACCAGCTTCCATACCTTCATCAGTACCACTAAGTGTTACATATAAAAAATCATCACTTATTAAATTCCATAAACCATTCATAAAATGATAATAATGCTCTCGCTGGTGATAAACAAAGTTGGTGAATTTAATAATAATTGGAACAAAAACTCCAAATTCCTCAATAGTTTTATTATGGAATTCATCATACCAATATTCTTCGATCTGTCGACCACAATATCCAACATAGCATGTGCCATGAACATTTGGGTAATTTTTTCGAATGTAATTTTGTATAATATCAAATTGTTCTTTCCTTGCATTGGTACCTGTTATATAATGAGATTTTGCTGGCTTTCCCATGCATTTAAGAATCTCTTCTAACTGTTTTCGGGATTCTCTTAATCGAAGGAAACTAATTGTCATAAATGTAGATCTCGTGTTTAATATGTATATGAAAAACCCAATAAAAACGAATGTAAAGATTATTGTAAACGTGTAAAAATGGTTTTGTTTGTTTAGAGCTCTTCGTAAACAAAGCGGAGAAAAACAAAGAACCATTTATTGTGGTTTCAACCAAATTGAAAAAGATAAAAAAATTCTGAGGCTCACTTTTTGAAAGAAAAGCTGATAGAAAAGTGCTGCTCATTTTTCCACAGGAACGCACTGCATGATATGGGATAGATCCCACAAAGAGAAAGCAGTAGAGCCTTTAATTGATTAATCAATTAAATGGTGCATCTCCGGCCTTGAATAATCGAGAATTCAAGCTTAAGCTCCTGATGAATTTATGAAAATTTCATTTTTCATTTTTTATCTAAATTTGTTTTCAAACCCACTTTTTTCAGGTTTAAACGAGTCCTATCCGAACCCAATCCATTTCAACCCAAATTTCGGTGATTCGATACAATCGATAATCTATTATATTTACTTATAGAAATGATTTCGATCTTGATCTTCGATGTTGTTTCAAATCTCTTGGGGATATAGTTATTATTTCTCTTTCCTAAAATGTGAAATTTTAAAAAATAATATTTTATTCTTCCTCTCGATTTTACTGTCATTTAATCTTCAACAATAAAAATGCAGCTAAACGTGATTATAAATTTGTTAAAAGATCATTCTGATTCAAATTTTTATATCAGCTAATCAGTAATTCAATGATCCAAATTTTATTCCATTAGATATACCTAAGAGAACATGTTTTTAATCTCACAGTTTTTTTTAAAAAGAACTAATAATTTTATTGCTGCGGTTTTCATATTAATTGGATCAAATGAAGTTTAATCACTTACCAGTAACGACGACCATATTGGAAGCTCATGTATTTGATGCTTGCGGACTTAACTTTATCACCTGAATGTGGTGCATGGATGCAGTTGCCTGAACCACTATAGATACCAACATGTGAAACTGGGTTGTAGAAGCAGCAAACATCTCCTGGTTTAAGATTTGCTTCTGAAACTTTTGTACCGCTTTGGGCTTGAGCACTTGATGTTCTTGGGATTGAGATACCAACTTGCTTATGGCACCATTGTGTGAAACCTGAGCAATCGAAGGTGTTTGGACCTGTAGCGCCTGAAACATAGTCGCATCCGATCTTTGATTTAGCATATGAAACAATTGTATCACCAACTGAGTTTGATTCTTTGATAACTTTAACATCTTTAGCTGCTATGTATGCATCTTTTCCACCATGCTTGAAAATGTAATGATCTTTATAACGACCTTTGATATCAAATTTGAATGGATACATTATGAAACCTCTTGGCTTTCCACCATATTTGTGGGAAATCATAGCCTTCTTTAAGACTTGAGCCTTAAGACAAAGAGAAAGAAGGAGTGTGAACATTATAAATTTATGAAATTGTACAATTAACCGTCTGTCATTTGACAAAAATGTCAGTTTGTCGTCAAAATGCCGTTTTGATCGGTCTTTCAACCACCAGAATACAACCACTTTTCTATATTTTATATTTAAATACAATACTTTACATGTTCGTTTCAAAAGTTTATATGATCATAGTCTCAAAAAAAGGGTTGGAGATTGTGTTTCAAATAAACATTTCTATACTTTATTTCGAATAAGTGGATGGTAAAATAACTTTCTTTTCTTCTTCTTTGACTGTTTTTTTAAGAGCATTCTGTATCATATCTAGCTTCAAAGCTTCTTTGATGGTGTCATAAGAAGGGAGTTCTGACTGAGGTTTTGGAGCTTCAACTTTCGGTTTTTCGATCTGATGAACATCCATTATAGTAACGATTTTCCATTCATCAAGAAATTGATTTGGAACAATGTCAAGCAAAGGATATTCAATTATTGTTTTTGCAAAAAATGATTCTTGAAGAGTAAAATCTGTTTCCAAGAGATAATGACCACCACCTACAGCACCTTCTGCTACAAGCAAAACCGCACAATTTGTGATGTCTAGGGATGCAACATAATCATTCTGTGATGTTTCAATAATACCTTTTAGAATATCTGATATTAAAGTATTTTCGCTAATGTTATTAATAAGCCTCTCATATTCTATTTTTTTATCAGAAGAGTGAAACCTCCACTTCAACGTCCATAAAATTTGTTTCTGAGATCCAACATAGCGTGTTTGATTTTCTTTAGATCTTGAAGACATTTCTGTCATAAATTGTATTGTAATGCCTCTTTCGACACAAGCTTTCCTTAGTGTCTTTTTCCATTTGTTTTTTTTATTTGGTTGTTCTATTGGATATATTGTTTTAATATCAGATGCTTTCATAACAACTTGATCAAGTAATTGACAATCTTTTGCGAGAGTAGTTGCGTTCATTTCCGAAAGTGGGATAAAACGTGTTTTTGGACGAACACCAGTACATCCAGTTTCTTCTTTGTGTCTTCTAACACAATTTATATTGCAAGTATGAATTCCACATGCAGGGCAAGTGTACTTAGCATCATTCTTCCCACAGACTTGGCAGAGCATTATCTGTGGTTGATTTCTTGGGGAAGAGAAGACGTTACCTCAAATTTAACGTCTTTCTTTTTTTCTCATCAAAAAAAACACGTTAAATAATTAAATTTCATCAAATTTTGTTCAACTGACATGGCCGCCACTATACACCTTCCATTTTCTGAATATAAAAAGGCAGAAATTGATATAATTACTCTTGTAATTGGTCTTTCATTATTTATTGCAATTTATTCATATATTATTCCAGATAAAAAACATAAAGGTGGTCGAACACTCAAAGCTGATGTGTTTCAAGGAAATGATACAATTCCAATACAAACTAATGTTTATAAAATAGTTCGAGTACATGCAGGATTTGGAAATCAATTATTTCAATATTCTTATGCATACGCACTTCACAAAGAAACAAACTATCCTGTATATATTGATATCGATTATTTTAAAGAATGTCAAAATAGCGATTGCTTTAATCTTAGTAATAAATATACAGGAAAATATCCTACACGAAAATTTGGTCTACGTTACTATAATATTTCATTAAAGCAACCAACCTCTGAGCAAATCCAAAATACAAATAAGATGGATGAATTTATAAATGTCATTGGACATAACATAACAGAGTTTAAAGTCCCAATTAATCAATATTTTTATGGGTACTATGAAAATCTTTCGTATTATGACTTTGAAAAACATCGAAATGCATTAATTAAAGAATTTACATTAAAAATTGACATGCCCGAAGTCCATAAGAAATATCTTAAAATGATCCAAGCCACGAACTCGATATCTATCCATATTCGGCGTACTGATCGTTCCGGAGAATTTGTGTATGCATCACTTCAATATTACATTGATGCGATAAATTATATGAAAAAAACTGTTAAAAATCCGAATTTTTTTGTGTTTACTGATGACTTAGAATTCTCGAAGAAGTTCCTACAAATGGAAGGAAACTTCACATTCATTGAGGGTACTTCGACTTTAAATCCAATTTTCGATTTCGAGTTAATGAAAAGTTGTAAACATAACATAATCGCAAATAGTACTTTCTCGTGGTGGGCGGCGTTCTTGAATGCTTTTAAGGATAAAATTGTAATAGCACCAAAATATTGGCGAAAAGGTGTTCTCAGTAGTTATTTGGTACCAAAGAATTATATAGTGTTCTAATGAGCGAATATATATATATTTAGCTATTAAATTTATAATTTGTTTTTGTATTATAATATTAATTAGTAAAGTATATACGTACAGTTTTATATTGTGATGAAGATTGATTGAGTGCATAATGCTAATGGAACAATTTATACTATGATAATTTTAGAAGTTTTTCTATTTCATCATTTCGAATTATTTTTGCAATTTCATTCATAGTATGCTCTTTAATTGATTGCCTATGGAGTTCCCAATTATTATACGGATATTTACTTTTGCAACTCAGATATTCAGTTTGCACGCTACTTTTTGGTTATTCTGTTTTTCTAACTGGCTTTGTTTTGAGGGTGATAACTTTTGCGCACATCACTTTTTATGATATTTAGTTTTGCATACTGTATAATTGCGATGAGCTGTAACATAACAAAATTTTGTGCACATGTTAATGTTATATCGCATCGATATAACGAAAATTTCAAAACATTTTTTAGTTACCATAAATTATTTAACTTTTTATTTATTTAACTAATTCCTCGTAATAAGAGTCTGATATGTTTGTGATAATCCTTCTGAATCTTTTCACGGCGATTATTATTATCACCACTATTATGGTGACAACTATTGGCACGCAAATAGCCAAAACATATATAATTATAACGATATTATCATCTTTTATAGGCGTACATTGGGGTAAATTTTGATAAGTCACGCTATAATTAGCGAATGTTTTGCCTTTGTAGATCTCAGTCACCATTATGTACTCTATTTTCGCATTAAATGCATCTATTTCGGGCTCAGTTTTACTGTTGTAGTATATAAATTTTAAATGGTTACAATCAGCGAAAGCGGAATCTTTAATTTGTTTAACAGAAGAAGGCAATGTAATACTTCTTAAATTTGAACAAGAAGAAAATGAATTATCACCAATTACTTATAATTTATCATTAAAATTAAATGTTTCGATAAATAATGCAAGTGTATAAAATACAGGTAATTATGTAGTTGCATCGGCGGAAATGAAGAAATCATTCATTTATGTAAACAAAATCATTCATCTTTTGAAGATGCATATGAAACTTCAAAAAGATTCCAATGAAATGATATCTTTAAATAACTTTATGATAATAAAATTGCTAAAATTAACAACTTAGATGAATTATTAATTTTCGATTTTAGTATTGATTTTTTCTTTGGTTAAAATCTTAAGAAACTCAGATCCATCATTTGACAGCTTTTTAAAAATTATGACCTCGAACTTTAAAAACTATTTGTGGATAAAAAAAATTCAAATGTTCTGAAATAAAATAAATAAAAAGAGATCAAAAACCTTTTAATGAATAAGTATACATAAATAAATTTACACAAAAGCGTTTTAAATCTCATGTGTGAATCTTAAAAGCATTATCAACATTGATGAACATTTCCAAATTTAAAATTCCATTTTACATCCGAAAACACATAAACATTTATTTATAAACACAAACATCTGCAAAATCATCGCATATCAAACCGCCGCAGTCTGTTTCCATCATCAAAAGTACAGCGTTAACCGATTTCACCAAATTCTGGAACTTCTCAAGAACGCCACTTACCATTTGTATGTACAACACAACAGAGTCATCAGATTCATATTCGACGATAAAGTTCACTCGCATTTGTAATACGTCATTTTTTGCGATTATGAATCTTTCATTGGGAAACAAAAATTTATAAGACTCCCCAACTAGGAACTGCTGTATTGTAAGCATCAAGTCAACACAACTAATTTTGATCCCCTGAATAGGATATTCAAAACTAGCTAATGTTTGTGTTGATTGTTCATTATTGAGCCATACGTGGGCATTTTCAAAAGATTCGCAAAGAGATGGAGTAGATGCAATATCAGGCGATAAGAAAAGAAGAGAATCTGGAGATTCAGCTAAATCATGAAATGCAATATCTTCAACACTATCAAGTACTTCTTCATCCCAAAGGGATTCCTGTTGTTGGCTAAGCATGAAAAAGAATACTTTGGCCATATTTGGTTGATCTGATTGAAGAAGTGATTTTAATTTCTCAAGATCAGAGAACCCAATTTGTTGAAGACAATCTAGCTTAGGTTTGTCTTCCTCAGTAGGTTTGATTGGGTTTGTTAACTGTGGTAGAGGAAGAGGTTTAGGAAGTACATACCCTTCGGGCACCCCAATCCGGAATGCGGGGTGCCCCTTTATCTGGTCAATTGTTAAACGTAGCTTTGGGTCAACTACAAGGATTTTCGATATTAAGTCTTGTACAAGAGGATTTGCCTCTGATGGAAAAGCATAGCTTCCTTTTTTAATTTCATGAGCTGTTTGTCTCACTGATTTCCCATTGAATGGAAGTTTACCCTATGAGTTAGATTGTAATAAAAGATTACCTATCAAGCTATATATGCTTGACTGGTAATATAAAAACATACGTAAATCATTGTATACAATATTACACCTGAACTCCAAACATCAGAAAGACGGCCGTCGTAGGGAACACCACGGACAACTTCTGGTGCTGCATAAAAGAGAGATCCACATGATGTTTTTACAATATTTGATGGACCCATCCAACAAGCAAATCCAAAGTCTGCAATCCATATGTTGTTTCCTACATCCAGAAGTAAGTTTTCTGGTTTTAAGTCTCGATGACAAATACAATGTTGATGTAAATACTCTAATCCGTATATAATTTGTCTAAAAATCCTCATTGCTTCTTCTAATGATAAGCTTTGATATATATCAAGAAGTGTTCCATTTTGTGCGTACCCTTCTACAATAAACAAATGATGTTCACTTTCAAGAATATCAAGAAGTGGCAAAATGTTAGGATGATGAAGAAGTCTCATTAGGGCGATCTCCCTGTATACTTTAGTAAGTATATTTGGGTGGCCGTTAAACTTTTCTTTTTTAATGATCTTAATTGCAACAGGTTGATTTGTAACTTTATGTCTTGCTAACTTGACCTTGCCAGAAGAACCTGATCCTAAATTCCTATCAAGGATGTAATCACCAATAGGCTGCTTCTTTTCCATTTGTGTTTTGGTCTGTCCATTCCAATTTTCTGAGAGTAAAAGAAATTTTTCTGAAGTTTAAAAGGACAGTCCTGAAAAATAAACTATTGAAAAGGAACGTTAAATCAGAAAATTGTCAAATATCTCACAAAAGTCTATTTTTTGAACAATTACTGTTCACATTGTTTGCCTTTGTGAACCGTTCTCGTTGTAATTTTACGTGAACTATTTATGGTTTTAAGAAGTATTTTCTTTTTTGGATATATCATGGATAAAAAAAAAATTAAGATATAAAAAAGTTTTATTTAAATTTTATTTCTATTCTATTTTGATAAAATGAACAATTTCTATTTTTATATATATTATTTTAATGTTTTTTTTGAAACACCAAATTTTTTAAATATACCTTTTTAGCCTTTATTTTATTTCTTTTGTATTCATGAAGTAACTGAGTAGCTTCATTATATCCATTATCAGAAGCCAATTTAAGTGCTGTTTTAAATGAATTTCATAAATTCCATATAAAATTATCAAATATAAAATAGATTAAATAAATCATAATATTAATGTATATACATCTTTCGATTTAATGTCAATACTTTCTTGCTTAAGAAGTAATTTAATAATTTGAATATTGCCTTTTCTAGCTGCCTTCATTAGTAATGTTTCAAATATATTTAATCAATTCCAAATATTAAGTTGCAACATAAAATTTTGTATATAAATTATATATAAATTAAATAAATATCTTTAGAATTGATATCAATTTCATTTTGTTCGAGAAGTATTTGAACAATTTCAAGATTTCCTTTGAAAAATGCTTTCACAAGCGCTGTTTGCAATTATTTAATTAAACTTTAAATACTTATTTGAAATAAAAAATCATAAAAATATACTTGATTTTATAAAAATAAATATCTTTAGCATTAACATCAATTCCTTCTTGTTCAAGAAGCAATTGAACTATATCTATATGATTATTTGAAGATGCAATCATTAGTGCTGTTTTAAATACTTTAAACAATTTCCAAATTTTTCTTCAAAACATTAAATTGTTAAAACAAAGTTTAAATAAAACAAATAAATATCTTGAGCATTAATATCAATACCATTTTGCTCAAGAAGTAATTTAACTATTTCTATATTACCATTTGAAGATGCGATCATTAATGCCGTTTTAATAAAGTAAAATATATTCCAATTATTTTATTAAAACTTCAAATTATTTTTACAAACATTAAAATAAATTATTAAACATCTTTAGCATTAAAATCAATTCCTTCTTGTTCAAGAAGTAATTTAACTATTTCAATAGAACCAATTTCAGATGCTATCATAAGAGCTGTTTGAAGTTGTATGAATAAAGTTCAATAATTATATCGAAACATGAATAATTTCAAAAAAACAATAAACAATAAAAAATTTACTTTTTTCTTTTTAGCATTTATATTAATTCCTTTTTGTTTAAGAAGTAATTTAACAATTTCAATTGAATCATTTTTACATGCAATCATAAGCACAGTATCAAATTATTTTAGTAAATTCCAATTATTATTACCAAATATCAAATTATCAAAAGATTAAAATATAAAAAATAAACAACTTTTTTTCGAGCATTAATATCAATTCCTTCCTGTTCTAGAAGTAATTTAACAACTTCAATATTTCCGTTTTTTGAAGCTTTCATAAGTGCTGTTTCAAATAATTTGAATAAATTCCAAATATTATATCATAACATTAAATTATTAAAACAAAAATGAAATAAAAAATATAAAAATCTTTAGCATTTATATCAATTTTCCCTTGTTCGAGAAGTAATTTAATAATATCAATATTACCATAATAAGTTGCTATCATAAAAGCAGTCCAAAACAATATTAAAAAACATTAAATATTCTTTTAAAACATTAAATAACACAAAAAAACATCAAATAAATAATGTTTTACATTTTTAATATTGATATCAATTCCTTCTTTAAGAAGCATTTTAACAATATTAATATGACCATTTCGAACAGCAATCATTAATGCTGTATCAAACACAATAAAAAAATTCCAAATATTATATTAAAATAGTAAAAACAATAAAATCAACTTTAAATTAAACATAAAAATATTTTTTGCTTTAATATCTTTTCTTCTTTGTTCGATAATATATTTTGTAATATTTACATGACCAATTTTAGCTGCAATCATTAATGCAGTATCAAATAATCGAATAAAATTCCAAATATTATATTGATAAATCATGAAATCAAAAAAATAAAATTTATATCAAAAAAATCAACACATTTAGTCTTTAAGTCAATCCATTTCTTCATTAAAGAATATTTAAAAAGTTCTTCGTTTCTAGAAATTATCACAGAGTTTAAAATATTTTTAGGAACATTATATTTTTGAGAAAAATATTTAACAAGAAAAATATTTCCAATTTCAATAGATTTTTTAAAACAGAATTTATCAATTTTCATTCCATTTTCTTCTAAAAACATAAAAATTTCATAATTATCATATAAAACACATTTCTTTCCTAATTCCTCCAAACTATTAATTTTACCAATTTTATTTTCATAAATATATTTAAAGATATCATTTCGATGAAATTCTATAGCTGTTTCATAAGCATCTTCAAATGTCGAATGATTTTGTTCACATAAATGAATAATTTCGGCATTTCCACCTGCAATTGCATATTTTCCTGTATGTAATATTAAAGAGCCATTTAATAATAAATATTTAAAACATTTAACAGCGGAAAAAAAAGCTGCATAATCAATTAATGTAACATCTTCTCCATTAATGAATGAATATCTTTCATATAGCGATTGTTCAATTTTCTGGTTAAAATCAAAATAATTTTGTGATGATATTTCATGAAGTTTTTCTATTTCATCATTTCGAATTATTTTTGAGATTTCATTCGGATTAATTCCTTCTTTAATTAATTGCTTATGAAGTTCCCAATCACTATTTGATAGCTCATAAAAATTTGCAAAAAATTGAGTTTCAAATGGATAATTATTATTTCTTAAATTATAAATTTCTTCTTTCGATTTATAATGACAAAAATACAAAGACTTAATATTCGTTATTGATTCTTGATCAATTAATTTATGTTCTATCATTTTTTCTAGAAGATAATATGACTCTTGTCTATCAAAATATAAAAGAAGTTCTTTAAAAATATCAATAACATTATAAACATTTAATTTTTCTTCTTTTATTTGAAGTGATTTTAAATAATCAAAGCATATTTTAACATTTTGAAGTTGCGAGGTAAAATAAGAATAAACTAAGCGACATATAACAAGGTTAAATGAATAAGGAAATTGTTTATAATAAAGATTTAATGTTGAATCAACTGAAGATTCAATATTATTTTCGCTTAGTCCAAACACAATATCCTCAATGCTTTGTAGTGCTTCTATGAAATCTTCATTGTTTAGGTTTTTTGTCTGACTGCTTCCCATCTTTAAGATTTAGGAAACAGTAAATTGATGACACTTTTTGTATAAACCATGGCTTGTCAGTATAAACCGAATGCTAAACAACAGACAAGCCTCAGTATATAATCATCTTCAATAATTAAATTCTGACCGTTGAAGGATGTTATCCATAAAAAAAACAATGATTTTCAAACATGTTTTTATTGATATCAATAAACTTTTTTTTTCATTAAGAACTGGAAGGTAAAAACATATAAAAATTAATTCCAAGCAGAACTTTTGTGGAATTTATGAAAATTTTCTTCGATGATTATAATTTTACAATTATTAAAATGGAAGTTATCTCTCTTGAAATAGATCCTAGGTATATGATAGTTGAGCATTGGTACGTGCTTTCTTCTTATATATGTTTCAAAAAAAAATATTTAGACAATTGGACAATTTTAAAAGCAAGAGTTTTGGAATCTTGAACTGATGGCATTCAAATTTTGAGCGGTTTAAATCAAAAATTTCTATTTTTGAAAAGAACTTTCATTCATTTGTACGACAATTCACCTTAGACAAAGTTTTATGCAATTCAGACCATGAACAAATCTCTCAAAGTTGAACTATATAACTTTATACAACAAAACCATGTCTTCTAGCTATCAAAAATTTGGGATTTGAGAAATTAATTCAATTTTAACCTTCTCTTGGAACACATGAAACATTCCAATTTTACTCTTTTCTCTTTTACACTAACTCTATTATTTATATTTGGCATATCATTGATACTTTTTATGGGACTTAGCATTCATTCCTCAAATTTTGAAAAAATAAATTATATTTATATTAATCAAACATTTTCAAACAGTAAAAATGGTAAAGACAGAAAGAAAATTGCATTTGTTACTTCCTTTTATTATTTTCCTGAATCAAAACGGCAGCGACATCCAACTGAATATTATAAAACAGGATTTTCAAGTCTTTTAGGCAATATCTCCAAAGAAATTGACTTCTACATGTATACCAATGATTTAGGTCTAAAAATACTTGAACTGAACACAACAAAAAATAATTTTTATATCAACCTTACATATAAAAGTCCTTATGACATTTGTAACATCAGTAAATATAAGGAAAAATACACACATATATCAAACAAATATCATATACCGTCTATTGTACTAAGTGAAAATCTTGGTGCAATATGGAACTCCAAAATCTGCTTACTTGAGGAAGTTAGTAAATTTCCAAATGAATATGAATACATATTTTGGATTGACACAGGAATAATTAAACAGACAAACTATACTCCATTTAAAATTCCATTTCCTCAAAGAGTTGAAAAGATATTTTCAAACCATTCGCAATTTTTGGTTGAGGCAAGACAAATCGCAGCATTTGAAACTGGTAAGAATTATGTGCCAATGCATGAACTAAATCCTGACTTTGGTAATTTGGTTGCATCTGGATTTTTTGGAGGTAAATCCGAATCAATTAAAAAGGCCAAAGAATTATTCTTCGAAGTACATGATATATATCTTCGAAAAGATCTGAATATTGTGAGAGAAGAAAATGTGTTTAATGCATTGCTTATGTATTATCCACAATACTTTATGGGATTTAGTATAAAGTCTAAAAATTGCTGTCAATGGGACTGCGGCCCGACATTTCTTTCGGATAATAATAACTGTGGATTTGATAATCAATTGATTTTCATTGAAATTAAAGAGAATAAATTTGTAATAAAAAGAGATAATTTAGAAGATTGGTTATAAATAAAGATAAATCGATTTTAATATATTTTTATATTTGAATTTTGTTTATAGTAAAAAATTGAATTTATCACATGAATGCTTCAAAATGGGCAAACTTCGTATAATGTTTCTGATAAAATCATAATTCCACGATCTAACAATATTCTGATTGGAATTTTCCAAATGAATTTTTACCAACTTCTAATTATCTTAATAACAGTAACAGTAAAATTTAAAAAATGTGATAAAACTACATTTAATCAAATAGGTACGATCTAATTAAAATGCTAATAACTCTTGCAATAGCACTGTTATGTAGTAATATTACTACACTATAGTTCGATAATAACATATTTTTAGTAGCAAATAATTAAATTATTCAAGTTGGAAATAATATTGAAATGGATATAAATTTTCTCATAAGAAATTTAAAGTTAAAAAATTTCTCATTTGGATGTGATACAGTGTTCATTTACATATGAAAAATTACTTCTGTGTAAAGACAGATCGGAATTTTACTATGAAGAATCAAATGGAAGTTCATATCTGTTATGATGACAAAAAATAAGATGATAATTTATTTATTTAACATGAATTCCAGAGTTAACTCATTGATTCCCACGTAAAGGGAAATTTTGATAAAAAATGTTTAAACATTTTAATAACATCATTCGAAAAAATTTATTTTATTGAACAACAAATTAAATATAATAGATACTACAAGCAAGAGTACAATCTTGCTATATTGTCAATTTCGTATTGCCTTTCCAAATCTTCTTTTTGTATACACTTTTCATTTCTGTACATATTTCTATAGAACGTAAACGGCTCAAACAACTTTTTCTGAGATTTACACTCGCTTTCTTTGGCTTTTTTGATGTTTTCAATCGACGAAATTTTAAATCCGAAAGCGATTTTACGTTCGATCTTTGGGAAATATCTTTTATTTCTCTTCAACACCTTCTTGTTCATCTTCTTAACTTTCCTTACTCTAATGAATAATTCCAATTCATCATTTTCATCGTCTAAAATTGGTTCATCGAAATTCGTGAAAATTCCAAATTTAGCGAACGAAAACAACATAAACTTGGAACAGTATAACAAAGAAAGACTTTGCATTTCTCGAATTTTATCTATATTAAATGGAATGTGGAATTCTTTGGCTGAAAGATATCGCAGTAACAAACTCTTCAGCTGAAGTAATTCGTCTTCAAAGTTAATAAATGTATCAAATATCATCCGTTCGTTGGAGAATATATCTTCCAAAAAATTATGCAAGATATCTGGGTTCAATTTGTTTATTATTTTCCGCTCTTCGTTGTTAGGAGTGTATGTGTTGATCGATGGAATGAAATAATCAATGATTGGTAATGAGGTTTTAGGTTTGATGATTAATATCTTAAGAAATTGTAATAGAATTGTTATGTTTAAGAAGCCAATTGGGATGTATTGAGTCATGTCCAATTGATTTAAAAGGTCATTTTCGATTTTAGGGATTTGTTGAATACGAAAAAAATGTTGAATATCCTTCTTAGTTACGTATCGTAATGAACTTGGTTTCTCAGTCATTGAAAACGGTATAAACTTGAGTAAAATCGTTGGATATTTTTGAGATAAAAAATAATAATTATTAGAAAAAAAATAATTAGTGTAATAGTTAAAAAAATAATAAGGGCTTTGGATTTCTATTGCAGCTTGCATAATCTCTTTCTGTATTCGTATATCGACATTTCGTGTGGCAATGAAATGTGATATGAAACGGAAGCTTTTTGGATCATTTAACATGTGAACGAGATAACAGTGATTAAACTTAAGTTCAATGTAGGACATAATTGCAGGAGAAAAGAAGTAATTGAGATTAGTTGAATAATTAATAATTTGATATGTATCAAAATTTAAAATGTTTGGATCTCGAAACAAATGATATATTAAACCACCACATTGGTCATCAATTAATAAAAGAAATGTTCGGGATTTGGAAATTATTATTAATGAGTCGGATTGAAAAACAGATATATCGTCAATGTTTTCTAATGATAAGGAATGAAGACTAATGGAAACACCTTCTTTTGATGGAAAGTTTAACAGTAGAACTTTTTTGGGTGTTAATGACATAATTATTGAATTTCCATTATTATTCACAAAAAAGTGAGTGGGCAAAAATTCATCATCAGGGCGAATTTGGATAGAATATGGTTCTTGGAATTTTTCGCATTGGAAGCTGTAAAGAAATATTTTTCTTTTATTCGTCATGACAGCTAAATAATTTCTTGCACTGTTAAATTCCCACCATAACACATCACTAATAATCCTAGACCCAAACAAAGTGTAAAGAGATACAGAATTATGAGCTATTTTAAGAAATCCAGTTTTTAATGCATTATCTTTCTCATAAATAAAATATTCTCTTTCATTAGTAGAGGAAGGTATGAACACAAATCTTGTTGAGTTTTGTAGCTCTAAAGGTTTCGAGTTAGGAAAAAGCGGAATAAAGTAAGTACAATTATCATCAAAAACAAACGCAAGAATTTTACCTTGTGCAACCATTGTAGTATTTGTTATCTTCCCGCTTTTTGGGAAAGTATAAATTTTTGTTTTTTTTGAGGAATTAGATACATATTTATAAATTTCTGTTGACTTCTGATTTTTTCGATAAACAAAAACATTTCCTTCGGTGGACATACCACAAAAGTATTGATTTTGTTTATCTCCGATATCATTGATTTTCTCTGTTTCTATCATTAACCCTTTTTTGATAACTTTAGAGACCGTTAAGGAGTAAAAAAGTAGAAAACTGGCAGAATAAACCATTGAAAATTGAATACTGAAAATTGTTGTTTTGAAAAGTTATAATTAGTAACAAATGTCCTCTTTTGCAGAGCGTCGTGCTCTTCTTGCACGTACATTCGGAAACCCAGGTCCTCCTCCACCTTCAAATAGTGGTGGACCTGCACCAAGGCCAGCAATGTTTATACCAGGAATGCCAATGCCTGGATCAGTTACAGCCGATGAAGATGAAAATGAAGATCCAACTCAAATGAGACGTCCACCACCAAAACCAGTGGCACCAACTTATACATTTCCAGAAGCTGTTGGGTCACCACCTGCACTCATTAAGAAAAAGAGAGAATATCCTTCTAAGGCTAGAACAGGTACAGAAGGATGCAGTGATTTTCATTCATTCATTGTAGAAAATGCTCCTCAAAGTTCATCGCCTAAACCAGCGAAAGCACCAAAGGCACCGAAAGCATCTAAAGATGATGGAGGCGGTGCTCCACCCCCACCTCCACCTCCACCACCTCCGCCACCTCCAACTCTACAAAAGTATCGCGAATGAGTTAATTATGAGTCATTCTTAAAAATGAATATTCTCATTTTTTTTACTGATTATTTTTATCAACTAACAACAATATAAATTAATGTATACACATATTGTAGTACTTTAAATACATGTTTTTTTTGACAATTTTTTGAAAAAATTTAGAATGAAATTTCCATTTATAACAAATTTTTTTGTTATTACAATAAAAAAATCATTTTATGATACAAAAATCCAATATTATATAAGGAAATGATTTAATATCTGATAAACACAAAGAAAACAATTTTTGTTTAATAAACAGATATTTTAACGTTCTATAAATTTGTTCAAAAATGAAAAGTGCGTTGACAAAATTATTTTCATTGAAAAATTCTGGCATTTATAAGCCAAGATGGTGAGCATCCAGCCCTGGTCTCTGAACGACATTTGGCACTATGGAAGAGTCAACATTGATGAATACACAGAAACATACAGCGTCCCATTTTACCTTTATTATAGCTTACAATGGCCAAAACTTGCATGGACAGCTAGAAACAACAGCAATGAAATCGTTGGTTACATTCTTGGCTCAGCAACAACAGACAAACCTGAAGCAAAAAGTGGACACGTCACTGCTGTTACTGTATGCGAAGATTATCGACGTCTTGGAATTGCATCAACACTCATGAATATGTTAGAAAAGACTTCTGATTCTTTTTACGAGGCTCAATTTGTTGATCTTTATGTTAGACCTACAAACACAATGGCACATCAAATGTATTATAAGTTAGGATACATTTTGTATAGGCGAATAATTAATTATTATGAAAGTATAAATGAGGATGGATTCGACATGAGAAAGTCACTTTCACGAGATAAAGAAAAGAAGTTCATGATTCCTTTGGATAGACCTATTTCCAAAGATGAATTAGATTAACATATAATTTTCTTTTTGGCTAAAATTTCTTCAAAACAAAAGGAAAACAATAAAAAGATACTCTTAAAACCTTTTATATTTTAGAGTTTAAATTAATGTAAATAGACTTTTTTTGTTTCTCATATGAAAAAGTTCTAAATTGTATTCAAAATAATCGAAAACTTCAATTTTATCCAAAAAACAAATAGACAAAAAACCTGAAAGCAAACTTTTATTAGAATGGGAAAATATCCCAATTTCCAAACTTCAGTTGACTGTCAAACAATCCTTCGTCTGGAAATGAAAAATCATTCAAATCAGGAGGCGACGTAACTGTAGATTGAACATCCGGAACAGGTAGAGTTTGAAGCGAAGGGGTAACATAAGGCAAGATTTCAACTTTTGGATAGTTATTATGATTTAAATCTTGTTTTTGAAGCTTCGAACTCGACTCAATCTCTTTAGACGCAACCTTATGCTCAACAGAATCGTTCTGCATCTTTGACTTCCTTCTGGAAATCAGCATCCAACGATTTCTGAGACTATTATCAGATCGATTATTAAAGAAACGTGCTATTTTATTCCATTTGGCACCGAGTTCATCGTGCTTTTGGCAAAGCAATCGGTCCTCTTCTGGTGTCCATGGATCTCTTCTGAGTTCTGGGTTCAAGTAATTCTTCCACCTTTCACGGCACTGACGTGGATTCCTGGAATCCATCAGCTTAGAGATAGTTATCCAGTCTTTAGGGCCAAATATAGAGACCAATTGAGATAATTTCTGATCTTCAGCTTCTGTGAACTTTACCTTAATGGAAGGAGTCCTTGGTACGCGTTGAGTGGCAAATGCGTTCGTTTCGTTGATGGCTGTTGGGAACATCATCGGGCTGAAACCATTCTCTACCATCATTTCAGCAAAAAGCCATCCCTTATCAAAATTTGAATGATTAGAAAAAGCTCTTTGAAATGGTGGATAAAGAAGGAAAAATAAAACACGATTATCTTGGTAAACAAATTGTATTACTTCATAGTATTAAAATTTTGATTTAACTATATCATATTTTAGAGAAGTTTCAAAATGTTAATTTATTTTATTTTATCAATTTCGATATAATTTTAATTTTAATATAATATTGGTTTATGACATTATATTATCGATGTAAAATCTAATCTTCATAAGAAATTTATATTATATTTGCTGTTTATCAAGATATTATTATTTTTAAATCAAAAAAGTAACAAAGAAAATTTCAGTTAGAAGTAACTTTTTGATAAATTATGACAATTGTCATACTCGCTTTTTGAAATAATGTTCAGCCACGTTTTTCAGAAGCCAGAAGTAAAGTTTTCTTGGGAATTAACTTTTTGAGCTGCTAAAACCTAATCGAAATAACAGTTTACAGTGCAGATCAATTGTGATTTGTTTTAAATTATAATGAACATGTCGTTTTTTCTATACATTTTGAAATTAGCTATTTTGTAGGAAACATTTTTCGGAAAATGTTATACTACTACAATTTTTAAAGTGGTTGCAGAAAGGTTTCCCAACGATAGAATCGAATGAATGAAAAATCATCGGATTTATATTCAAAAACTGAAGTGTTTGGGAAACCTTTCTGCAACCACTTTAATAAACTCATTAATCGAAGATATGAATATTTTAAATTCTGAAGTTTAATATATATATATATATATATATATATTTGATTTTTTAAATTAATTTTATAATCAATTTGTGATCCATAGATAAGAAATGATTTCGGGATTTCACATAAAATATTATCCAATCAAATAACGATTTCAATCATTATGCAACAAATTTTGGTCTTTAACCAAAAACATTTGATTCTTATTTTTTGAATATTGGGACCAACTTTACTTTTGAAAATCATTAATTTGCAAAATTATTACTTTTCACTGGTAAGCTAAAGAAATAGACTGATTAGTGAGACATTACACATGTGATGAAAATATGGAATTTATTTTAAAAATATATATAAAATATAAAGAAATGTTTCAAAAAATGACTTCAGTTTGATATCATTTGACAAATTTTTTTTATCACAATTTATATGACATAAAATCACCGCAACACATCAAATGTGGAGGCGGCTTTTTCATGCATTTATCGGAACACCTCGTAAATATGAATATTCACCAGTAAAGTCACCAAAAACACCAACAAATAGTTCTTTTGGCGAAGAAACAATTTATATAGATTATGGAAATCCATCTGATTTTCAGCCAAAGTCACGACTTCTTGGAGACAATACATTTAATCCTGCTGATGATGCATATGCATCAAATTCATCAGATGATTCTTCAAATGATTTTGAAAATGCCCCTGCTCCCAAAGCACATTTACTTTTTCATAAAAAAGAATCATCTAGTTCAGACAGTGAAGAATATAGACCAAGGAAAATCACATTTCCTGTTTTCCCAGATGATATTTCAAATTCTTCTTCAGATGAAAACATTCCACAACTTCCAGAGTACATCTCAAAGTTTGAGCCAGAGTACACCATCCCTACAATAAATTTCCCTGAAACGCCTGAAACACCAATTATCGAAACAAAAAGACCTTTTAAACCCAAAATCCATTTCCAACAACAGTATAATCCATTTCAAGTTGATACCGAGTTCAAACAATTTGAAGAATCAGATTTTGAAGATTCTTTTAATGACTCAAAAATAGGGAAAAGCGATGAAAACAATACCACAAAGCAAACATTTCCTTCCAATTCTCAAAGTCCCAAAGAAACAAGTTCTTTTATATCAAAAACTAATCCATTTGATATATCAGATTCTTCGTCAGATTCTGATCAGCCAACAAAACCTCAAGCCATCGACGACATTAAACTTAGTGAGCTCTCTCCCAACAAAAAGCAGACAAATTCTTTCGCATCTTCATCATCGGCATCAAGCTCCACATCAAGCGACGAAGAGCTGCTAAACTTTGTGAAAAAGAAACCGTTAATATCGTTTTCACCTCACATTTCGCAGCCAAAATTTGCGACATTTCAACCTATAAAAATTAATTCTACTGATGGAGAAATCGATGAAAAAAACCTAGTGACAGAATACGAAAATGAAAATGAAACTTTTGAAGACTTCCCAAAGCATCCAATTAAATCTAAACCGAAATCTCAACAATTACAGAAAGTAGAATTAAGTTTTGACGATTTTAATGACGAAGATGAAAGAAACCAATTTCGTTCCGCATTGTTAGCGAAAAGTATTAACATGGAAAATAGTTCAAATGAAAATGAAAAAAAAGTTGTTTTAAATCTGAGTAATGCAAAGCCTGTTCAGTCTTCGTTTGCCACAAGAAGTGACTTGCAGAAGTCTGAGTTGAATCTTGACGCGAAACCTGTGCGATCTTCGCTGATGCCGAGAAAGGATTCGAAGTTGAGCGAAAAAAGTCCGTTTAACTTCTGATTGTTATTAATAAATGTTTATATAATGTAAATATTTACAAATGTTTCAGTGAATGATTTAAACCTTATCAAAGCCATTTCCATTGCACATTGATGACGTGAATGTAAACGCTGTTAGACTTCTTATCAACAATTTTTGGTAATTTTTTAAAAATGTAGACATTGAAATGCAGGTTTCTTTATAGTAATTTACATGACATTGTTAATAAAGTTTGTCCAGTTTTCAGGATGCATTAATAAGGAATTTTGATTATTGTCGTGTTGATGTTTACATATACATTGTAACCAATATAACCAAAATTCAAAATCATACTTTATATAACCAAATCCATGTTTCTTCAATTGAATTTTATTCTTGAACCGAACATTCAGTTTCATTACATATAGGGGGTGCAAAAAGTTCTGACCCCTTTTTTTTGATGAATAAAAAAGATATTTATCACTTATTCATATTTATTTAAAGAAGTGGTCTTCGTGATTTTTAATCACCTATTTAGGTCTTTTTATCTTTGATACAAACATAGTTAGAGCTCTCCAAAAGTGGCAATTCCAAATGTGCAAATAATTTCATTTTTTAAATCATTTTATGTATTTTTCTCCATACTTTAATTTTCTTTAACCATTCCAAAGAATTGTACTATCTCAAATCTAATGACTGATAAATATAAGAATTTCTTTTAAGGCTTTTCTCTTTAGATTTTTGAATTATATATTTTTTTTAATATTAACGATACAGTTAAACCAAAATAGTTTTATCTTTTTCATATGAATCCATTTTTTTTAATAATTAGTATTTTCAAAAAATTATATATAATTTGATTCATTAAGTATTTTAGATTAAATTTGTATTTATTTTATGATCCGTATATCCATATCATTTCTGTGTAATTGATAAAATAATTATTTAAACATTATTTTTTACATTGAATTTTCTTATATTTCATCATTGATACTTTATTACCTAATTCTCTCTATATTTTTCTATACTCATAAAAAAAATTCTTTACTAATCTCTAATAAAAATTGTATTAAAAATATTTTAAAACTTTAATAAATTCATCGGAATATTCTTCCCTTTTCCATGTATCGTTTGTTGATAGCATCTGAAGATCTTCCTTCTTCGATATTTTTTTACGACAAAGTATTTATAAAAATTTTCTTTTCTTATATTATATGATACTCCTATTTCTTATTCAATATATTTTATGGATAATAATGACTATTCATTAAAATGCTTCCATGATTTTATTAATTATATTAAATTTATGCATTTTTCCACACAAAAAATCATTGTAAATTAGGCTATCTAAAAAAATTTCTATAATATTATTCAGAGACTATATTAAAGAAAAGAAGTTTTTGTTTTTCTCTAAACTAATTGATACCATATTCTTTGTAGAAAATTATATTTGATGACATTTTTGAGTTCCAACTCTTTCATTCCATTTAAAGATCAAAAAAGTGACTATTTTGAGTGGGGAAAAGATTCAAAAACTTTCATAAAACGCACACAGAGTTCATTCATTATTATTTGTTTTTCTTGATCAAGAGGATGTCGAGAAAGTGGACATGACTTTATGCACCCAAAAAGTTTTTGGTTTGTATTGATCACAAATCATTAACGATGTAAAATTTCGTACAAAAATATTTATTACTTTAACTCACACGCTCGTTCACTTCCCGTTGATCTGCCACACGTTCATTACTCCCAAGTCGTCTCCTGACACGAACACTCCGCCGCACTGCGCAGCGCACGTGACGTTTCCCGAATGCTGATGCAGCGACGGATACTTTGACCTTATGGAGGTATCATAGTTAAACGGATGTACGATTCTTTCCAAATTAGTTTTTTCCGAATCTAATATCATAGTGTTACCCAAATCGGAAAAGTGGAAACATGGCATCTTATCCAAAGGCGATAGATACGAAACACTTTTATCGTCTATAACAAGTGCGCCTCCTTTATATGACAAAACAAAATTTGAAGGCCCATCGTACGTCAAAACCGCTTTTGTTAACGGTTCCCGAATCATTTCAATGCGTTGGCGGTTTTGCACAAAAAGTGAACAACCGCTGTCAGAGTACGCTGGGATAACCATATCAACAGAAGGCGTTTCTAGAATCCAAAATGGCGTAAACATCCTTAGATCTACGAGTGAAACTAAGCCTTCTTTAAACCCAACTCCAGCTAAATAAGAATTGCCTGGCCACGTGCATATATCACTAATACCATTTGATTTAAACCTAAAAGATGCATTACTTCCCTTGTCACGTAAGTCATATAGTGATAGTAGACCACTTTTATGTGAACATAATAATACTGATTCATGGATTTGTCTTATTTGAGTTAATATCTCATTACGTGGCTGTTCAACAATCATTTTACGTCTTGTTTGAAATTCAAATGCTTCAATTGCTCCGTTATCAAATCCTAAAACAAAATGTGTTGCTGACAAAGGTTGTGCAGCTGTAATATTGTTACGTGTAATATGTGAACTTTGCTGAGACGGTTGTTGTAATTGTTGGTCAATTGGATTTAATAAATTAATCCATCTAATTCTATTATTTGCGCCCACAATAATACATTGTGTTCCATGTGCTGAACCAAAGATATGTTTTATAGGAACGACTTCATTACATCTAAAGCTTGTTAAGAATTTTGGATTTGGGTTTTCAATTGATTTTCGCGGGTAAATCGGTTTATTTGAGTTAGTAAACAAAAAGTTGCTTTTGAATACCTTTTTGTGTTGTTTCGGAGTTCTTTCTGAATTTTGTGGGGCGAATAGCAGTTGTTGTAAAAACGAGTCTTGAATTTCTTTCGGCGAATTGTCAATTAACTTTTTCATATAATACAAAAGTAAATTGTTGCCGATCATTTGGTTCTGAATTGTACCGAAGAAACCGTAAATGATGTCAATGCTGATCATTTTCTGCTTGATCATAGAGTCCAATAACGAAAATATGTTAATTAAAAGTTGATTTGAAGGATTGTAAGTAACCATATCATGTAAACAAAGAAGGATCTTTTCTTGGAAGAAATCAGAATACTTTTGACGTTGACTTCTTTTAGCATATTTATAGAATGTCGAAACTATCTTTAGTATTTCAATCTTAAATCTTTCATCAGGCAAATTGACATTTGATAATATAATGAAATAAAATGAAGACAAAATACTAAAGTCAGAATCTTTTGCTATTGACCGTAATGATCGTGATAACGATTGAAAGATCTCAAAGTTATTAATCGTCAAAATTTGTGAAAATGCATGAATGATATCTTTCCTTGATTTCGGGAAAAGTTTTTTGATTAATAAAACAAATGGTGGAATAAATTTGGCAAAGACAACTTTGTCTTGTCCTGTAAACTCAGACCATAATGAACTAAATTCTACTTCCAAATAATCATCGAAGAAGTTCGATAAGTCTTCGGGCACCTCATCGACGGTTTTAAGTACATCAATTATGCCAAAAAGTGCCGAGTGAAGTACTATCGGCGATTCAAATTGAGTGAAGTACATCAGCAATGGGATAACTCGTGTAAGCTTTAAACTATCAGTCATACGAGAAGATATCTCGGAAACAAAATTAAGGCCCATAATAATAGTATTAAAGTTTTTGGTTTGAAGTAAAATATCAGAGATTAAGACAAAGACAATGATAATCGTGTTGCTTTTGGCAAGTAATAATAATGCACGAAGCTCATTCATGATTGATTCTGAATTATCTTTAGATTGCTTACTTAAGAGCAAACGTGCAGCTTCATAAAAGCTATCAAAATGTTCAATGAGCTCATTATCAGTAATTCGTTTGGAAGGATCAATCTCGAGAAGTTTATACAAAAGTGACTTGACGGTTTCATCAGTGATTTTGGAAAGTGACGCTTCGATGTCATATTCCCCATTTTTGTAATTAATAAGATCATCAAGACTAAATAAATGCTTACCATTGAGGTAGAGATATGCAACAGAACAACCTAAGCTAAACATATCAGAAATTTTAAGATCAACTTTTGATTCATTATCTTCATCAATCCTTTCAGGTGCAAGACAACATCCAGTATCATTGGTGGTGAAAAAATGATAAAAGAAATGACGCATTTTTGGATCAATTTTGGTTGGCTTAAATGGTGCTGGATCTGTAATAAAAGTTTCTAAGTTACGATTAATAAAAATATTGTTAGGCTTTAGGTCTCCGTGGAAAAAGCTAGAGTTGTGGAATTGTTGGAGAATTTTTGCAAGTTGATAAAAAATGAACATTTTTTCCGAATCTTCAAGAGGAGGTTGTTGGAAGAAAGAAAAATCAACAAGGTTTCTTTCAAGCTTTTTTCGAATTAGAATGACATAATCTTCTTGAAGAAAAATTTGTGAATAATTTACAATACCTGGAACTGTATTCGATAGAGATCTAAAGAAACTGAGAGAAAATTTTGCTTCTTGAAGCTCCCTCAGTTGATGATATTTATACCCCTTTATTATGTATTCAACTGATGAACCTATTTTTTTCCCATCATATTTCATGAAAAATGTTCCACTGCCCTTGAATGGCTCGATGATGAATTTGTACTTTTTTAAGGGTGCAGAAATCCAATCTTCGTAAGAACTAACTGAAATAGAATTCCCCATTTTTAAAAAGTGTCATAATCATAACCGTCAATTGTATCTATATGAATAAACCGTTATTTCAATACAAAAAAACAAAAAAAAGTTTTACATTCGGTTCATATTGCTTAAAACACAACTAATGACTTACAAAAGCATTGTATTGTGTTGGCAAATAATGAATAGTTTTTGCGAACAAATAGTCAATAAAAAAAATTTTATTAAATTCGCAAAATAGAATATCCAATAATATGAAAGAACCAAAATTATTCGGTTTGTACACTTGAAAAGGCCCATGACACCTGTTCCTTTACATACGATTCTTCTTCTGGAGTTAGATCGTTTTCAATATTTAAAATTTCTCTCATCTGATGTTAGAACTTAAAAATACTTCTTCAACTGTTCTTGATTTTTCAATCATTTTGGTTGTCATCTGGATGATTGCATTAGTGAGATCATCAATTTCAAGGAAAAAAGAAGCTGTTAGCAATTTTCCAAAATCTCCACACTCTTCTAGAAAATCATTAATCCAATATTTTTTGGGTGGATTCATTTTCATTTTCATAAATTTAATTATCATTGACATTATTTCGGGTGTTATTTCTGGAAGCGAAACACTTGAAACTAAAAGGTGATCACCTGCAATACGTGAAAGAAATTTTGAGCATTTTATTTCTTCTGAGTTCACTTGAAAAATCACTTCTCCACAACATATGTCTATTAGAGACATTTCTTTTTCAATTGAATTTTAGGGCGCCCCATTCCAAATTGTCAATAAAATTTTTTTTCACATTTATAATCTCATTATAATCATTGCATTACCTAATAATACATAATTATGTGTCAAAACAAGGCCTTTTAGTGTGTTTTTGTGCATATTCAATTTTGATGATTTAAATGTTAATTAACATGTTATATGAAGAAAAATAAAAAATTATATTAATCAAATTTTATTCGATGTTTTGGATCAGTCGTGAATAAGAAATTGCCATATTTTGAGAATCGGTTCTTAATCTCAAAAATCCGTTAATTGCGTCATTACTTAGTTCTACATTTACATTTGCAAGTACTTCTTCTCCGAAGTATGACTTTGCGTATAGATTTGCTGTTAAGAATGGCAGATCATATTCAAGATCAGTAATTGGCTTAAGTTTTGCAACATTATAAATCTTCTCGATTAATGTCTTGAATGATTGTATTGTACTGTGAATTGGTACTTTCTTTTCCCATTCGAATTCTTCCCATTTCACTCTGAATTCAGATTGGTCGATCTTTATTGGCTCCATATAATCAGCCGTAGACACTGTCAGCACTGCTAATGGTAGTATTCTTTTCTCACTTACCATATAAGAGATTGTACCGAATACTCTTCCAGCTTCTGCTGATGTTACCTTAACGGACACCTTAACGTTCTCGGAGCACCCCGGACCCAACGATAGACCCGCCGGCCTATCGATCAGCTCTAACCGCCCAACGCAATTCAGTTCCACTTTTACATTTGAGAGGGTTACATTCGTTTGATTCAAAAGTCGGAAATCTAATGAAATGTCAAATTTGTTTGCAATTACTCGACATTCACAAAAGATTGGGTCGCTTGTGCCTGTCATTTGATATAATATT
Organism: Histomonas meleagridis; assembly: GCF_020186115.1. Taxonomy (NCBI): domain Eukaryota; phylum Parabasalia; order Tritrichomonadida; family Dientamoebidae; genus Histomonas; species Histomonas meleagridis. The sequence goes on from NW_027150927.1 coordinate 71,636, forward strand.
CCTTTCTTTTGTTCAATCTTCGTTATAGTTCGTGCAGGAGGATCAAACTTTTTGCCAAGAATTGAACTAAATCCGAGCGGTTGGTCGACGGTTGTGCGGTTTTCGACGGTTTCGAGTTTCGGTTTGATGACAATTGATGAGAACTGACTCGAAATGTATGAGTTAAAGGCTTCTTCAGAAGAGTTGACAAGGATTTTCTTGATGTAATCGTCGTTTCTATTTGATAAAGCCATTAAAGCGAAACTGATTCTTTCGATTTCACTTTCAACATTTGATCTCACAATGATCGATTTGATGAATGCTGTCGCTGATTCAGCATTAGCTTCGGGAATCCTGCAGCAAATACGTGCAAGTGATACACAAATCGCAGAAATAATGAAGGGTTCTTTGAGAATTAAATCTGTGATTTGTTCAACACTTTCAATGGGTTCATTATTGATTCGTTGTGCATAAGTTCCATCTTCCAAAACAACTGTTGTTGTATCAATGACTTCATCGTTTGTTTTATTGCTGGAAAATGTATCAATAATAATATCAACAGATTCTGGAGAGTCGGTATACAATGATATAAGGTAAAGAGCCATTCGAATTGACTGCTGGTTACGAATATTGCCAAGTAAGTTCTCAAGTTGGACAACAATTGCATTTCGCAATTCAGGTGCTGAATTAGCAGTTTCACGGATAATAACCATTGTATCGAAAGACAGTTGTGAATCAGAGTCGACCACGAATGAACTTATACCTTCATAAACTGTTTTAATTGCGGATGGATGTGAAGCAACAATAACTCTTAATGAAGACAATAGAAGTCTCATAAACTTAATTGCATCACTTTTCTCATTCTCGCTTTGTCTTAAAGAACTTGCATTTTGTATTTGACGGATTAATGAATTTGTGATTTCGATAACGTTCGCTGATGTTGTCAGTTTTTGAACGATAGACAGAATTTTGGCTCTGATCGGCTTCGCATTCAAAACGGAGAGGAAGTCAGAAACCATCGATTGGGCGACAGCTGTGTGCGTTGGTATCAGTTTTTCAATTTGGTCAGCAATGCTCAATTGAAGGGTGGTATTTGGAATTGTCGACATAATGTGACATAATGTGGAAATACCAGCTTTGGATGCAGTTTGGGTGGAGGTAAGCTGAAGGAGAGTAAGTGCAGATTCAAGTTGGACACCAGGTGATGGAGATTCAAGTAATTCGGTTAATGCAGGGAGATATGTGGACTTCTTCTGGTCACTACAAAGGCTTTTGATGAGAGCTGTGGCTGTTAGTTGCATTGGTTGAGGTAATGAAAGAAGTGAATGCGATACAATTTCATCAAGAAATTCAGTTGCAAGATTCCTGGATATATCACAAAGTACAAGGAAAGCAACGCGCTTACAGGCAAAGTCTTCTTCCGTGCGAAGTAATTCAGCAATATCCATTGGAGCATCTGGAGCAAGTTCTGGCCACTTCTGATGGATTCGACCAATGGCAACAACAGCATGACGCCTTACATAAGCTGATTTGTGGTGAAGCGATTGGCAAATTGTTGATGTTAATGGGCCTAACAATTCTGGTTCTTGGAATTTTGAAGCAAAACGAAGAGCTGCAGCTCGAAGATATTCGTTGGGATGTGTTAAATCTTTCATGAGGGCATCAGTAATTAAAATATATTCTTGTTTTAGTTTTCCGTTGTTATCTCTTGTTTCAACAGTTTCATAATACAAAAACATAAGTTTCTTAAGTGTATGATCTTGAGATGTAGAAACATTCATGATCACTGTCATAATAACAGAATCAGGTGGTTGATCTCCTGATGATTGAAATCTGATTAAATCACCTAAACCTTTTGCTTGAATTGCTGGATTATTTCTGTTTCTGATATTTTCTTCAATTTCATCCCATCTTGGTGCTGCATCTTTAGGTTGGGTAAAAAATGACGAATAAATTTCCTCTTTCGTCATAATGAAAAGTGACAAATAAATGCAACAGACCAAATAATTAACGGTTTTGTCAGCATCCACACTTTGAGTAAAAAGTTTTAAGAAATTAAATTATTATTTATTTAAGTAACAATAACAATATCATGTGAATGTTCTGGTTCATTGTTCATGTTCCTTTTGAAAAGAATTAAGTATTTCATTAAGTTGAAATCTAATTCATAATCAAGTGCAGGAATTAAAAAGAATAAAATAATTTGAATAAATTTAAGTATATTTCTTATTTTAGTTTTCTCTATTTTTTAAATAAATCTATTTTTATGCTAATAAACAAATTGTCATCATTTGGATTGAATAAAAATAATATAAGAGTCAAGAAATAAGTTATATACTTAACTACCTCAGAAAAAAATGATTTCAAAAAATTGAAAATCTGAATTTTTTCCTCACGTGATAAAAATAAAATTAAATTATAATATGAAATAAAAAACTGCTATTATTATATGTTGTATCAAATTTTCGTATTTTTTGTATTTTGCTTATAATATTGATGAAATAATTTTTTTCAATTATTCTTACTTTTTCTTCATGCATACATAACATCTCCTAAACTCAAAGAATATACCATAGATAACAATATGTCGTGCTGGATCGGAATATGTATCTTAAAATTAGTACCAAAATTTTCAATAATTTTTAGATTTTGACTGCACTATGAAAACCGTTATAATTCAATTAAAACGGTTATGACGATAGGTACAAACAGAATATTAAAAATTCAAATGTTAACAGTCGACCGTTCTCCCAGAGCTAATAGGCAAGTTTGGTGTAAGTACTGCAACACCTTTGTGCACAATGATATTAAAAGCATAAATCACCACAATTCACATATTACTCATATCGTAAATGTTAAAAAATACGAGCAAAAACAAAAGGCAGAACGAATACATGAACAACAAAAAAATGAGCTCATTGATGCAGAGCTTGATATCATAAGAGCCAAAGCACAACAACAATATTTTGTGCAAGATGTTGCGAAACAAAACTTAGATTCTGTTCGAAAAAGTCAAGAAGAAATTCAAGAAAACATAGACATAGCAAAATCTCTTTATGGTGAAGAAGTTTTCAAAGAACTTATGGAACCAAAAAAGAAGATCAACAAAGTCGATGCATATAATTCAATTATGAAATCCCTACCAACAAGAATACCAAAGAAGTTCAGAAGGCCAATAAATGAGTTTAAAGAGTAATGCAATTCCAATTGTAATTATCCTTCTTTTACTTTAAGCATCAATGACTCTAAAGCGAAAAAATAACTTCATGTGAGATATACACATCTTTTTTCTTACACATAAATACTAACGAAATACTGATTTTATCAATAAATTATATTTCTGTTTTTTGCATTAAATGGTAATATTCTTTTTTTAAAGGTATCATGTAGAACAAACTACAAATCATGAGCACATTATTTAAAAGTTCCAAAGATGCTCAGAACAAACTCATTCCGCGTTGGGGTGTCCCTTTTGAAATATTTCGGGTGCCCCAACGATTCAATTGACAACGTTCAAAAAGCAAATGTCTAAGGAGAACATGACATCTGCCCAATTCATGGACAGAGTTCGCCAACAGATGGCTGAAGTTAAGAGGTTGAAAGCTGAGTTTGATCAGCTCAATATTATTTATAAAGAGAAATCAAAAACACCAGAAGAATTAATTGAATTAAGAAAAGAAGTTGATAAACTTAAAAAAAAGCAAAAGAAATTAGACGCCCAAATTGCTGAGCTCCCACCAAAGTATAGGGTTCCTCCTGTTGAAATTGACTGTCATCAAAGACATCCAAATGAAAACCAAAGATTGTTCCCACCAAAGGATGAAGACGCAAAGAAACATGGTAGGGTTGCCTACGTTGGTCCTAAAGATTTCATTTGCCATCCTCCTCCTGATGAAATTCCTCAGAAGTGCAAGGGTCTTCCAGTTGTAATTGCAAGGCTTACGTGCGACTTTCAAGAGTAAAAATGTTTTCCCTACTTTCTTATTCCATTTAATAAACTTCGTCATTCATCAAAGTTAATAAAATCAATTATTGTCATGACAACGTAATTAAATAAGTGCTGAATAGGATACGATATAAAACAATTTTCATTTATTTTTATTGATAAAAAAGATCAACTTTCTCATGACAAATTATTTTTAACGATAGATACGATAACTGATATTTTGAAACCAAAACGATCGTTTTTCAATTCATAATCTCTACGATATATTCTTTATGAGCAATTTCTCATTCGAAATATCAAATTAAAAAATTTTTTATTCAGAACCCGAAATAACTTTGAAAGAGAAAAATCAGTAAAACATTTTTTAGTTTATGCAAGAGCTGAGATTTGAGCAGACAAATCCACAGACCGGGAGAGCATTTCTTCAGCAGATTTAGTCCTAGCTTCAATTTGCGGGTGGAATATAATTGTTTCTTGGTCTTCGTCAATTACCCAATTTCTCATTTGTACAAATTGAACACATTCTTCAAGTGAAGGAAACTCGAGCATATTTAAAAGTTCGGTCAACATTAAGCTTGGATATGCCCTTTCTATGGAATCTGCGTGGTTATTTCGGACGCGATCAAGCAAATCACCAGTGAACTGATGAAATAATTGTGAAGGTGGATGGCTTTCTAATGCAAATAATCGTGCAAATGAGTTGTCTATGATTGATTGATGAAGACATTTTGCATATTCAATATATTCATTTTCATGAATTAATGATTGTGCAATCTGTAATTCTATGTTAAATTCGACAAGTTTTTGATGAGTTAAGCAGTAAACTAAGTGAATAGAAATTAAAAGTGGCATTTTGTCTGAAATAGGTAAATTTGTTTCCCTAAAATAATAGCATGTTAATTGTGACATAGCTCGTTCAAAACCATCTGCGCATTTCATTTGTATATTTAAGAGAGCATCGTATTCAAGGACACTGCGATGAATAACTTTATATACATTTTCATTAATTTTTGGGAAAAGCTCTATTTTGAGTTCATCTATAAGAGATTCTGCAATTTGTGGGTCGAACTCCCCTTCAAAAATACTTTTTAATTTTTCGAATTTTGTGTCTATAGATAGCTCAGACATTACAAGTGGCGAGCTTGTCACTTTTTGTCAGCATGTAAACGGTCTGTGCCTTTACTCAGGAATTTATTTTGAATCAGAAATTATCTTAAATGAATGTAGATTAACTAATACAAATGAAAAGCTTTAAAGAAGTTTCTTAAAAAATCATTAATTTTTTGAGGTCATACATTTCTCATTAATTTTTTATGAAATTCTTAAATTAAGAATCCATATGATAGACTATTTATTTATATTATCCGCATTTTTATTTAGAGCTTTAATCATTTTTGCAAAGTTATGAAAATCACTTGTGCTCTTATGTTTATTCTTAAAGGAATCTTTTCTACAAATTTTCACAATAGTATGGTAATGTTTATTTGATTTGACAAAATGGGTAAATCATAAAGTTTGTAAATTTTGAAAAATGAGTATTTTAAGTTCCAATATTTGTTTAACTTTAAATTCTAGTCAATAGAAGAAGGTGATTATATTTTTATGAGACATTATATAAACACATAAACATTCCACATTTTTAAACTAAAATAAAATGATTATTTCTGAGAAGAAACGCATATAAATAAAACTTTTAATGGAAAATTCAAATTTGTTTAAACAAAATATTTTTATTTATTCGAATTGCTGAAACTAAATTTGTTCTCGAAATTTATATTCTTTTTAAAATGGATCATTTTCAATATTCTTCATTTGCAATTCGGATGAAAACATTGTTTCATTATCTTTTTTTCATCCACAACATTCGATTCGACATCAATTTGTAACTGTGTTATAAGTGTTAGAATATACAAATTTGTTAGAGTATACCGGTATATTCGATTTAGTCAATGTTTCTGTGCTCGAAAGATATAATGGAGTTGTTTCATGTGTAACATTAAATTGCTCAAATGTAGGGTCAGTGTATGATTCTGCTACCATAACAGTATGCGCCGGTGCTGCGAATGCTGTTTAGCTAATGATTAGACATGTTTATCTTTCATGAAATATTTTTGTAGAATAGATGATAATAAATAATGATGCCATAAATGGGACATCACGCTAAAAATATTTTTTTTTGTTTTATTGTGAAAAAGAATCAGCTTCCAAATGATATTTTATATATATATATTTGGAAATGTAAAAAATCCTCAAGAAAAAAAAGAAACCAATCCAAATAATCATTTAAGAAGTATTGATGCCCACATATCTAGAAATAAATTGAAAGATTTTCATTTTATGTTAAAGTTATAAACAAAAAATTCGGACAACAATTTCAACTCTTTGAGTTTGATTTCTGATAATTGTACTTATTAACATCTGTAAATACCTTGAAATTCAAATCGAAACATAACGTGTTAATACAACCGTTTATAAGGTTTTGAAAGGGGTTAAATTTTGATTAATTTATTGATCGTTTCGAACTCAAAATTGTTCTCCGATATTTTTTGTAAGATTTTATCAGGGCACCCCGCGCCCGAAATCATCGGTGCCTATCTCTGAAATAACTGCTTACAAAAACCAGTTTTTCCGATGCCAACATACATACTCGATTTTGTTGTCGAGTGTGCAAAATTCGTTTCGGTACCAAATTTCCCAATTCAGTATGCTTGGATGAAATTTAAGGCTGATGGAATTAATCAAACTATCAGTACAGCTCAAATTCGACCATCAAACTGTATGGAATTTAACAAAAGTGTGAGGTTCATTCTAAACCTTGATAGACTTAATGGTTATCACCTTGCAGCAAGCTTTAATATAATCCCATATAACCAAACAGAAAGTCAAGTATATGCTCTTGCGCAAGTTAGACTCAACGAGCTTCCCTTTGGGAATCCTCGTCGTCTTTCATTTCCACTCATGAGTAATCTTGATACATCTGTTGTTGCAATTCAAGTAACAATATTTGCAACGATATCAGAGCTTCAACCAATTCCTCAACCACAAGTTATACAAATACCAGCCGCACAATTCCAGCCTGTTTATCAAGAACCATTTGCTTATCCTCAATATATACCTGCATTTCAACAACAAATCCCTTGGCCAGGGAATTACCAGCCCCTTCAGCCACAACATTTTCCGCAACTGCAACATCAACAAAATCAAACAAATCCAGTCAATACATATCAAAATCATGCGCCTGCTCAACGCGCTATTACTCGGCGTTTTGGCAAATATCCAAAGAAATGAAAAGAAGTCGGACTTCTCTTTTATATTGTTTGTAATAAATATTTATATTTTCGGTTTTACTTTTTATGAATTCGGAAAATTTCCATTTCACAAAACCATTGAATGCTTCAAGCCAAATGCACTAAATTTCAAATGTAAGAAGAACAGTTATTTCATCTTAATGAAGAATGCAAAAGTATTATTTAAAGATTCATTTTGTGATAATAATATGAATTTTACTACTTCATGTTTATAGAACAAAAGCAGGGGAATGATCAACATTACAATGCATGGAATTTATGGAAAAGGAAATTTTTTCAAAAAGCTTATGAAAAAGGGGCTTCAGATGCGCTTTACAAAATAGGAGCATGCACACTTAGGGAATGGTGTCGAATGAGTCATAACATAATGCATGAAGTAAGAAAGCATTTACTGTTGAAGTCAATCTAAACTTGGCTTCTCTTTATTTCTTTGGTATAAATGAACTTCCAAGGATATTAATGTAAAAAGAAGCTGATTTTGGAAGTCCACAAGCCCATTTTTAAACTTGGTGTTTTTTATAATCGTGAATGTGACTGCAAAGTCAAAGGACATAAACATTTGGTCATTTTATAATTGCATCAAAGGATGGAAATGCTTCTGCTGTAATTCATATTGGTCATTTCTTTCTTACAGTAAACATTGGGTGTTGTTCAGAAAGACACTACTAAACCAAAATGGATGGCTTTAAAAGCTGCTAGAGCAGGTGACTTTAATAAATAATATAATTTTAGTGACTTTTATGAAGCTGCCGATGGTTGTCCGTACTCAAGATAATGTTTTTGGGAAGCAGGTCAAAAAGAACAAATACAAGCTTCAATGAAACCAAGAACGAATTATTCTATTACTAATAGCAGAAAGTGTGTGTTTTCCTGCTAAAACAAATTTAGATATTATTAACAAATCCTTTTCCTCAAATGACATTACATTGTAAACAAATTTTAAAATTGCAGAAAAATCAGGCGATATATCGAAATTTAGGTGATGTATTTGTTTAGTGTAAGTCAAAAATAGTTTCCATTCCTAATGTGAAGAGTCTGTCCGATAGGGGGGTTGACAGGCAATTGAATAGCAAACGATTGTTTTCTATTCAATTTTTGAATTGCTAGTAAATAAATTATAGGGAATAAATTTATAATAAAATTTAAGGTTTTGTTTAAATTCAAAAATTATACATTATAATCTGAAATTAAAAAAAAAAAATGATTTTCGAAAAAAACTTGTTAAATCAAAAATTTAGTCAATGAAACCAATATTAAATATTAGCTAACATCTCTTCATTTTAAAACCAAAAAATGGAAATCATTTCTCTATGAATAATAAGTTTTATTATAAAATTCATTTTCTAAAATCATGAAACACATCTAAAATAATCATTTCATAAAATATTTGGTAAAAATTATTTTGTTTAAATAATATTTTATTTGGTCATGTTACAAATGATTTAAACGGTCATAAGTTTTATCTATTTGGGGCACCCCTTTTGATTTAGTACAAAACTGCTATTTGATGACTAATGATCCTCAAACATTTCAGGCGTGCATTGATAAAATAGTTTCCCAATATAATCAGCTCGTTGCTGAGAACAAAGAACTCAAAAAACAGAACAAGAAATTACAAGCACAACTTAATTCCCTTCAAACAAAACCCTCATCACCACCAATGGGATCATTTCCCGATCTTACCAAGAACAAGAAGAAGGCGAAAATGAAGATTCAAGTCGAATGGACCACAATTCAATACGACTTTTCAGATTCAATTCTTTGCGTTCATCGTTCCAAAGATTTATTAGCCTTTGGTCTCACAGACAGTAGTGTTATATTATTTTCGCAACAATTAATGAGTAAAGTCGGAGTATTCCAAGGACATAAAGGTTGCATTAATGACATTATTACCGATCCTAAGACCGGCTTATTTGCAGCATGTTCTGGAGATGGAACTGTTAGCATATGGGACTTTGGTTATAATGATGCTCCATTCCATTCCCAACGGAAAGGTTCATTTAGCGAAAATATCACTTCTAACATTACCTTATCTTCACAATCTGGGCCTGTTTTATGTGGCGCGTGGCTTCCAGACAACTCACATCTCGTTACAGGCTCTGGTTCCAACATCAATTTTTGGGACATTGGACATTCACAAACGCCGACTCGAATCGAAGCACTTAACAGTAATGTGTTATGTATGGATTCATCCATAGATCCTAGTAATGTAGCTTTTGGGGCAGGTTTATATACTGGCGAAGTTGCATTCTATGATACACGCGTTGAACGAAGTGTATTTAGTGTATCACATTCGAAGGGGCAAATAGTTAGTTGCAAATTCGTACAAGGGAACATCCCACGAATGGTTAGCGCAGGAACAGATAAATCTTTACGTGATTGGGACTTAAGATTTACTGCTGATTCGAAAAGGTCTTATGACATTGATCATGTGCCAACAAAAATTGATGTAGCACAACAATATGTGGCAGTACCAACTGAAACTAGTAGAACAAGGTTCATAAACCTGGAAAGACAGTCCATAATCCCTTTGGCTTCGATGCCATTCTCGTACACAGTTTCAAGTTGCGCATTCATGAATGATGACGCATCAAAGTTGATGTGCGGTTCATGGGACGGAACGGCGGCTTACGCTCAAATCTCATTGAATGTTGGAGAACAGCCACAGAAAAATCGGTCGTAAATAAAACTCTTTTTTGAATTATTTACTTTTTTGACGTTTTTAATGAATTAGATTTGATATTAAAGTTTCTCTTTTTTCTTCATTAATTAATATCTAATTGTGTTTTCTTAGACATATATTGAGTAAAAATTGAGGTTTTCCTATTAGAATGTTGAAATTTTATATGTTGGATATTGGCATTCGTGAAATATCGAGAACGTTTAAATTCACCAATACAACGGTTCTATAAACCACACAAAAACTTACTTTATTCTGTTGAATTCAATTGAATCAGTTATCTCGCCAAGAAAAATTATTCGGCCTCTTGAATATGTCTTCAGATTCAGAAATAGAGGCTCAGAGTACACCAGTAATATACTCACCTTTGCCAAACAATAGATTTTGCCAACAATCGCTTCCGGGGATACGACCATTTTTAACACCATTTCGTGCAATTGTTCTTTATCTTATAGTTGGCATTATAACATTAGCCCTTGGAATATTTTTCTACATTAATCATAATGATAATCGCCCAGTTGAAGTCCGTTATGATAACCTTTGTCCATATACCACTCAAAATTGCACTGTTCCCATTAACATTCCAAAACGCTTATCAGGACACATTCAAATCAAGTACAAACTTACAAACTTTTATCAAAATCATCGTAGATTTGATATGTCTAAATCAGAAGAACAACTTGCAGGATCTTACGTTTCTTTCAGCAGCTTGTCCAACTGTGCTCCTTATCGGTCTATTGGAGATGTTGATAATCAATCATTATATTATCTTCCATGTGGATTATTCCCACTTACTGTCTTTAATGATACGTTTACATGGTTGTCCGATCCTTCTATGTTTAGTGAGTCTGGTATTGCCTTTTCTAGTGAAAAAGAAGATCTATACAAAAATATCAGCTCGGAGTATACCGCTGGAATCAGATGGCTCGATGAATCCCCACTATTTCCCGGGGGCTCAACAGATGAGCACTTCATTGTATGGATGAGAACAGGCGCATTACCAACAATTGTCAAACCTTATTCACATTGCAACGATTGTACAATTGAACCAGGCAATTACTCGATCGAAATAGACTCAAACTATCCGACTGAGCACTTCGGTGGTTATAAGTACATAATGGTTGTAGAAGAAAAAACTTTAAGATCTGATGAAAACTTGCTCGGATACGCATATATGGTATGTGGTGCAGTAACATTGGCATATGCAATTGTGTTGGGAATTGCTGAATTAGTAGCACCGAGACCTCTCGGAGAGAAGAAGAGGAAGAATTATTAAAGTTGGTGGGTAAAATGTGCGATTAATTTCAATTGAAAGTTTTCATATTTCTGTAGGCGCCGATTATTTTTTTGAGTTTTATACATAATTAACGGTTTCTGTGAAGAGATTCGGTACTTTTTTGTTAACCTTTCAAAAAAAAATACAGAAGACTTATTTATATATTTGATTGTATGGAGAATATTCAATCAATTGATCATATATAAATAATTAACTATTAAAGTCACCTGAAAAACCATATCCGGTAGAAAATCCTTAACTATCCTACTTTGTTGGATAAAAGGTGCCAAAATTCTCAAAGTATAAACTTATTTTTTAACTATATGAGTAATCTCAAGATCATAGTCAGTTTATTTATCATTTCATAAATTTTTTAAAAGATCACCAAGCTTAATCTCACTATGAAGTGGTGCTTTGCAAGTTTATTCTGGATATTTTTCTATGGATGGAATCTCTTTTTATCACAAATTTTGAATGAAAAAATATGATGCTTTATAGGGATTATTCGGTGAATGGAAAATAATTTGGAGAACTTTTTAAAAATTGGTTGGATATGTAAAACTTTAGTAAGTTGAATTTCGTATTGCATAACAAGAAAAAACATTTAAAGATTTCTAAAAAAAAAAATTTATTATCGAAATAATTTATAATTTATTCAAATAGTCTGAAAATAATTTTATATTTTTCCAGTGCATATCTTACCAATTTCCTTACATTATATAATCCTCTTAAGAACAAATTATTAATTTTCTTTGTTTTAATTTTATCCGCGAATATTTCTTTTTGCAATGTTTTAAATTTTGTTATTTCTTCTATTTCATTTTCGATGTCTTTAATTTCATTTTTTGCCGATTCTTTAAATTTATTTTTATTGAAATTTTCTTTTTTATTGATTAAAACATTTTTTTTCTTTTGAATGAATTCGAATATTTCCTTATCATTAATTTTTTTATTCACATTTTCTAAGTCATTAATTAATTTATCGAATTCATCCATTTTATTTCTTAATATTTGGGCGTTATTAAATTCGGCCGAAAAACTTAAAACTTTTGGAAGAATATTTTTTAATTCGTTCATATTCATTTCTTTATCCCGATCAATTAATTGATGCTTAATGATTTCGATCTCATTTTTAATTTGCTCATAATATTCATTACCGAAAATTTCCACAATTTCATTTTTCGGTGTTCCATTGTTATTCATTAATAAGAAATAAGCTGATTCCAAATCGTTTTGGATTTCGGAATCAATTTGATATGATGAATATGAATGTGACAAAATGTTAACAAAATTTGTACATTGTTTTTCATATTCATTAACTTTTTTAAATGTGATATTTTTACACAAATTATTTTTACATTTTTTAATATTCCTCAAATTAAAATATGAATCAATAGAAAAACTATACATAAAATCACTTACCTCTTCATCATTATCATCAAATATTTCATAATTATCTATTACATTATTTGTGAGATTCGTTTTGTAATCTTCACTTAACAAAATTTTGGCGGTTTTCGGCTTTTTCTGAAGTGTAAAGTTCCCAAATTCCTTTACAACGTTTCTCTTCCATAACAAATGTTTTTGGTCGAATTTGTCATCGAATACAATTTCTACCATATTAACTCTCCGGTAATTAGGCTTATATCTCAAAACAAATTTGTTATTAGTGCTCATATATAGCGCGCCAAGTGTTAAAACTTCGTCAAAATTTAATGAATGACCAATCTTGATTCCTTGAAACGCTTTCGAAAGAGATTCTTGTATCTTTGGAATACGTGCAGAACCACCAAGTAATTCTATCTGATTAATCGGTATTCTTCCTCTTGAACTTAATGCAATATTCGTCGTGTTCACAACAAAATCGATTATCATTTCTTCGAAGTCATTTCGTGTCACTGTTACTGAGTAATCTTTTCCATTTATATTTGGTATTTGTTGATGAGTTTCTTGAAGTAATGAAAGTTGTTGCTTTATCTTCTCTGAGGCTTGAAATAGTTTCATACGGTCGGACTCTGTAATGTTTTGAAGCTTAAGTTCGCGAATTAGATGTTTAACAAGTGAATTCGTCGCATATGATCCACCAATGGAAAGATCAAAACCATAGGATAACTGTGTGACTACAATACCGTTGGGAGTGTTGCTAAACTCCATTACATAGGATTTGACAGAGGTGGCCCCAACATCAATAAATAATATCGTTTGAGGTATATTTCGAAATAGATCTATTTTCTCATGAACATAAAAAGAAGCAATGGATTCGATGTCACTAATAAGTTTAGGAGAACGAAAACCAGCGCTTTTCAATAAATTTAATAATATGGTTGATTGGGTAACTGAATAAAAAGATGGATAAACAACAGTTACTTCTTGTGGGATGGTACCAAATACAAATTTGGAATAAAAATGAAGATAGGCAGAACTCATGTTGAGAAGGCCAAATGTAGAATTAGCTGAAAACGGAAAACCAAGATTTTGAATAAGGGAATTTGTTGCTGAATTCATTAAGCCAATAAGTGAAGGAAAAAATCCAGTGCCTGTCCATGAATTTTTGGTGATTAAGTTCATTGCATCTTCACCAATTTCACATTGAAAATGACTTAATATCTCTGAGTTTAGTAGCAATGAAGGGTTGTATGTTTTAGGTGTTCGAAATGCAAGAAATGTGGGTGTTAATCTCTTTGTTTGGAGATTAAATAAAATAGATGGATTTCCATCTTCTGATAAATTGCCACTCTTTGTGTAAAATGATCCAAAGTCTATAGCATATGAGTCATTTCGCACTGTGAGTGCCAAAGAAAGCAAAAATAACATTAAATTTTATTTGGCCAAATAAAAATTCTTCAAGGAATATACACTTAAAAAAATATCCTTTTTATGAATAGCTCAATCACACATATTAAAATGGCTTCTGATATTTACAAGATGGTTATTACAAGTTTTTATTAGAAATTTAATTAAAATCTTTAACATCCAAATTTAGATATGACTATAAAATTTTAAAAACGAGACGCTTTTTTAATAGCCGTACATGTACCAAAATGGAATGTTTGTTTAAAAATTGTCCAATTATTAAAATCATTTACCAATGGGTAAATCAATGGATGTTGACTTTTTGAATAAAAGCACGTTAATTTTACTGAAGAAAAACTCAAGATCACCATTGTCTCAGATGAAAAGAACAAAATAGGAAAAACCTTGATAAATCTTGAGTTTTTTTTGACAAAAATTATTCAGGGAATTCAAAAATTATAAAAATAAATTGAATATAAAATTTTATTTTTTTGAGTGAATTTATAATTTTTTTTAGCTCAATGTTCATGATTCCATAGGTTCTTTCGATCTACTTATTTTGTTGATACTTGTATCTGTTTTGATTATAAACGTTAATGTTTTTGTTTCGTTTATGATGTATCTCAATAAAGGTTGTAGACAATATCAAAACCCCTGTAGCACTTATTGCTAGCATATAATCCTTCATAATAAGATGGTTTTTAAAGATTGAAAATTCAGTGATTAATTATTTTTCTTCCTTATCTTCAGTTATTAGATCTAATATGTCTTCGGTTATGATAAGTTGAAACTTTAAGAATCACCTTTACTTCTTAATATGACATATTTTGTCAAAATGATTGTCCAAAATAATTATCTGTTTTTCCTAAATATTCACAGGTTCGATTTACACACTGTCAAGGGTCATCCCATTTTGTGCTAATAACCGCAAACCAGAAAATTTTCAGAAGGAAACGAAGTTAACTGTTCAAAAAGTGAACAGCAGCATAAAACGTTCTGCTAAAAACGATCGAAAAGTGCTGATTTGACTCAACCAGTTACAGTTGAAGTTAAAAAAAATATTCAAAAAGTTGAATTCTTCAATTCAAATTTGACTAGTCAAACTATAGAATAATTGAAGAAGCAAAAAGTACCCAACAAGTCGACAGCCCCATGAAGAACTTCCAGCAACTGTTAATTTCAATCGTTGTTAGTATAATTTTATCTTCTTCTATGTTTTGGAATCAAGAGAAAAAGACCTTAATTTTGAAATTTAATTCTCCTTCTTTGAATTACCAAGTTGATAGAAAAAACTATATGCAATTTACGAGCACTATGGCTTTAATAGAAAATTTTTCCATGAACTTTATACGGTATGATCAATTTACATTTAGGTTCCTTCGATTTTACATGTTGCAATTAAAAGTACAACAAAAAACCTCAACGTTACTCGAATGTTGTAAAAACAGATTTCTGATTAAATTAAATTTGTTTCATGATAACCAAAAAAAAGAAAAACAATTTGTTTTTCCAAATTTTGCTTTATTACTTTTAATTCTCTTTTCTATGATCATTTTTGTTTTACATGTTTTCAAAGAAAAGAATCGCAAAGTAAAAATCAAAAATATTATTGCTCCGACATTATTTACCTTATTTTTTTCTTGTGCATTTCAATATTATGATGGGCGTACTTTGATCATCAATGAACCCAATGATTTCAACGATGTTAATAAATATGAAACAATGATTGTTGTTATTAATCCTGGTATTAGTGAAATTCCAAATAATGCATTCGAAAAATGTTCTCGTTTAGATTCAGTAACAATTGGAAATACAGTTACAATCATTGGTGATTATGCATTTTCTGAATGTATAATGCTGCGTGAAATAGTAATCCCAAATTCAGTTACGATTATTGGAGATTATGCGTTTTATTATTGTAGAATGCTGCGTGAAATATCAATCCCAGATTCTGTTACAATGATTGGAGATTATGCATTTGCCAATATTTTCGAATTATATACAATCACAATCGGAAATTCAGTTACAACCATTAGTGATTTTGCATTTTCTAATTGCTATTATTTAAATTATGTTGAAATTCCTAATTCAGTTACAACAATTGGGAAACAAGTATTTTATCAATGTGATAATCTTCAATTTGTGAATGTCTCAAAAGATAATTTGAAATATTCTAATTATGATAATGATGGTGTTCTTTATAACAAAAATATATCAAATATTATATTTTATCCTCCTCGAAAATCAGATGAATCATTTGAAATTCCAAATTCAATCATAACTATTGAAGATTATGCATTTTCTAATTGACTATTTAAATTATGTTGAAATTCCGAATTCAGTTACAACAATTGGGAAACAAGTATTTTATCAATGTAATAATCTTCAATTTGTGAATGTTTCAAAAGATAATTTGAAATATTCTAATTATGATAATGATGGTGTTCTTTATAACAAAAATATATCAAATATTATATTTTATCCTCCTCGAAAATCAGATGAATCATTTGAAATTCCAAATTCGGTTCGAACTATTGAAGATTATTCATTTTATTATTGTACTAATTTAAATAATATTAATATTCCAAATTCAGTTATAACAATCGGAGATTATGCATTTTATTATTGCAATAATTTGAATAATATTAATATTCCAAATTCAGTTATAACAATTGGAGATTATGCATTTTATTATTGTTCTAAATTAATAACTGTTATTGTAGGCGAAAAAGTAGCAACAATTGGAAATTTTGCATTTTCTAATTGTAATAATTTAAATTATGTTGAAATTCCGAATTCAGTTACAACAATTGGGAAACAAGTATTTTATCAATGTAATAATCTTCAATTTGTGAATGTTTCAAAAGATAATTTGAAATATTCTAATTATGATAATGATGGTGTTCTTTATAACAAAAATATATCAAATATTATATTTTATCCTCCTCGAAAATCAGATGAATCATTTGAAATTCCAAATTCGGTTCGAACTATTGAAGATTATGCATTTTATAATTGCGATAATTTAAATAATATTTATATTCCAAATTCAATTACAACTATTGGGAAATATGTATTTTATTCTTGTAACAAATTAAACATTATTAATATTCCAAATTCAATTGTGACAATTGGAGATTATTCATTTTATTCATGCTCACTATGTTCAACATTTATTAGCAAGAACATTACAAAAATTGGGAAATCTGCTTTTCGTCAATGCACTGGTTTAACTAATGTAACTATTAAAAGCGCTTCTTTAAGTGTTGGTTCATCTGCTTTTTATTCTTGTTCCGACCTATTATATTTTGACGTGGATGTGAAAAATGAATTAATGATTGGCTCATCTGCTATACAAAGTTGCAGCAAACTAAGTTATATTTATTTTAATGTGAAAAATGAATTAATGATTGGTTCATTTGCTATACGAAGTTGCAGCAAACTAAATAATATTTACTTTAATATAGAAAACAAATTAACTGTTGGTTCATTTGCTATACAAAGTTGCAACAGCCTAAGTTATATTTACTTTAATGTTAAAAAGGAATTAATAATTGATTCATTTTCCATACAAGATTGTTCACAACTAAAATCTGTTTATTTTGATGTAGGACAAACACTCTCTATCCAATCATATGTTTTTTCTGATTGCGTAAATTTAACATGTATTTATTATTATGGAAAAACACCTCCAACAGTTGGACATTATGTTTTTGATAATACTAATGTAAATTCAGTTATGGTATATGAGGATTATCAAGGTGATAAATTCGGAACTTTAAGTGTAAGTAAAGGGATTACAGTTGACGAATGCATTCCAATGGCAACAAAATCATTCACAAGCACACCATCAAATACTTATACAGAATCAAACACATTTACAAAGTCAAATGTATTCTCAAGATCAAATACATTTTCTAAATCCAATGCATTCACAGAATCACACACATTTTCAGAATCAAACACGTTTTCTAAATCTAATGCATTCACAGAATCGCATACATTTTCAGAATCAAACACATTTTCAAATACATTTTCAGAATCACAGACATTTACTCATACGAATACTTTTTATGAAAATTCTTTAAATGAATCATTTTTGACATGTTCAATCACTATCACATTAACACATTCATTATCATTTACACAAACAATTTTAATATATAAATCAACGAATTTAAAGACATTTTCTGTTTCATTATTTGAATCATTTTTCACATATATTCAGACAGAATATATTTATTATGAATATACAGTTATTGCATATACACTTTATTATAGTTATTATTTTAATTCATTTACGATTATATATGCTAAAGAAATGATAAGTAATACAAAAAGTAATACAATAATCATAGCTGTGAGTGTTTCAATAGTAATAGTAATCATTATTATCTTTCTTATTATATTTATAATTCATTTTCGAAAACAAAAAGAACTAAATGAAACAGAAGCGAATAGTATTGAAGGAAATGAATATGAGAACACATTTGAAACAGGAATCACTGTTTCTAATATTGATGAGGATCCATTTGCAGCAGATTTCAAAGAAGAAAAATTCATTAATTCAATGTGAATAAATTATGTACTACTTTAAATAATTTTTTTTTTAAATAAAGTCAATCTGTTGAATAAAAATGTTTGTAATCGAACAAACATAGTCAATTCCAGTTCACTAATACTGTTATTTTTTCGCAGACGATATAGACTGCAATGAAAAACCTGTTGACCAACATTTTATTATAACCCATGTCTACACTGTAGCATTATTCATAGAGAACATATTTAGTAATATATATTTAAAAATTTTTTTGGATTTAATTTTGTAATTTTCGCAATATCCCTATTTTTCATTTACTTCACTAAGGAGAACGTTAACACAAAAAAATCTTTTTTCTAGATTTTCTTCACATATTTTAATTAATTTATATTTTTGGGACTGAACATATGTTAAAATTTCTATTTGCTAGCAAATTTTTTTAAAATTGTTGATTTTTTTCGAATTTTGTTGTCTACAGGTTTCTCATGGCAGTCTATGTATAATTTATCTCTAATTAAAACTCATTACAAAGAGTCAGTAGGCAGTGTTAAGTGTTTATTTAAGTGATTCTTTGGAAAAAAGAAAATTTTTGCTTTAATCAAAGCTCAGCCTTTTCTTCCTCTTCATCAATTTCCTTTGACTTTTCCTCGAGCAAAGGTGCCATTTCTTCCATGAATTTCAAGTTCTTCATTTGTTCATCAGGTGGTGCTTGATCTTGACTCATAAGTAATTGCATCATTTCCGCAGCCAAAGTTGCCTTATCCAAAGGAGGCTCTTCGAAAGGTAACTTATGAAGTCCATATCTATTAATCAATCTGATCAATGAACCTCTATCATTACCACCTCTCATTGGTTGATCGTTTGTCTTATTCTTAGCAGGGAATATTCTGACATGGGGCACCCCCATCATGTACGGAAACGGTTTTTTGGCAGAATTTTTGACAACATCAATGAAACCGAATTTGAGGTTCTGAACATTCGCCTTTTCACATTCACGTGCGAAGTCGAGGAACTTGGGGAAGAATTCCTTACAGTGTTCACAGTTTTCACGCTTGTAGATAACAACAACATCATTTTCAGGATCATCAACATATTCACCATATGTAAGACCAACAAGTTTCTGAACGTTGAAATCAGATTTGGGTGGAACATCTTCTGAAACATATGATGGTTGGATTTCTCCTGAGAGAACTTTTCCAATCATTAATGTTGCAGCTGATAACCATTTCTCGGTGAAGAATGGCTTTCCAATCAAGTCATGGAAGAACTCTGTTGTGTTATAGTGGATGTTTTGATCGAGATTAAAGAGAGCAATTCCTGGATGGATATCATCATATCCTTCATTAGTACAACGTTCGATCATACTTTTGACATTTTGACCAGCGAAGCCAACTGTTATGTTAGGGAAACGAGATCCCATTTCGAAGAGGAAATCTCTGTACTTAGATGAGATCTTTTGATCAATTAATGCTAAAACAAGCTTCTTAGGCTTCTGAAGATCTGACGCTTTGAGGATACGATACTTAGGGAATGTAGCGCGGAAGATATCTCTGAGTTTAGGTTCAATTGATACAATATTCATATCATCTTTTCTAAAGAAACCAAGAACTTTGTCATCAATGCCGAATGAGTGAATGAGTTCTGTTGTTACAGGTACAATATGAACTGGACCAAGTCTTCTGCCAGCTTCATTTCGAATGAATTCAGCATCTTGGATATTTTCTTTAGTTGTTAAAATTGTAAACAAATATGGACCCATCAAAGTATTGAGTTCCTTGAGAGACTTAGCTTCTGTGTGGTTATCATCGTTGATAATATAATCAAATAAATAAAGAAGTGCTGATTCTGTTGGTGGGTATATGTACGTAGCCATGTATATTCCATGGTAGTAATATGCTATGAAAGGAAGATGTGTTTTGTGCTTATCAGCAAACCTTTCAGCATATTGGCTTTCAAAGATGGCAAATTTTGCTTGACCTCCAAAAAGCATGGCCATGTCGTGAATGTGCTCGTGATAAACATTTGTTAATTTATCGCCTGCTTCAAGACCAAGAACAAATAGATGTGCTGTTCCATATGTATAATTATCAATTTCAGATTTTTTAATCACCTTCGTAATCGGTTTGGATGTGGAAGAGAATGGAACGTATATGGATGAGACTAATGTTGAGAAAAGGAGAAACATCCGAATGTCAAGACGACAAAACCGCCGTCAGAAACCAAACAAAGTTTTGTAACTTACTGAAAATATTTGTTCAAAGAATTGTGGGAAAAAAATGATGACAATTATTTGTTTTGAATCCTAGAAATTTTGAACGAAGACTGTAATCAATTTGAAACAAAGTAAAGCATTGAAAGAGTCATGTACACTTTTTCATTACCCATGATATAAGTTAAAAGTGACATAACCGGCGCTAAAAATTCAGCTTGATGTAAGCTATGAAGAAGATGAAATAAAAGTTAAAATTTTCTTGTTTTTTTTGCCAAACAGTAGAAACTATGTAAGGAAATGCATATATGAATCATCAATATCATTTAATTTTGATAAAAGTGCAATACATTAGAAATTTTGTTTTTATTTTTCAAATTTATACTTATTGCTAAATTCCCTATTCAAAAAAAAAATATACAAATTTAAATTGATTTTACTTTCTTAAAAGGTTCAATAAGTATAAATTTATTTTATTGACCATGTTTGTTCGACTTGGAAAACATTTACCCATTTTGATTGATGGGAAATAGCTTCAGTAAAAAGGAAACAGATTTAAAGGTTATACAATCATTTCCTTATTTAAAAGATTTAGAATATCTCGAAGAAATTATTTTTGGTTTAAGTGAGGATAACATTTCTGAATCCATCAATGAAGCCATTAACCTGATACAAAAAGATGATATATTATTATCTTATTCAAATCTAATTCTTAGTCGAATTATATATTCATCTATTCTTTCGCAAATGAAAGACTTTTACTTATATATTAATTTCATGAAACAAATTGAATTCAAAGCAAAAGAAATCGGCAAATGTAATTACGAATTGATCAATAGGTTTAAAGATTTTCTTCTTTGTATGAACACATTTGAATCATATTTTATTCTAGAAAGAATGATTGTAATGAATTTATTTTCATCAAAAATAGTTGAGAACAAAAACGCACTTTACTTTGTGCATTACTATCCAAATAAAATTACAAATTCCCCGTTATATGAAATTTTAAAAAAGAACTCTATCTACTATAAATATTACGATGAAAATTGTGAAGAACTTTCAAAGAATGATTTTGAACTTCATAAGAAATATGTTAAAGAAGGTGTTAATCCAAATGAAATTTCAAAAATAATTCGAAACGATGAAGTTGAAAAACTTCAAGAAATATCATCACAAAATGATTTTGATTTTAATCAAACAATTGAAATTTCATATTATGAAAGATATTCATTTATTAATCATAAAAATGTTACATTAATTGATTATGCAGCATTTTTTTCTTCAGTTAAATGTTTTAAATATTTACTTATGAATGGAGCAAATGTTTTTAATACAGGTAAATATGCAGTTGCAGGTGGAAATGAAGAAATCATTCATTTATGTGAACAAAATCATTCAACATTTGAAGGTGCATATGAAGCAGCAATAGAATTTCATCGAAATGATATCTTTTTATATCTTTATGAAAATAAAATTGAAGAAATTAAAAATTCTAATGAATTTATCAAAATATTTTTATCGAATAAATACATGAATTTTAAGATGTTTAACTTTTTAATTGAACAAAAAGCAATTAATGTTGAATCTAAAAGTATTTATTTATATGATTTCAGATATGTTTTAATGATTTGATATTTTTAAATAATATTTGAAAATTATTTAAATTATATGAAACATCACTTATATTGGCATCTAAAAATGGTCATATAGAAATAGTTAAAATGTTTCTTGAACAAGAAGGAATTAATGTTAATACTAAAGATGTTTATTTGTTTTATTTAAAAATTATTTTAATAATTTGATATTTCAAAATAATATTTGGAAATTATTTAAATTATTTAATACAGCACTTCTGTGGGCATCTTTAAATGGTCATACAGAAATAGTTTAATTACTTCTTAAACAAGAAAGAATTGATATTAATACTAAAGATGTTTATTTGTTTTATTTAAAAATTATTTTAATAATTTGATATTTCAAAATAATATTTGGAAATTGTTTAAATTATTTGATACAGCACTTATTAAAGCATCTAAACATGGTTATATAGAAATCGTTAAATTACTTCTTGAACAAGAAGGAATTGATATTAATGCTAAAAACATTTATTTATTTTGTTTATATTTTATTTTAATAATTTTGGATTCCAAAATAATATTTGAAAATTTTTTAAATTATTTAGAACAGCACTTTTGATTGCAACTTTAAATGGTCATACAGAAATCGTTAAATTACTTCTTGAACAAGAAGGAATTGATGTTAATACTAAAGATGTTTATTTGTTTTATTTAAAATTTATTTCAATAATTTTGGATTCCAAAATAATATTTGAAAATTTTTTAAATTATTTAGAACAGCACTTTTGATTGCAACTTTAAATGGTCATACAGAAATCGTTAAATTACTTCTTGAACAAGAAGGAATTGATGTTAATACTAAATATATTTATTTGTTTTATTTAAAATTTATTTGTTTTATTTGATACTTAATTTAATAATTTTGTATTTCAAAATAATATTTGGAAATTATTTAAATTATTTAGAACAGCACTTATGTATGCATCTGAAAATGGTCACACAGAAATAGTTAAATTACTTCTTGAACAAGAAGGAATTGATATTAATTCCAAAGATTTTTATATATTTTATTTAAAATTTATTTTAATAATTTAATATTTCAAAATAATATTTGGAAATTATTTAAATTATTTGAAACAGCACTTATTTATGCATCTGAAAATGATCATACAGAAATAGTTAAATTACTTCTTGAACACGAAAGAATTGATATTGATGCTAAAGATATTTATTTGTTTTGCTTAATATTTATTTGGATAATTTTCTATTTAAAATTAAAATATGGAAATTATTTGAATTTTTTAAAACAGCTCTTATGCTTGCATCTTTAAGATATCATTTAACTATAGTTAAATTACTTAGTGGGAAAACAGAAACTTAAAAAAGTCTAAAAAAATGATCTTTTTATTTTGTTGTCTATAGCTGATGTGCTATTCAACATAGAGTTTGAATATGTTTTATATGGTGTCATCATCAGGAAACTGCTAAAATGTCATTTTACATTAAATTTCCAAAACATTTTAATTAGTTTTAAAAACAAAAAAAAAAAATAATTACCTAAATTTTGCCACAGCTTTCTCATTAATTCCAGCATCGATAAAAAATATAACCTTTTTTAAATAAATTGTAAATTGCATAATTTTCTTCATTATTCGTTACATTAACATCGTAAGAATCAATGAGCAACTTAGCAATTTTAATATTAACTTTGGCTTCTGATGTGTCACTTTTAACTTATACCTTTGGGGGAGTGTAAAATAGTATTACCAGAACTTAAAAAAAAAGAAATATTGTTTAACTTCTTTAATATCTAATTCAAACGACCCTATGAGGTAGCCAGATATTTGTATTGGTATTTTAGCACCTTTTGTATAAAGTTCAATCTTATCGCCATCAGAAAAGTGTAAATCTGTAGTTAAAGATTCAAAAACACCAGCTGTAAATGGAAATAGAGCGGT
Source organism: Histomonas meleagridis (assembly GCF_020186115.1). NCBI lineage: Eukaryota > Parabasalia > Tritrichomonadida > Dientamoebidae > Histomonas > Histomonas meleagridis. The sequence continues at coordinate 95,902 of NW_027150927.1, forward strand.
TTCTTCTTCACCATTTACTTTTGCATAAAGAACAACTCTATCTGAAGAATCTTTATCAGTAACAGCTACAGCTGTTGTAAATACACATTCTGTTTCTAACGGAACCGTTACGTTATAGGTAATATCCGGATTAATTAATACGTTGCAAGAAGATGTGAAATCGTCAGGAACTTCCATTTGCAGCACTTGTGGCACTGACCATTTACGCATTCAATTAAATCAGAGTAAAGTTAAGAAATTGGGAATGTCAGATACCGCTTTTTATGTGGTTTATATATTGGATTTGTGAAGAAAATTTTTGTTTCAAAAATACATTCGCTTCAATTCAAGCACAAGAATCCTGCTCCATTTTTATTAAATAAGAAAGAACCTTTCGTATGCGAAAAAAAAGGATGGAAAAGGAGTCTTTGGAATAGACTCATTGATGAAAGTTTTTTCTTAATATTGTTCAACATATCACAACAATATTAAGCTTTTCAGGTTTCCAACATTCATGCACTCAAGAATCTCCAGAATTCCAATTTATTTGTTTTGCAAAACTTTAAAATAAGCACTTTTTTGGAAAGTGATGGATAAAAAAGTGACAACAGGCCGACCATTTCAAAATGGGTGCAGGAACACCTTCTTTTGGTAAACGCCATAATAAATCACATACAATTTGCCGTCGCTGCGGATCACGTTCTTATCATATTCAGAAGGGAAGATGTGCAAAGTGCGGATATCCAGAAGCTTCAATGCGTCATTATAACTGGGCAAAGAAAGCACATGCTAAGCGTACACAAGGAACAGGAAGAATGTCGCACCTTAAGAAATGCATGAAAAAGCTCCAAGCAATCTATGCTCCAAAGAAATAATTTTTTCACTTTGGTTCTTAAATAAATCAAAACATCTTTTGACTATTCTTTATTATCATTATTATAATAAATGGTATTAAAATTTTTTATGTCTGCAATCTTGTTTTATCTAAAATTTCTTATCATTTTGAAAAATTCTTTAAAGGTAAAGTGAATAATAACAATTACCAAATATAAAGACAATACTTTATATAATTTGAGAGTTTCATCAAAATTTTATAGAGAATTTTATGTTTAAATTTTTAAAAAATAAAATTATCTGAATCTGGAATGGAGGGAGTAACATTAAAAGTTGTTCTTGCGGTTTCGAAGAATCTTAAATGTTCTCCTTCCTTTGTTCTTAGCACAAATTTGTTTGGTCTTGTGAACACAAAATCATCCAATGTACCTCCGTCTGTTGTCTGCTTCCATCCAAGTGCATTTTCCAGCACTCCAACCACAGCGTCACAGTCACCTAGTAACTCTGCGTTGAATTGACAAGTAACTGGCTCTCTGTTGATTAAAATAGATGGAACTCTGTAGAAAACCTCAGGAAGGTAAGAAACAGGTGCAACTCTTAATGAAGTACCAACAACAATTAGCAAATCTGCGTTATGCGAATCAGACCGTATTTCTTCTTCTTTGATACTGACGGGCTGCTTGAAGAAGACAATACCTGGTTTGACTTGGCCGCCGCACTTTTTACATACGGGGACCGTTTGATTGTTGACACTTTCGCGTAAATCTTCAATGGTGTGAAGTTCACCGCATTGCAAGCACCTGGTTTCACGCCAACTACCATGCACACACCGAAGCTTTTCGTCTGGAATGCCGACTTCTAAAGTATCGACATTTTGGGAATAGAGGCGTAATAATTTTCCCCGTTTTTCGAGCTCAGCAAAAAAATATTGTGCTGCTGAATGCTCTGGGTTAGTAGAAGGAAATATGGTATGTGCAAATCGCCAGAATATTGAAGGATCATGACGAAAATAGTCTAAATCAAATACCTGATATGGATCACTTAAAACACCAGCTTTAGCAATAGTATCATAAAGTCCTCCAGGAGATCTGAAATCAGGTCCAACACTTGCGCCAGCTCCAATAATTACAACTATTTTTGATGAATTTGAGATAAGTTCGACTACTTTAGAAATGTTTGATATGTATTGCTTCTGTACAAAGGCAGGTGGATTTTTTTCATAATGGTTTGCGATTTGAACTAGAACTTTCCATAAATCATCTTCATTATCAACATCTGGGGCAACCTCAGCTGGATCAATTTCCAATGCTCTGAAAACAGCCAATGGGCTGTGCCCTTTTGTGAGAGCATCAACAATGAGCTTTTGGATGTCCATTGGGAAGCGGCTGGGCAGTTATAATTGAGGAGTTTACATGATAGAGACCGTTAATAAAGCAAATTATTTTTTTTTCCTTTTTCGAATGATTCTAAAAGAAAATTAGGTTTACTATTTTGCATATTTAACAATGAAAGGTATCAAAAGCACATATTTTTACAAAGTTATGTTTTAGGTGAATTTGAAATGATGATGTTAATAATCTTCATTCCAAAAAAAGCAATAAAATAAAAATAACAGAACTCAAGGTCAAATCAATGCTTAAAAAATTAGATGATAAACATATTTACAGAAAAAGAAACGCGTTTCTTATATATTAAGAAGATAATAATCCTGTTCTAACATTTTTTTTCGTTTTTTGGTTGAGCTCTTTGATGACTGTTCTGACGTCTTCTGCTTTCATACATTTATCAAGAATTGGAGGAAGCCAATCTATTAGAGCAGTGTCGCTTGGACAACCAAACCACTTAGGAATGCGAATAGTGTTCTTTGGATAATAATTCTTGGCTGAACTGTTATCATCAATCAAAATTAAATCTTGTTTTCTGCGGTTGAAAATACTTAAATCCTTTTTGACACCTGCTGACTGTAACTCGCAAGAATCTCTGAATAATCTGTGGTTCGCATCAACGAATGGGCAAATTTTATCAAGAATTGGATTTGCATATTCTTTTTCTCCGAATGTAAAAACAAAAATTTCAAAATTTTCTCTTAGCTTTGCGAGGAAGTTGTCAAGTCCTGGCCTTTTGAAAACATAAAAATCACCTAGTTTGAAAGATTGAACTTTTGGATGTGATTGATAATTACAGCAGTGAATTAGCGTTTCATCTAGGTCAAGCACGACTGTTTTCTTTCCTTCAACTATTGGAGGAGGTTGATAAAATTCGACATTTTCCAGTTTCAAATAATGAATAATATTTGAAAAAGACCATCGCTTCCTAGATCTCACTCTAACGACAGGCGGAGGTGTTCTAAGTGATTCGCTTATATTATCTCTTATTGTTGATTCAAATCCCCATGTGTACATTGCAAAAAATGCGCAGATTTTCAGGCCGATATTCAATTTTGAAAATTTTCAGAATCTTGTCAGAAATTTAGATTTATAAATGGATCAAAATTCAAAGAAGTAGAAAAATTGAATTTGTAGGTTTGGGTTACATAAAATCTGTACGAATGTAAACATGACAAATTTAAAAGGCGCCATCGCAGTTACCTATCGTCTAGTAAAAGACGATACTTTCTTACTAGTAAACTTTTTCTATCCGTTATATAACTTTTGAGTGCTTCAAAACGTTTCTTGGAGGGAAAACAAAAACGCTTTTATTGCCGCTGTTCAAGCCAAGAAAAAAATAAAAATAACGATTGGCTGGAATCTTGCCCAATAGGACTGATCGAGAAAGATAATAATGTCATATTGAATTTTAACATTTTCAAAATCGATTATGAATGAGTTGACTCAAATGAAATTTAATTCATAAAAAACTGCCAACAAAAATAATTATGGTATAAAAGAGGAGTTAAGTTTATCCATTCATTGTAAATTAATATAATAATATTTCATATTAACTTTTGGATAAGGCAAGTAAGCATGGAGTAGTGGTAAGTTATTCATTTATGTGAGGAAACTCCTCACAATGTTGATTAACCTTTGTAAAATATTTTAAAAACAAATTAATCACAAATATTATTCTTAACCATGATTCCAAATAACAACATTTCCAATTATAAAATATTTTTCATGTGTTTGATATCAATTGGTATGTATGATTTAAATTGGTTGCATAAAAATTTCCCAAAAACTTCAGTTTTTAAATATAAATCCGATAACTTTTCATTGGATTCTATCGTTCAGCATGCAGAACGTTTACCGATAGGTTGGGCAGCCCAAAAATAATTTACACTTTTGTATGTATCGTCTTGTTTGTGGTCGGATGATTTCAATTGATTTTACCAAAGGGTAAAATTTGGCCTCACTTCCAAAATGGGTTTGTGGGATTGGCTTATGAGCTTTTTTGAATGGCTTGGTCTTAAGAACAAGTCAGGAAAACTCCTCTTTTTAGGACTTGATGATGCTGGTAAAACTACTTTAATGCAAATGCTCAAAACAGGCAAATTTATGCAATATGACCAAACAAAAACTTATACTGTTGAAAATCTTACAATCGAAAAAATTAGCTTCTCTGCATACGATCTTGGAGGACACGAAATCGCACGTGAAAGCTGGGAACAATATTACATGGATGTTAGTGCCATAGTTTTCATTGTGGATGCAGCTAACCCTGCAAGGTTTGCTGAAGCAAAGGCTGAGTTCGATAAATTACTTTCAAATGAAACAATTCGAAATACACCAATTCTTGTTCTCGGAAATAAAATTGATAAGGATGGTGCTGTTTCTGATATTGAGCTAGCAAATGCTCTCGGAATCTATAACCAAACGCCAGAAAACGTTACATCTGTTCCTCCTGGTGTTAGGCCAATAAGACTATTCATGTGCTCAATCAAGCGCAAATCTGGATTTGCTCCAGGCTTCAAGTGGGTTGCTAAATTCATCTAAAACAACGATTTTTCTTTTTTTGTTTTGTTTTAGAATATTAATTTTTGTCAATTTCTAAAGGACTTAATATTAATATCAAATGGATTCGTTTTATTTGCTTTCATAACATAATTATATCATTAGTGTTCTAAAGTAGGCCTTTGTGTAATGTCGGGACAAGGTGAACTTGGAGGTTCTTGTCTATTTGGGTTTAAGTTTTGGTTGCCTTCATCCTTGTGCTTTTTCTTATTTGGGCTCAGATCGTCAGGCATTATACAGTGTGAAGTAACGAAATCTTGAATGTAGCCTACATTGAATTGTTTAAAATCTTTAAGTGTCCGGTTCTCAATTCAAACATTATTTTTTTAATAACCATTATAATTGCCAAAAAAAATATTTTCCAATTATTCTCACAAAAAAATGGGAAGTAAAGTTAAGAATTTAACTTAACGTTCGTTTTTGTTATTTTTTTATTGACTCTGGAGAGCGATCAGGAAAATATTTCATAAATTTATTGAGACCACCACCAAAGCCGCTGTTTAAATCTTTGAGTTTTTTTCTTCTTTTTTTGTCCAAGCACAATATTTTCCAGATTGATCCATTTCTTGTTTTCCTCGTATATTAGATTGAGAAGATAGATTCAACGTAATGTCTTTTGTGCTGCATATAGTATCATTATTATTTTGTTCTTTTCCAAAAATTACCCTAATTTATCATTCATGAAGGATTCAAAAAGTGGATCCTTCACATTGAAGCACACAAACCTTACAATTGAATATAAATATCCTTCATGAAGGAATTTAAATTTTCGTCATAAAAAGTGACAATATATTTCTTTCTCAACAAAAAACACATTATTTAAATCATTTATAATAAAAAATTCACCCTTTTTTCCCCCTTCATTATTAAATATAATTATAACTATGATTTGATTGAAATGATATCGAAGTTTTATTTATAATTCTTCTGCTGAGTTTTGAGAAAAAGTTGTTAGAATATGCATATGAAACATGTTTTCTTCTACCAACGATTATTTTTTATACAAAAAGTTTATAACCGTAGAATACTTGAATAATAAATTACGGTTTTCAAACCGTCGTGCAAAATACTATGTATTCTCGAAATTTAGCAGAAGATATCTTTAAATATTTCAAATTAATGAGATATATAATATTTCAAATTAATAAAATATGTAAATTCTTATATAAAATATTTAGAAGTAACACAGGGTGAGTTTATAGAGTCTTGATGATCTTGCGGCATGTAAATTTTCATAATATATGTACTTTTTCTCAAAATCAATAATATTTATCTTAGATAAAAATCTAATAGCATACATAGCAACATTATTGTGCATATTAATATGTATAAATCATCAAAAAATTATGAAATAATTTTTCGATCGAATTTCGAAATATTCAATTTATATAAATAGAAGTCATATGCTCAAATAATTCGAATCTAGGCAAATGATTTATACTATATCATTCTTTAATATTTTGAGTGTATATATAGGGTTTTCAAACCTTCAAGTACTTGAAAATATAATTACGAATTTACTGATAGGACATCTCCGAGAATCGGAACCACTCTTCTGCAGTCCATCTTCTCCCTTTCGGACTTCTATATACATTTTCAACAATTTTATTAAAATATGTATATATATATTCATCAAGATAAGGATATATCTTTGGTATGTTTTTACATAAGTTTGTTGTATTGGATCTTGTTCCAATATTTGTTCTTGTATGAATATTTTGATTAACTTGAATGTTTTGTATAATATAAACATTGTTATTAACTAATAAACTTGTTGAATGTATTTTTGCAATGTGGATTCTTTTGATCTGCTTTTTTCTTTTAGCTTATCTTTGTTTTTCCATTTATAACAAGTGACAATATATTTCTTTCTCAGTGTAAACACATTATTAAAATCGAGAATAAAAAAAATTGACCCTTTGTCCTTTTCATTTCCACCCATCGTTTATAGAGATCATCTTACAATCTTGATATTATAAATATATAATATATGAATAGTTGCATCTATGATTAATATAAATCTAAGAATAATATCATAATTAGCACAAGATAAATTTATTTTTTTATTCCAAAAAGTGACAAAAATCGACTTTTGCATGATTTATATCAAACGATAGCAGCAACGATAATTGAACATGTGAATTGATATCAATAACTTATGTTCGTATATAGCTATCATCCTACGATCTTGATATTATTGTTATATAATATATAAATACATAGTTGCATTAATGATTAATAAAAAGCTAAGAATAATATCTTAATCTATTAAGAAATTCAGAAATTATTTGGGAAATGATAAAATATTATTTATTTTATGTGATTATATAAAATCTTGATACTAAATTCTTTTCAAATCTATCGAAAACATTAATAAACTTAAAAAATTCAATTCAAAAAATCATATTGTACTCAGTAATATTTTCGATTTGTTTAAAAATCCCATTGAGGAATTTTTCGCTTATACTATTTTTAATATTAATTTTATCCAAATATATCAAATAAATTTTTTTTTCTTTTCATTATCAAAACGCCATTCACACAAACAGAGGTACTAAAACTCAAAATCCTGCAATATTTTTTCAACGATAATTTTATGTTAAGGATAACATTTAGAGGAGATTACAAAAATACCCTCTTTCCGAAATTTCGACTGTACAATCTTTCGAAATTCGATCTGATTTCGACCATACTTTTTATGGAATTTTGAATTATTTCCTATATAGTAATGTTGCATATTAGATGTGTTTATTTTCTAAACTATTATCCTTTATCATTTTCATTAAAAATTTTGAGAAAAAGTGAAAATATATGAAAAAATCAACTTAGTCGATAATAAATCGAGTGTAACTTTTTATATGAAGTGGCGGTGGTCTTTATTTATTTATGAATAAAAATATATGATTTGTTATTTAAAAAAATGTGATTTTTAAATAAAAATATTTTTTGCATGGATTTTTATGAATGATTGAAATTTTGATGAAGTGAAAGAAATAATGTGAAAAGATTTTTTCTTTATTTATTTTTTTATTTTTTTATTCGAATTTTTAAGTGTTAACTTAAATATTTAAATCTCTTAGATTAACTGATATCACTGCTATTGTTTCTTTAATGTTATCATAATATTTCTGGATTTATTCGAGCATATTTTGCTTTGTTTTTGTATCATATTTGGAAAATGGAATTTGATAGTATTCAGAACAATTTACGATGATATCCTTCAGAGTACTACATAATAACTTATTTCCATATAATTTCTTTAAATCAATTATTATTTCTTTATTAATCGAAGGATATTATTTTCTTATCTTTAATTTTTGAGAATCTTCGATAAAGCATATCTTATTTATTGATACTTTGGATTGTGTAAGATTTCTACCATTTAAACCTGTCTGAACAGACAAGGTAACTGCATTAATACTCAAGGAATTCATTATTTTTTTTGTACTAAAATAAAATGTATCAAATAATATTTGAAAAAATCCTTCCACGATTTTAGAATGATTACTAATAATGATATCAAAATTCTCTAAATTAACAATAGGTTTTTCTACTATGAATCCTGCTTCAATTAATAGTGAATAAGCAATTGTCCTTCCATCATATGGAAATAATGATTTATCGTATTCATTGTTTGAAATTGTAATTCCAAATGATGATGCTCTTTTATAAACCTTTAAAGGTTGTAATTCTTGGTCTGTTATGCTAGCTATTATTTGATCAATTGATATTCAATTTAATGCTGATCTTAGGGTTTTGAACATACCCATTTTTATTCTTAAACATCCAAATTGATGTTCAAGAGGATTTGACGTAAATCTATTTAAGCTTTTTTTGGCATTCATATCTTTTAAAAGTAATGTAACAAATGAATGAATTGTATTACAACAATGAATACATAATTTCTCATCAAAAAGTGTTAAAGCAACAATATTTTTCATTTTTCTTTGCTTAATTTTTGTGTCTAATTTTGTTTTCTTCATAAATTTATAATATATAAACATTAAAAAGAAAATGATTTCAAATAGCGAAATTCTTTCGCTTAAATTTATATTGTCATTAGACATTGCTTCTATAAACAAAGACCATGGTAAGAAATATAATAATGCTGAAAAATTATGTTTCTCATATAGCATTAAAGTATTGTTAATGGAAAATATAGAAATGGGAAGAATATCGTGCATTTTTGTGATTTTAGAGTTATTAATTAAAATCGGTAATAAATTTAAATTTTCCCGTATTTTGGAAATGTCAATGATTGGTGAATTTTGATTAAATCCAATAGTTAATGGTACGTCTTTAAGTAAACGATATCTTGCACGTTTGAGTATATGAAGGGGATCACTAATATATCGAAAAAAAACTCTTTTTGCAATTTCAACAATTGATATCGTGTAATGTTCAGCAACACATTCATATTGACCAAAGAACGAATTATGATAAGAATCATAGCAATTATCACCATCAAAGGCAAATCCGAGAACATATATTTTATGATTCTTTAATTTATTACGTAATGTTTCGAGTGTTTCACATTGAATATTTGTTGCTTTCCCCTGGGGTGAAGGAGAAAAATGAATTATTGAGCACGAATAATCTGGATTTATACAATGAATGTAATAAACAAAAGCATAATTTTCTATTTGATTCCAATTTATCATTAAAGAATTTATCCATTGTTGTGCATTTTCGCAGAAAAATTGATAAGGATTTCCAATATGCTGTAAAACTTCTTTTTTTAAACCAATAATTTCATTATCTTTTGTTATAGTCACATCGGGCGAAAATGCTATTGCGTCAATACTCAAAATACAATCCATTGGAGCTGAACGAAAAATATTAATTTGATCGTCTTTATAATCATTTATGATTCCATCTATTTGATTAATATCAATCAAAGACTTAAAACGTTCATTGATTAAATCTGCTAAATGATTATGTATTGATGTATAAGAAGGTAATGGAATAAAAATTCTAATATAACGTAAAGCTTGTGGCGAAATCGAATTAATATTGGATGCTAATTGATAAATTTTTTCATCATATCTTCTTGCATTTGGGTGAACTCCAAGGTTTCTCAATATTAAATTAATAATTTCATCATATTCTTCATTTTCTGAATTAATATCTTCATTTCTCTCTATGTTTGGCACAAATTTGACACTTTTCGCTTCATAAAGTCTTCTATTTATACGTGCTTGTCTTTCTGCCTTGATCCGCTTTTGTCTTTCTCTCGCTAATTGCAAGGCTTGTCTTGATTTTTCCATGATAAAAAATAAAAATGAACGAAAAATTTCCTCAGAATTTTAATGGCATTAAATGAAAAACAACTAGATGCATTCAAATCAGTAAAAATTTTGATTCAAAAAGCTTCCGGCGACGTTTTGTAAAGTATTCAATTTATTTTTTTGGGAAACACCCCAAAAAGAATTGCACATAAAAAAAAATTCAGCAGTCCAAATCCTTAGATAGGTCTGATTATAAATAAATAAATCCTAAACTTTATAGTTAGTAGGGTCCCATTAAAAAACTATTTAACGATTTTTTTTATCATTATAAAAATGAGAAAAAAGCACCCATTTTTTTAATCAAAAAAATTAAAAAATTATTTTTTTCATCAAAAATGTATATTATAAAAAACCATATATGTGGAAAGAAAGCAAATCGATCATAGATTATTTTACACATTTAAAATTTATGATTTATTTACTTTTGACATCATTTCTAAACTATTAATTCGGAAAATTGAAATTCAATTTCCTTCAAACAATACATTCGCGAAACAAAATAAAACATTTTTAATCAAAAAAATTTTTATTTAAAATCATCACATAACAAAAAAATTTGAAAAAAATCGATTTTCGAGCACTTTTTGATATTCAAAATATAAATATTCTAATAAATAATCAAAATTATCGAAATATATATATATAAATTAATATTCATGATGTATTTTTATTATAGCTAGAAAAAAAAGATCACCACCACTTCATATAATTTTTACTAAGATTTTAAAAAAAAGTGAGAAAAAAATGCAAAAAATTGAATGAAAAAAAATTATGCTTTTAATTTTATGAATTACCATTTATAAAATATAATTTACATCAAAAATAATAAAGATTGGTCACCAAAAATATATATTTGGAAAAAATCGATTTTGAAATTTCGATTTTGATCCGGATATTTTTTTCCCAATTTGAAAGCAGATTTTTATTCATGTGTTGATAGGGATCTAATAAAAATCAAAAAATTCACCAGGATATGTTTATTTCCTCAGTTTGAGGAACTCTACACAAACATCATAATATTATCATATTTTTTTTTATATTTTAACTATTTCTTTCTTATACAATTGATTAAATCCATAAAATAATGTTTATTTATAAACAAATTTAATACCATGGATACCATCCATGATACATATCGCACAAATTCTTTGGGTCAGTTGCAATATGAATTAATTTTTCGACTTGATTTTCCACCGTCAAACATTTTTCCTCGTTAAATTCATTTCCGTTCAGTTTATCCAATATTCTTTTTATATATTTTTTCGCAGTTTGATTTTCTTCTTCATCTTGATCATTATTATTTTTCCAATTTAATAAAGGGTCATAAATGAAAGCCGTTAAAATGCCGATAATTTGGTTTGCGTTTTTTTTCATCAATTTCATTGAATTTACGCAACAACTTTTGAATGTCCCCTCAATTTTGGATACTTCGAGAGCGTTAATTAATAATCTAGTCAATCTGAATGGCACTTTTTCGGGATATAAATTTCTATTTTCTGCGATTTCGAAACAATCTCCGAAGTCGATATGGACTAATCGCGCAGTTTTTGACTTCATCATTATGTTTGACATATGTCTATCACCTAACCCTATTACATATCCAACCATTGAAGTCAAAGCTAATGTCACTGCATAATTTGTTCTTCGATCGATCCAATTTTTCGAATCTGAAGAATTAATAAAAATAATATTTTTAATGTCATCACCTTTAGTAGCTTCACAACCTTTTAAGAACAATTTCTCTTTAATTTTATTTGGTAATTGGTCATAATTTTTAGATATTTTATTAATCGAAATATATTCCGCTTCGAAAGGAATTTGATTTTTTGTTCTAAATTCATGAATTAGATCAGATAAAGTATTACAATTTGGAACCCAACCAATTAATCCGACTTGTGGTGTAATTGGTATTACATTATATGTTGTAATATTTAATTTATCTTTTAATGGTAATATATTATTATTAATCATCGAGTTAACATAAGTAAATAATTGCATAATACGTTCATCTAATCGAGTATCTTCATTCGCCTTTAATAAGAAATGATATTTAATTCCATTGTTCCCTAACATTATAATATGTTTCGGACGTTGTTTCGATTCCATTATTAAAATCGTAGGATATATCGATTCAATTGTAATAGAATCATTAAGAAAATCATAAATTCCTGGAATTGGTATATTCGTGTTTTTTAATTTACTTAAAATTGGTGATACATCTTTAATATCGAATTTCTTAAATTCCTTTAAACATGGTTTAATTGAATAAAAGATTTTCGTATAAAAGTCCCATGCGGATTGTAATGATATTTCATTTTTAGTGTTTTGATAATGTGTTAATTGTTTAAACGCTTGATTTAATAAGAATCCATATTGATTGATAAATGATTGTTCATAATATGAAGTTGGCTGTTGAATAATTCGTTTGTTTAATGTGCATAAAATTTGATACATTTCATCATAATCTTTTCGAATTGCATAAGCACGTGATGCTTCATCTATTTGTGAAAAGACATATTCCCATAATATTAATACTATACGTTGTAACTCAATTGAGATGATTGATATGTTTTGGACTATTTCAGGTTGTAATTTTTGGAATTTATTAATAATTTGTTGTGATATTTTTTGTTTTAATGTGTTCTCTAATGATAATGGTACAAATAATTGATATATTATCGAATATAAATGTTTTGATCCAATTAATAATATTAATTCTTCAATCGATTTACGTAAATTTAAGTTATGAGATGCAGATCGTGATAATATTATAGGTAATACTTCAATCCATGAGAACAATGGAATCGAATTTAAATATTTGGAAAAGATTTTATAAATGTTTTCATGATCATAAAATAATATTTGAATAATTCGTTGTGAATATATTAAATTTTTTGGATTAATAATTAATCCATTAATATAACCTTTAAATGAATCAATTAAATAATTTTCGGATTTAGTACTTTCATATAAAGAGAAATTAATATTCGCCCAATTAACCCAAGTAACTTCATCATTTTTCACAATGTTTTCCATTAATTTTCGTGCTTTAATACTTTTGCCTATTTCAAATAACCAATTGGATAATAAAACTATATCATTTGTATTATTTTTTATAACATTTAATTCTTTTATAGCTTCTTCACGTAATCCTTTATTCCATTTAAGTTTACAATTTAAGACTTTATATTCATTACTATCATCATGTTGTTTACAATAGTTTATTAACATTTCCGATAATTCGATTCGTTTATTTTCTAATGCAGTGTTTATTAATGTTATAAATGAATCTTTTAATTCAGATACATTTAATACTAATGAATAAACACAAATATGATCATGTAAAATCGATGGTATTAAAGATAAATTAGAAAAATTAAATTTCCATTTATTTTTAATCTCATTTAAATTATTTTCGATTAATTTATTTTGTGTATTCTTTAATTTCTTTTGATATTTCATATATTGAATTACATCTTCTAAATCAGATATTAAACAAACATTTGAAAAATCTTGATAATAACGTTCATAATTACAACCTAAATTTGCGTTTAATTTCTTTGATGCGATTTCACGAATTTTTTTACCTAATTTTAATGCTTTTTTAAAGTTCTTTTCCATTACATATTTAACCATTATATAAAACAAATTATTTTCTTCATTTTCATTAAGGTTATTAACAATTTTATAAAATTCATTATGTTCAAATAAATGCCATGTTGCAGATACTAAAAAATATGTATTATTCTTTGCTTGATTTTTTAATTCATTAAAACGTGATAAAGCTTGTAAACATTTTAATCTTCCATTTAAATCATCTTTAACAACAGAATATTCTTTTAATGCATCTTCCCATAAACCTAAACTTTCATAAATTTGATCTTGTGATTTAATTTTAATACAACGTAAAATACCTCTAGCAGCTAAAGGTAAACTTAATTGTTGATTTAGATATATTAAATCTTGTGCATTCTTCTCATTAAATATCCCTTCATTAATCCGTAATGATTGTGCTAAGAATCCGACTTCTTTAGCTTTAAATGCAATAATATGTTCTGAGATAGGAAATGGTATCATTAATACTTCAAATAATTCTAAAACAGATAAAAAACATCGAATTATATATTGTGATGTATGAGAAGAATTAAAGATTAATCGGAATATTTCATTCCAAATAGTTTTATCTTCAACATTAATATACATTAAACTAAACGCAACTGGAAATAATGACGTTTTAATAATGGAATATTTATGTGCGATGTCTTTACAGACTGAAATAGCTCTGGAATCAGAATGAATTAATATATCTAATGAAAACTCATCCCACCATTGATCCCATTGCATTTCTTTCCATTCACTATTAGGTAACGTTGGTTTAAATTGTGTTTGTGATAATTTCGCAGTTGGTAAATTCCGCGTTGTAGATCGATGTCTTTGTTCATTTTCATTTAAATAAGCTAAAATGTTTTCCGGAATTATTGAGTTAGTTTTTATTTGATTTATTACAAATATAAATTCATTTTTATTATTTATATTAAATATTTTTTCGATTTTTGGTAAATACATTAAAAATTTCGATCCAATTAATATTGAAATAGTAAATAATACATTTAAAGCTTTATCATGTAATAACTTATTAATTTCGACAACAGTAATCATTGTACGAATTATTTGATATGAATATGATTCAGCATAACCATTTTTAATGATAGAATCAAACTTTGATATTAATTGATTACATATATCTGTTTGTAATACATAATTCTTTATACATTGTAAAAAAAATGGAAATATGATATAACCTGTTATTTGATTATATATATTTAATGTTACATATGAAGAAAATAATGAATCAATAATCGCAGCTGAATAACTATGATATTCCGAGATAAAAACATTTGTTAATTTTAAAATATAAGGTCTTAATGCTTCTGAAGTATAAATCTTTAACCATTCTGTAATACGTAATAATTGGATTTTATCTAATTTATTCCATTTATCACATATTAAATTTACAATTAATGGTACTAAAGGAGTAAATTTCTCACCAAAAATTCCAATTAATGTCGGAAAACTTGATAATAAAATAGATATAGTTGATTCATTATCATCTAATAAAAATTGTTTTAATCGTTTAATTAAAAATGCTTCAAGTGTATTACCTAATGAACGATTTCTTCTTAAGATAATTAATAACGCTTCTAAAGATGTCGAAAATAATGTCGATAATCGTTTATCTTGCATAATATCTAATAACGTAAATATAACTATACCATTTGATGCATAATATAATGCATCTTTAGGATTATTTGTTTTGGATAAATTTAAAAATGTCATTGATGTAAATTCATGATTTGTAATAACTGAAGTTTTATTATTCTTTTGTAATTGATTTGAGAAATTCTCTAAAATCGTTGGATTAAGTGCACCAATTTTCGTTAAGATATGTAATAACTTTTCTTGATTAAAATATGTTTTACCTAACTTAGGTATTGATTGAAGTTTTAATAATAAAAAATAATTTTCATGAAATATCGAATTAAAAAATTCCGGAATATTTAATGCTTTCGATATTAAATTTAATGTTATATTAATTCTTCGTGGTGAAGAATTTTGTGCTAAAGAATTATTAATGATTTGTACTAATCTTAAAATATCGATTGGCTCATTATTTAATTGTATTAACTTAGTTAATAATTCTAATGATACTATTGTCGGATGAGTATTTTCAGCATTTATTATATAATCAACTAAAAATGAAGAAAATAAAGAAAACAAATTTCGTAACTTTAAATTCTTCCGAAAACTTTCTGATTTAACAAATATATTAAAATAAACTAAATGTTCTTTCGATAATGTATTAATTGTTGTTGTCATTTCAACAACTTTCTCTTTAAGAAATTTAACAATGATTTCATAAACATTAGGTAAATCAATCATATTAGAAAAAGCTTCTTTCCGTATCTCGAAATTAGAATCATATAAAAGAGATGATAATACAGGTATTATATTCTCATCTTTAGGTTCGATTTTTAACTTCTTAAATATCGAGATCCGTAAGTCATCATTTAATTCACTACTAATGACAACTAAAAGTTTTAATAATATTTCATTCGATGGATAATTTTGTTGATATTCTAATACAAACTCAGAAACTGCTTGTCGAACATTGATATCAATCGAATTAAAATGTGTACAATATTGTAAGACTAAATTTGTCGATAATAAATTCTTGGAAATATTAAATTTTTTTAATGCAGTAAAAGCTAAGATTAAATTGGTCGAATCAATATTCGTTTGTGTAGATAAAATAATTTGATTTAAAAAAGGTAATAATTTACTATGAACTAAATTAACTCGATCTGGAAATATTTTTAAGTATTGCCATAGTCCTTCAACTGTACTTTTAGTTATAGACTTATTAAATATTAATGAGATATCATTTTCAAATTTACTAGGATTTCGTATGGTTAATAACGAGATATATGCATAAATAGAATTCTCTGAATCAATAGATTTGGATATAATATCATAACATTTGTTTGCATATTTTAATTCGGCGTCCGTTAACTTACGCTCAAGTGAAAAAATGACTTTTGCCAACGATAGAAAAGCGGCGGTTTTGACGGAGGACGTTTTTTTGATTAATGGAATATATATCTTTAAGATGCGTGAAAGTTGAAGTTGGCTATTCATCTGTATGAGAAAGGGCGTTATCTTGAGACCTGCAAGTTTAGCTTCTGTATCTTTACTTTTTAATAATGTTTCAGGTGCAATTTTCAAGGGAATGTTGGTTAATAATGATTTGTTAACATGTTGTATGATCTCAAGAGAATGAATTAGACTGTCATAAATGGAATATTGATATGTATTAAGCTCAGATATGATTTGTTGACAAAAATGAGAAATATTAAAATCGGGAAAATTGGATTGCTTTTCCATAATGATTTCAGTAGCTTCTAAAGCAGAGTCTGAAACATTTTGTATTGGGTTTTTTAATCCTGTTAAAATTAATGATTGAACTTGTGTATAATAATTACTTAATGACTGTGGAAAATATAACATAAGCATAGAAAGTAACTTAAATCCGGCAATAGAACTTTCTTCATTGTTGATTAAAATCCAATTAAATGATAATTCTCGTAAAGAATATAAAAGAGGTTGCATTGATTCTTTTAATGTTCTGTGTATGGATTTTAGGATAATAACAAGATTTTCACAGACTAATGGATCTGGATCTGGAGGAATCTTTGTAATTGAAGATACAATTCTGTTTGTAATTTTCATATTTTCATCAAGATTTAGATTAATTATTGCTACTA
The DNA here is from genome assembly GCF_020186115.1 of Histomonas meleagridis. Taxonomy (NCBI): domain Eukaryota; phylum Parabasalia; order Tritrichomonadida; family Dientamoebidae; genus Histomonas; species Histomonas meleagridis. The sequence goes on from NW_027150927.1 coordinate 113,272, forward strand.
GAAAAGTTGTAAATTCTTTTGGACTTCTTTTGTTCAAAGAAATACTCTGAAAAAGCGTATTTATAAAAGAATCTTCATTTTTGTTGAGCTTTTCTTTTCTGTATTGGTTTGATACATATACTTGGAAAGAATGTATTGCATTTCGAAATAGGTTTGAATCGGGAATATTAATTTGTTGGATAACTTCATCAATATAAAATCCTAATGTACCAGAGTTTCCTCCACTGGGCGCATGTGTATATTTTGCCCTTGATGGAATTGAGGATTTTTCATGAAAAATCCCATGAAAACTCATTTGAAGCCACTTTTTCTTTAGGACTTCTAAAGATGAGAAAGGTGATACATAAAGTATTGAAAATAAAATGTGGATAACGGCTTACCAAAGAAATACTCGTATTTACTAAGTAAATTACTCATTAATCATCAATTATTGTATTTAAAATACCATACTTTCATTATTACGTAATATGTTTACGCTTGTCCTATTTTTTATACATAAAATTAATGCTGACGTTATTTTATAACAGGATGTCTTTCACTCGAGATATTGCGCTTTTATGTAATCAATTCAAAATGGTGCCGGCATAATTTAAAAGCACTTTTTTGTCATTTGACTTCATCTCATCTCAAATCAATCTGGTATTCTGTGAATAAGATTTTATCTGATAGAAATTCCTTTGAAATACATTCAAGAATTTGAATACCAAAACATGTGCATGGCTTTGTTGCGTCGGAGCTTCAATGAAAGAAAAGGAAAAAAATACAAATGAATGAGAAACTTTAAAAATAATTGAACAAATGTTCATTATTCGAATCATATGAAATAGCAATAAGATATCATTGAAATGATATCTTTAAATATATTTATGAAAATGAGATCATTAAACTTAATAATAATTTAGAAGAATATGGAAAGAAATGTGTTTTATATAATAATTATGAAATTTTGTCATATTTGCAACATGAAGGTTTGGAAATTAATGCTTCGATATATAGATGAAATCGTAAGAATCGGAAAGATATTCCTTCTTAAACATTTTCTTATAGAAAATCAAATTCTCAAAAATTATTTGTTTTTGTCTGCTGAATCAGGAAATGTCGATATTATTAAAAATATTTTTGTACAAGAAGGAATCGATATTATAAAAAAGATATTTATTTTTCATTCTTAAAACTTACTAAAATAATTTGATGTTTTTGAATAATATTTGGAATTTATTTATATAATATAATACACTATCTAGAATAGAACATTCAAAAGTGGTAGAAAAAAATCTTTTGATCGAAATGACAGTTACGTAACTGTAACTGATACAGAAAAAGGGTTTTAACATCGATATTTATTTGTTCGAAAATTTATGGAGAATAATGAATTTTTGTTGATATTTAATTATTATAATAATTTAATGGAATCCAAAATTCTTTTCAAATAAAAATTATCTAAATATTTACTCTAAGCAATAAAGTTATTTCTATAAAAATTATGAAAAAGCATACGAAGCGCTTTAAAATTAATAATTGTTTAACTAGAATAATAATTCGTTGTATATTATTTTTCTTGGCGCATTTTCTCATACATTTCTGGATACACTGTATCATCCATTCCTAATAATCTTTTGATAGCAAATGGAATTGGGTTTTTGTAAACATAAGCCCATACGAAAGCAACAATTCCAATAATAATTCCAATAACCAGAATATCATAAACGATTGATGATTTTCTTGTTTCGTATAATGGTTTTGTTCTTTCATATTGTTCATCAACTTTGCTTATTGTTTCATCAGTTTGTATTTCCATCTTATTAGCATGGTTCTCACTAATTACTGGTTTTTCTTCTTGTTGAGCTTTTGGCTCAGATTCTTCTTTGATTGGTGTGTTTGACTTCATTCCAAATTTTTTCATATCACATGTCGGTGTATTTTCATTATCATTACAAATTTGCCTGAAGCAAGAAATTCAAGTGAAAACACAAATCAATTTTTAAGCCAGAATTTTTAGAAAACATGTATTATGATCAATAATATAAATTGTTTTTCAATAACATTCTTGTATGTGATATTAACAAAAGCTTAGCTCCAAACGACTTATAACAAGTGCTTGCAGCTGTAGTGAGCTATTATTTAATATTTGGCAAAATATGTGATTCTACTAAAGATTCTTTCATATTGTGTTCAAACAATATTTATGAAGAATTTCACTGATTGCAGCCACTGAATCAAGATGAACTTCATATTAAAATTATTGAAAAATATTTTTTTTTCTTTTAAAACAAAATACAAAAAAGTTTTTAACAATAAAAAAAATACAAAGAAATGAAATAACTAGATGTCGTCATATGGTGCAAGATCATAAAGCTCAAAAAATTCAACAAATTTATCAAAACCTGAAATTCCAGGCAACTTAACCAAATTTGCAAAATATTTCTGTAGCTGACTAGACCTATCTTCTAAGAATGATGTCTCTTTGCTGTTTATGATTTTTTTTGGTGGAAAAGGAAGAAGATATGGAGATGAATTAAATTTCTCTCTTATTTGTGAATCAATAGAATTTAGTGCTGAATACCTTCTTCTAATTTTTTTGGTGTAAACTAATTGATTTTTTTCGACTCCAATTTCAATAGTATATATTACTGCATTTAACTTCGGATCTAATTCATAATCCTCTATTGATATATACATTGGTGGGAGTGTGTTTGATCCACGTAGCATAGTGCTTTTCTTTGTTGGTATTTTGGAAACAGGAATTCCTTCCATTCCAAAATTGTACACAAATTGGGGTGCCCCGTATTTTCAAAACAACCGCCGGAAATGTGAGGAGATGCATAAAATGTGTCCTTCCGCTAATAAGGAATTATTATATAGTAATTTTATCATAACGCTGAGAAACACTAAGTTATGGTAATGTACATTTTAAAAAATAAAATATTCTTTATATTATTTTAATACAGAATGTTGAATTCGAAATTGATAAAAAGAATAATCATGAAATAATTCCAAAATATAAATGTTGGTAATGCTGCCTAAGTCATTATATTGTGCATATGATAAAATCTTGGTTTTAAGATATTGATTATAAATCCATTAATAAATTCCTAAATCTTTACATATGCTGACAATACAGCTTGACATTTGTATCTGCATGTATTCTTATTGATATCTGAGAAATTTCATTGTTATTGGAATAATCGTTTTTTACTGCCTAAATAACCGTAAAAGGCACAAGGAATGACAGCAGACTTCAGGGAGAATTTTGATGCTTTTTGTCGAATGTTTAATGATGAAAAAAGCTTCATTCTTCCGTATCTTTCTGTTAACTCAAAAGCAGCTTCAGAAATGCAGGAGAATGGTAAACATTTAATAGAAAAATTATGGTTACTTTCTCGACTATATTATCTCACGCAATCAAAAAAATGTTTTACACTTGATCAATTGACTCTTCCTCTTCGTGAGTTTAAGCCATTAACGGTAGCAGCAGCACTCAGATTATTTAATCGCCCAAACTATAAAGATAGGTTTGCTTTATTGATCAACTTCCTTGTCAGTAATCCCGAAATATTTGCTCAAATTACTTATTTTTTAATGATTAAAACAGAGCCAATCAAAAGTATCAAAGATGAAAATACAGTGTATCAAATGACTCAAGAAGATATTCAATTCTTTAGCTTCTCTACCTTTCCATCTATGTTTCTTTATTTCCTTACAGATGATGATCAACTTCATGCAATTCAATACATCACATCTCTCTTCAAATTACACTTCTATATACACACATATAGATTTGGAAAGCCTCACGCATTTCTCAAGGACATAGTCTTCAGTTATTTTGTTTCTACAAATCCCGGAACATTTTTCTTAAATGCAATCAACCCTGTAATTTCAAGATTTTTTACTTATTCTGAAAGCCATACATTAAAATATGTTAAAAGAGATAATCATCTTGAGAGATATAAATATTGGGTTCAAGTATCTCAATTTTGTCAAACAATTATTCAAAGAATGATAAGTGCCATTCCACTACTTCCTATGGCAGCACGTCGTCTTGCCACAGCTCTTATTGAACTTGAACCTTCATACAATGATTTCAAATACATATTTATTATTGAAAGTTTCATTTGTAGGTATATATCATCTTACATAGATGCCCAAGATCCACTTCTTATAAAGGATGCCATGCTTTATCTTCTTTGTTGTTGCCCAATGGAGAATCCAACCAAAGCGCACATCAAAGACGTAATTGAATCGAATCCGATCGACTTCCAGCCGTTATTTGACGCTATCGTACTCAAGAAGACGGTTACAAACGGTCTCACAGATGCTCTCAATATCGCGGGCAGATTTACTTTAGTAACACCACGTGATCTCACATTACTTATACGTGGCGTACAACATTTTCAAGAATATGTTGAGCCTTCTTCTCAAAATGTGTTAGCTAATATGTTAAATGGAATTGAAGAGCCAAAAGATTCGTCTAATGATACTACGCCTTTTTACTTGCGAGTATTACCAAGTGATTCTTCACTTGAAAAGGTTCAACTTAAGTCCATGCAACCATATGAAGAAATTATTGATCTTGTAAATCTTATCGATTTAAGTAAATGTTCATACGATTCTCCAGAAGAACTTCGTCAAATCTTAATCCTTAACTGTTCCTTGTTTATTAAACCGCTTACACTTCATAAGATGTCAATTGAAGCCTTAACAAATTCATCACAAATTCTTCCAAACGCTGTCAACAATCGCAAGACATTATCAGTTCTTTCCGAGCGCCTTTCCACAGCCTTATTTGTTGTTAGTAATGAGACCAATTCATGTCAATTACAATTAAAAAATTTAATTGAAATCATCACCAAGCAAAAAATCATTCCTTCATTAATCGATGAGTATCCCTATGAGTTTATCTACAACTACGACGACATTTTCTCACCATTAGCATCATATACACGATTAATTGAAACCGCCGCCAAACGAATTGAGTCCCTAAATCTTATGGAAGAGAACCAAACAGTTCTCAAGAAAAGCTTTTTCATGGATTTTGTTGACCAAATTGATATTGCATTTTCATTCCAATCGAAAGTCAAAACAGATCGCATCCCGAAAGTACTGTCAGAGTTTTGTCAGAATTATTCCAAGTCAATAAACCAACTGAACCAACATCGGCAGGAAATAATCGGGAAAGCTGCGATCGAATTGCAATACGTCAAAAAAAGTCATCGAATTAGTTATAACTTAAAGACAACTTTAAGGGCGTTGAAGTCGCTGTCGATATTCGATGAGGAGATGATCGAAATAGTAATCGCAATTTCGGGAAATGACCAAATTTTCGCATTCGTTTATTTCCTGAATTCGTATTTGAAGGACAAAAGAATCAAAGACGTGCTGATGAACGAGCAGGAGCAGGAGATGATAGAGAGGCTGAGAAAGGCAACGCAGAAATTGCATGCGCTGGCGGTCGAGAAAAAGAAATGAAAATAAAAATCTGTTTTGGAAAATATTTTGTGTTATAATATGTTTTAATAATTTGAAACAGCACTTCATATAGCAGTTGGAAATAATAATATCGAAATAGTAAAATTACTTTTAGATAATGGAATTGATGTTAATGCAAAAAATATTCATTTGAATAATTTGGAATATGTTTTAATAAATTGGGACAGAGTTTCATATTGCAATACATAATAATATAGAAATAATAAATTACTTTTAGAAAATAATTGTTTGTAATCATATGGGACAAATTCCAAATGAATTCCTTTGAAACCAATTGGATAAAACAAAATATATTAATATGAAACATCGTATAAATAAACACATAACTGTATTTAATATAAAGAAGGCGAAAAGTCAAAAAGGAAACCCACAGATTTCGTAAATATTCTCTAGAAGGTGAGACACTTTACTAGCCCCCAATCAAAGCTTTGAATAATTCTCTGAGTTCCCTGAAGGTTTTTCGTTATAAGCTAAAATCTCGTTTTGCATTATATGCAATGTTTCTCATATATCTATTAGGTTGCAACCAAAGTACAATTAAATGAAAAATATTCATTGCTTCTACGATGCCTCAAAGAGAAAAAAGTAGAATGTTGTTCATTACAAAAGCTTGATATTTTGTTTCCCAGATACATCATTATTGATCTCTGATTCAAAGAAAATTTCACAAAACAATTGTTTAATCCAAAAAATAAAGTTATTCATGAAATAGAATTTAACGTTTTTCTTATCCTTTCTCTTTTTTTGTACATTTCAAGAAAACATCTTTGTAACAAAAAGTTATTATCAATCATGTTCAACAAAAAAATTGATAAGAGAATTATATATCCAATTCGTTTTTTTTTAATATTTATTATTCATTCATGCTAAAGTTTTAGTAGAGTTACTCTTATTTGTTTTCATTGTTTTTTTCTTAATGTGTATAACAAATTATTTAAATAAATTCCAAATTCTTTTATAAGATTTCAAGTTATTTATAAAAAAAAAAATTAAATATAATAAACAATCAGTTATAGCATTACAATCAATATCTGGTTTCTCAAGAAGTAAATTCATTACATCTATATTATTATATTTAGATGCTAAAATAAGCGCTGTTTTAAATATTACATTGAATTTCCATAGATTTATTTGAAATGGTATTTTATTAAAGTAAACTCCTAACAAAATAATACAATATCTTTTACATTAACATCTACCTTTTTTTTTTAAGAATTAGTTTAACAACTTCTCTATGCCCATTTTGAGATGCATACATAAGAGCAGTAAAAAATGAGATAAACAATTTTTAAAATTTGTTTTGAAATATTATAATAAAAATGAAGAAATATTTAAATGCAATATATAAATATCTTGAGCATTAATATCAATTTCTTCTTGTTCAAGAAGTAATTTTACTACTTCTGTAAAGCCTTTTTCAGCTGCTAGAATAAGTGCTGTTGCAAACATATTATTTAATTTCCAAAAAATATCTTCAAATATCAAAATATTTAAATAAATTTCATCCAAAATAAATAAATATCTTTGTAATTAATATCAATTCCTCCATGTTCAAGAAATAATTTTACTAATTCAGTATTGCCATTTAAAGATGCATGTACAAGTGGTGTACGCAATTAAATAAACAAATATTAAATAAGATTTAGAAATATAAAATCTTCAAAACATATAACAAATAAAATAAATAAATATCTTTAAAGCTTACATTAATTTCTTTTTGCTCAAGAAGTAATTTTACGACTTCCATGTGGTTGTATTTAGATGCCAAAATAAGTGGTGTATTAAATATTTAGAACAATTTATAAGTTTTGAATTGATTTTATGAAGTTGTTATTAAAATTTTAAATAGAGCAAGTAATCATTTTTAACATTAATATCAATACCTCCTTGTGCAAGAAGTAATTTAACTATTTCTGTATGACCATTATCAGATGCTAAAATAAGTGCTGTATTAAATAATTTAATATAATGCAAAGTATTATTTTGAATTATCAAGTAATAGAAAAAAATATTAAAAAAAAGTAAATCAAAATCTTGGGCATTAACATCAATTCCCTTTTGTTTAAGAAGTAATTTTACTGTTTCTGTATGAGCATTTTTAGAAGCCAAAATAAGCGCTAATTGAAATATTTTAAATAATTATCAAATATCATTTTAAAACAAAAAATTATTGAAACAAATTTTTAAATAAAAGAAATATTTATCTTTAGAGAAATCAAATTCTTTTTGATCAAGAATTGTTTCTACTATTTCAGCATGACCATTTTGAGATGCCAAGATAAGTGGTGTATAAAATAGTTTAGAAAATTTCCAAGTTTTATTTGAAAACTTTGATTTGTTGAAATTAACATCGAAAACATTTAATAAATATTTTTGATATTGACATCAATATTTTTTTGTTCCAAAAGAAACTTTATTATATCCAAATAACCTTTTTCAGCAGCATTTAAAAATATTTTTTTAAATATTTTTTGAAAATTCCAAATGTTTTGTTGGATTTTCCTATACTATAAACAAATTTTTAATCAATTTAATTAACAGTTTTACTATTATAATTTATATATATATTATTAATAAGGTAAATAAAAAGTTCTTTGTTTCCAGAAAATGTCGTGATATCCGAAAACTTTATTCTGATTGGATTTTTTGCAAGTAAATATTGCATCATAAACATGTTCCCCATTTCTATTGATTCAATGAAAATAGGTTTATCGATTTTCATTCCATTTTCTTGTAAAAATATAAAAATTTCATAATTATTATGTGAAACACATAATTTCCCTAAATTTTCTAAATTCTCAATTATTTTAATTTTATTTTCATAAAAATATTTAAAGATATCATTTCGATGAAATTCAATTGCTGTTTCATATGCACATTCAAATGCCGAATGATTTTGCTCACATAAATGAATGATTTCTTCATTTCCACCCGCAACCGCATATTTACCTGTATCTTCAATGTTTGCTCCATTCATAAGTAAATATTTAAAGCATTTAATTGATCCAAAAAACGCTGCATAATCAATTAATGTAACATTTTCTTTATTAATAAATGAACATCTTTCATAAAGTGATGGTTCAATTTTTTGATTAAAATTAAAATTTGTTTGTGTTGATATTTCTTGAAGTTTTTCTATTTCATCATTTCGAATTATTTTCGCAATATTATTTGGATTATGTCCTTCTTTAATTAATTTCTTATGAAGTTCCCAATCATTCTTTGATAATTCGTTTATGTTTGCAAAAAAGATATTTCCAAATGGAGCTTTATTTTTCAATGAATTTATGTTTTCCTTGGTGAGATAATGTGAAAAATAAAATGTTGTTTTGTTTTGTGTAATTTTCTTATTAATGTTTTGACAAATAATTGGATCAACCATTTCGTTTTCAATCATTACTTCAAAGAGATAATTTGATTCATTTGTATTTTTATATATAAGAAATTGAGTTAACATATTAAAAATATTTTGTTGTTGTTTCTGAATTTGCCTTTCTTTCTGTTCAAGATCTTTTAAAAAATCAAAGAATATCTTATCAAACCCTTTAGATATAAAATACGAATATGCTAATTTGCAGATGATTAAATTAAATGAATACGAGAATTCTTTAGTAAAGTAACCCATTAAAGTTTCAATTGAAACATCTCACCAATATTTTCGTTATTTAATTTAAAAATAATATGTTCAATAGACTTTAATATTTGTAGGTTTTCCAAATATTTAGTAATTTGGCTCTGGTTACCTCCCATAAAAAATGGAAAAATAGAGTGATCAAAATTTACCCATTTTTCCCTTTCAAAAAATTAGTGCTTTGCTTTACCAAAATTGAATAAAAATAAATTTAATACACCACTTTTTTTTTATTATTTGTACCTCAATTTTTATTGCCCTATTATAATAGGTGTGCTTTTGATGAGCGATTATTTTTTGCATTTGTTTTTCCCAAAAATGAAAAATTATTAATTTATTTGAAAAACTCTATCGGAGCGGTTATTACCGTGATCACAAAAAGTTGTTATCATATAAAAGTGGCTTTTGTTTGGAACGATAGAATACTGGGAATTTGTTTGGTTTATTATTTAAAAATAGCACTTTTGTGTTTCTGAAGGAATTGTGATATGAAAAATGATCGTAGCCGTATGGAAAGAAAATTTTGAAAATGGAAATATGGCACGATTGCCCCCGGTTGAAAGAGTCTAATTTAATTTTGTGAAAATTTTATTTCAGGTTTAATCTTGTTAAATTATTTATACAAAAAGACATTTTCATTTTAAGTTTTAGCGTCAAATAAAATTTTTAAGAGTTTATGTATGTAAATTATTCAATATTGTGATAGAATCTGACCAAGTTTTTGATAGGTTTTTCTTTCAAAAAACTTATCACTTCTTCTCTTGTAATTCCTTCTTAAATTTGAAACTTCGCATTATATTATTTTTTATTCATTTTTATTTCTTCTACAAAGGCGAGGATATAATAAATCTGGGAAATAATAATGTACAGTATCATCATTAATTCCAAAAATTTTTTGGCATCTTTCAATAGTCTGGTTAATTCCTCCATCAGCATGATGATGTAAGAAGATAATTTTATTAGCAGGACCATTAAATATACCGCAATGTCTCAAGTTGGTTGGATTTTTTTCTTTTGGACAAGGACTTAAGTCATGAAAGTCGCCTTTATATATTCTATCCAAGTCAGCTTTACCAAAAGAATGACCTAAAAAGTTAAACGACGTCGCATCGACAATCGTTAGATTTAATCCAAAGATAAAATCGTCATGACAGATATCTTCAGCACTTCTACACTTATATATAACGTCTTTATACATCGGAAGCATCAATTCAACAGCTTTCCTTGAATAAAGATAACCTGCACCACCTTGAAGATATCCAGGAGTATAATATTTCTTAATGCAACAACCTAAAATGATAGGTTGAGTAAGTGGATCATATTTGTTTTCTAATGATTGATAAAATGATTCCAAAAGTTTTATATTTATACCATTATCATCGGTGGCCCGATGAAGCCACCGATAATTTGTTTCGTAATAAAAATATGAAAGACCAAAATAGGTCTTTCGAAAAATATCAATACTTTTGAAGTCATACTCCCCATACGGTCTGACATTGGCTACAACTTTATCATAGAAATCGGGCGCTTTGAGGTGTAAAATGTCCTCTCTGTTTTCTTGTGTTGTCTTATTGAAATCTTTCCATTCAAGATATAAAGCTTTGTAACCAGGCATCTGATTTAAATCGTTGACAAAATAACGCGACATGCTTATAGGGTTTTTACTTTTTGGTACTGTAATAATGAGAAACATCATCTTATTTATGATTTTATTGTCATCTGTTGTTTTATTTGGAAGGCCACTTGGAATGTTGTTTGCTAAGACGTTGGTATTAAATCGAATTCCTTGAGATATTGTTTTGAGATTTAAAAAAGCAATCAGATATAAAATTGTAAATCCTACCAATAATACGACCTGAATACAGGAGTGATTTCCACTTTGGTTTTCTTTGACATTTTGTGACATCTATGTGGGGTTGGAAGCAATTTAGTTCTGCCTCGCAAAGGAATTAACGTTCAAATAACGGTCGCGTATGCGTTTCTGTGGCGAATTTACATCAAAATTGAAAAAATTTTATGTGTAAGCATCATAATTGTTGGAACGATTATAAAAGACTTTGATTGGAACTTCCAATCATTGGAAGTTCAAATTAAAGGTAATTTTTATTGAGCATTAATAAAATCGTTATCAGATATATTAGAATGATTTGTTTTCCTCCATAAAGAAAAAAATCAACAATACTTTACACCAAATTTATTGGGATAAATTTTTATTTTCAAGAGTAATCAAAAACAAACAAAAGGTTTTTTCAATATTCTCATAAAAGAAAAAAAGAAAACCTGATAATTAAAAAAGCCACCGGCGGGACTCGAACCCGCAACCCCAAGATTAAGAGTCTTATGCTCTAGCCGATTGAGCTACGATGGCAACATGATGAAATATGATTTATAATAAATTTGATGCAATAATTGTAAGTTAGTCATTTTAGATATGTTTATATTGGTAACAATAATTGAAAGTGTCTTATTTTCATTATGTACTTCTTAAATAAATATTACAATTCCAAGTAGTGTTTGTTGTATACAACAACATAAAACTTATAATGCTAACATAATGAAATAATTATCCAAATAAACCTAAGACTTTTATTTCTTTATTAAATATATTACGAAAAATTAATAATGAATTAAAAAAAATTTTGAAACTATGGTATAACTCAGAACAATCATCACCACTGCATTCAGTTGTTTATGTTTGGGAAGGGTTTGTTTGAGCAGTTTTAATCACTTTTTGATATGAACGAGATTTTGGACTTCAATTTTGATTTTTTCATTTAATACCAAGTATTAAATTTAATTATACATAAATTTATACCAAATGATTTATTATATTTATAACTACCCAAGCAATACACCAATAAATTTTCGATTATGAAAATATTTTGATTTTGATTTTTCAGAGCATTGAAAATTTGAGTGATTAATCACTTAAATAAGATTTTATTTAAATATTCTATATTCATGACGGTTAAATGATTAAAATTCACATCACAAAAATATTTGCGTGATGGAAAGAGATCCTAACCAAACTGAAAGTTGTGCCAACAATGTGCCACAACCAACGGGAACAATAGTCATGAGAAATAATTGGACACCTAATGAAACTAAGCGCTTAAAAGATGCAGTTCAAATCTTCGGAACAATCTGGGATAAGGTAGCACAATACGTCGGAAGTCGAACTCCAAAGCAATGTTATGAACATTGGGAACAAGTTTGTAAACCAGGCATAAATAATGGAGAATGGACGCCAGAAGAAGACAGAATTCTTTTTGAAATGTTTTTATATTATCCAAGACAATGGAAAAAAATTGCAACATTTCTTCCTGGCCGCACAAATCAAGCAGTTAGGAACAGGTACGATAAATCTACTTCATCTGCAAATCGAAGAATCAAGAATGCTATGGACCAAAATCATCCAAATACAGCTCCTGATATGCCAATATTTGTCATGCAGCCAACAATAAGACCCATAAATTTAACGTTTGATCATAATCAACCACAACTCAGTTATTTTGATGAAAATTTCCAAGAAAATGAAGAAGAATACAATTATAATCTTTTCGATCACAATAATGACGAAGATTGGTAATAATTTTGATATTATTGGTTCAAATGCCTAATAATTCAAACATTGGTCTATCTAAGTAAATCAAGACTTTTTATTTGGTATTTTCAGATTTCATCAAACTTCAAATCTTACAATATTTTTTCAACGATAATTTCATGTTAATAATGACATCGGTAGTAAATTACAAAAATGCTCTCGTCATCTAATTTTGATTGTTCAATTATTCCAAATTCGATACGATTTCGACCATATTTTTTCGGGGATTTTGAATGTTTTCCTATATAGCGATATTGTATGTTACATATGTTCATTATCTTGTATCTTTTTTATTAAAATTTTCGATAAAAAGTGGGATTACATCATGAAAAAACGACTTTTCCAATAATTCATTGTTTGAAAAAGTTATAAAAATGCCACAATAAAAACAATGTATACATTTGAAATTTCAGTGCACTATAAAAAGTTGCATTTGAATAATTTTATTTGTTCAAACGTTCTAAGACTCAGAATTATTTCAAATAGTTTGTTCATTATTTTGATGATATTATGATCGTGTTTGTTAATTTGTGATCTGTTTTTATCTGAGCCAAAGTTTGATCAGATATCGATAGCATTGCTTCTTAGAATATATATATTTTGAGTTGATATCTTTATCTACATTATCTGGATTTAATATATAAAAACAAATGATCGATTCATAATATTTTGATTTGAGGATATCGATATAAATCGTCGTGAGACATCTGTCGATATTGATTCTTTTTTATTTTTTTTATTATGAATATAGAGTAATTCTTGAATTTATTTGTTCGATAATATTAGAAAATAAGGTGAAGTTCACTATAGAACAACATAAATTCATATATTTTCATTATGTTTTAATAATGAATTAATGAAGATTAGCAATTTTAAACTCTTTTCTCACAATGCATCTTTAATGTAAGCCTTTAAGGGTTGCGACCAAGTACGATCAAAATCAACTTTTTCAATACTTTCGAAAAAACATGTTTTTGTATATCATATATCTCCATGTATATAATAAATTTTAAAATATCTTGTTGACCCAGAAAATAATATCACATGGACTTTAAGTTTATTATGTTGTTTCCGAAAAAAGGAAGAAAAAATAAATTAATACGAAATTAATCAATATAATATATAAATCAAATTATTGTAATTTTTTGATACAAGCATAATATGGTATTATGTTTTATAGTGCTAGAAATCAAATAAATTAAAACAAAATCAAGAAATTCACAAAACGAAATGAAAAAAATTAAGTAAGTTTGTTCAAAGTCAAAATATCCCGATGATATTGAATGGTTTATAATATCATATTAAAAGATTCTGACAAAATAAACACAAAAAAGTTGATAATTTTCGACTGAAAAAATCAATATTTTAAATATTGAAACATAAGAGAAAAAAAATGAATCTTATTAACCACTAAGGAAAAATTATAAAATATGAAACAATTTCCACATTAATTCATATATGATATTTAAACGTGATGACATTGATTTTCAAAGATATTTAATGTTGGTTAAATTTCATTGGATATTTTGAAGTATCAATAATATTTATTCAGTTTTTTCTGATTTTTTGATTATTTCGATACACATAAAAAAATGTATTTATATTTTAAAATTTTTATATTCATATTTATATATTAATTTGATACAATGTTCATTAGTTTTATATCTATATTATATAAAACTATTTATAGATGAATTTTTTTTATTAGACGATTTTAGTGATTATTGTGTGAAATTAATAAAATATCCACTCTTTTTTGCGCTGTATAATATAATGAAGAATTTCATATATACCATATAATAGTTCTTTATATGAGGATATGGGGAAATTTTTTCAATTTTTTTAAAGCACTATGTGTAATGAGATATACTCGATATAAAAAATTACCGCGCAATAAACTTCAGAAAATTGAGAACCCCTTAACGTACAGGAATTTTACGAATTTATAATAATTGTGTCGATCTGTTTAACGGTCATCTGGGCGCCCTTAAGAAGTAAAATGGAATCTTCTTCTGAAGACAGAAGTGATCTGGATTCAAGTGGTGTCTTAATTCATGAATCTGAATTTTATAAAGATGCCCTTGTTAAGCTAGGTCCAAAATGGACTGATCTCATTCATTTTTACCCAGAATTTGGAACACCAGATCAATATACAATCAGAAAAAAAGTTGGAAGAGGAAGATTCTCAACAGTATATCTTGCTCACAATGAAAAAGGAGAAAAAGTTGCCATTAAAGCACTTGTTCCAATTGACATTCGCAAATACATTAAAGAAATCAAAATCTTAAAAAACCTTTATGGTCATCCCAACATTGTCCGCCTTCTCGATCTAGTTCAAGATCCATGCACAAAGAGTTTTTCCTTTATCTTTGAATGGGTTGAAATTCAAAAATGGCGAGAAACCTATTATTTGTTTACTTTAGATGACATCCGCTATTACATGCGTCAACTCCTTGAAGGTTTAGAGTATGCGCATAGCCATGGAATTATTCATCGTGACATTAAGCCAGCCAATATTGGAATTGATCTTAAGCGCCGAACTCTCAAAATACTTGATTGGGGTCTTGCAGAGTTTTATGTTCCAGGCAAACGTATTAATCCTCATGCTGGAACTCGTGCATATTTATCACCGGAGCAAATGATCGGATATCCATATCTTGATTATGCCGTTGACATATGGGCTGCAGGTTTAGTCTTTTCTATTATGCTTTTTAATCGTATAATTATTGAGCCGAAGAAGAATGCGTATGAGCAGCTGATTAACATGGGCTGTTTTATTGGCGGGAAAAAAGTTGTGAGTTTAGTTGCGGACTTTGAGTTGCCAATCGATAAGAGGCTGTATAAGGCGCTGCTTAAAGTTGAGGGATGCGGCCTCCAAAGATATATAGACACGGCCGATCAGGAGAAATGCACGCCAGAGGCAATAGACTTGGTGTCGAAGATGCTGAAGGCAGACTTCAGATTTAGAATATCAGCTTCTGACGCATTGAAGCATCCGTTCTTTAATAAGAAATGATAAATGTTTGATATGAAGAAATGTAAAAATTAAATAAAAATTGAGATTAAGATCACTTTAATAAAGTAATTTAAATGGTTTGAACCATATAAATTGATATCGTCATTAAAATGTTTTATTTATACATAAGCTTTTGTCAAATAATTTATTGTATCCATAATAAATGAAGTAATACATCATTTAAGTTGTAGAAATGAAAATTTGAATTTGGGATTGTTAAATTTTTAAAGTTTACATCACAAAAAACATAAACAGAAAGAGAAATTGAAAATATTAGCTTAAATGAAGCAGTTAAAATTTAAGGAAGACAATGGAAGCAAAGTGTTACAATACTCACTTCCTCTCCAAATGATGTGAAAAGTTAAAACAAAAATTTTCTCACTTGTTGAATATATATTGTTAACAATAAGCCAAAACAAAATAATGACTTACTTCTAAATTATGTTCAAATAATAACAGAGTTAGAATTAATCAATAACATGTGTCTCATGTGGTTGAGATAGTAAAGAAAGCAAATGGTGGATAATGTTTAATTGGATTTTAGCCTTTTCCAGGAAAAGGATATGTACACCAGAAGTTTCTACAAAACTTATTAAAAGATGAATTGAAGAAACACTAAATTCAAAAAAATATATTTTAATTTGATTAATTTAATTTAATACTACTGATTCTTTAGTAATTAAACTCAAGCTCAAAAACATTAAAGAAAAGAATAAATTTTCTTTCCCTTTTTGCCATCAAAGCGATTAAAAATTATATCTTTAAAGTTTATTAAGTTAATAATCCAAAAACAAATTTTTTCCGTTTTAATTTTATTTCGTAAATATGCAAAACATCAAAATCAGCCATGATTCAAGAATGGAATTCTCTTCTCGCCCATAACCAAACAGTGGTTCTTTAAATCGATTACCGCCTGGTTCTTTGTCATCCAGTCCACTCCGAGGATGCAGTGATCGAGCGGACCTTCCATTACGGTGAACGGATTTGTCCATACCCAGTCATCTACCTGTACCTGAAGAGAGTGGATTCGACCTATTGTTGTTTGAGCACCAACTCCAATGCAAACGGATTGGAAACGGCGATCAATAAGATAATCAACATGACATTGTTGTGCAATGGTAAGAGGGAGAATAGAAACTTGTGCGCCAGTATCAATAAGGGCTCTAACAGGTTCATTGTTAATTTTACATGAAATGAATAATAATGAATATGATACAAAATGTTCTGGATTGTTTTGAATTGCATATTCATAATTGTCATGAATACGTTGTTGTTGAATTTGCTGCATAATACGCCGTTGTTCATCAGCATTAAACATTGATTCAAGAAATTGATCACTTGAATCAGGATTTTCAAGTGTTGCAGTAAAGTATAATATTTTTCCTAAATTGAGACTCGAAATTTGTGTTTCTGGTGGGATTATTTTGTCGTCAACAGTAATGGTGATTTTCTCCGGTGGATGATTTGTAACAGACGAAACCATGGCAATTAATAGTGAGATTGTGGCATCTTCTTCAATTTCTATTTCAAGTGGTTCTTCTTGTCCTTGAACTTTTACAAATAAAATCATTTATAAAAATAGCAAAAACCGTTCGGCCAACTATACGTGTGTAACGTATTGAAAAAACATTTTTTTAATGTTTTACATGTACGATACAACTTTTTGATAATAGAATTTGAACCAAAATTTTGAAATTGAATTACACTTTTTTGTATCACTTCCCAAAAAAGTTAACTTAAATCAAAACAATGGGAAACACTCTTGCCACACAAAATTAAATATAGATAAAGAGAATGTTTCCATAAAGTAAATGTAATAGTTGACAAATTTGATAAAATTAAAATAATGTCAATTAATAATATTGTAATTCAACTGTTATATTTTTGTTTATGATGCAAATAAAAGAAAATGTTTTTAGTTTTTTTTTAAAGAAATTGAAATGTTTGATAAAAACAAAAAAATTAAGAAGAATCAACAAAAGCAAGAACAAAGAATTCATTTTTTACACATTTCTTTTCATATTATGAAATTCAAGAAAAGCAATGATTTTTATGATAGCACCATTAAAAATTGTCATGAGACAAAAAATGAATCGGAAAATCAACTACTAAGAGGCACAATTAATAACAAAAGAAAAAGCCATTCAATATTTCATCAACTTGAAGTAAATATACCAAATTTTTACTATAACATCAAAAAAAAGCAATATTGGTATAAACACAATCTCATTAATAACCAACTTAAAAGATTACAATATAATAAAACATTTATTTTATTTATATCACATTTCAAAATATTTCATCAGTTTCATCTTCATTTTCATCACTCATAATCTCGTTTAACAAATAAGAAGCTTTCCTCATTATTTCACCATTAGTATTTGCACATATTTCGTGAAGGCTATTAATCAATTCATCTTTCTTTAATTTCTCAACAAACTCATCTCCAAGTGATTGCGAAAGCTCAATAAAAAGGCACAAAATCGGCTCAAGAAGTTCTGTGGAACCAGTTTCGCCATTTTCCAAAAAATCAAAAAATGTTAAAATTAATTCATCAGAAATCAATTGCAACTTATTCGAACAGTAGTCCAAAATGTTAATCAAAAACCAACAAGACTCATTTTTAACGTTAAATGTCGAATCATTAACTAAGTTGATAAGAGAGTCAACAAATCTTGCATCAGAACATTCTAAAATTACGTTTTCAAATGTAGATGATGCATTTACTAAAAAACGAGATGTTGCAAATTGAACATCAGGCGGTGAATTAAACAAAATATGATAACTTGAATGAAATACATCACACTTCATCATAAAGTTTTGATATTGTGACCCTGTATAATATGTAATATGTGTCAAAATCGTCATGATTTGAATAATAATTTCTTGATTTTGAATGTGAATCCACTTTTTGATAAAGTCACTGAAATATTTGAACGAGACAATTGAATGGACATTTTCTTCACAAAAAATGGATAATTCTGATATAACCGTAATCGCATATTCGGCGGTTTTTATGTCGTTTGATTCCAAAAAAAATGGTAAAATGTGATAGAGAGCTTTGTTAGAACGGAATTGATTCCCATACTTTAAGAAATGTGAAACTGTTAGAAGTACTTTTGGCGAAAATCCAACTATTTTACATGATTGAATCACTTCCGATCTTTGAGGAAGATCTCCTCCTTTTTGAATATAACCAAAAGCAGAATAAACAGGATCATATCGAACAAATTTTAATATCGTATGTGCTATGTACTTGAAATTAATATCAGGAGAAGGAGGAAATCGAAGCAAATTTAAAATAGTTCCATAAAAATTAGAAGCAAACAAAAAAACGCGTTGTTGAAATCCAGAATATATGATACGCCTAATGAACTTCATTGATACGTGAATCATTTTAGGGTCAGGGGATTGGAGATTGCGCAACAAAATAGGAATTATTCCTTTTGAAATTGTTAATATGGTAACATTTGCAACTGAAGTAGCAATTTTATATAGGTTGTAAAAGAGAAATGAATCGTTTGATTGATCTAAAATTAATAAAATTTGATCATATAAATCTGATTGAATAATGGCATAAAAAATTTGCGGATTGCATCGATTAAAAACATCTTGTAATACCATACATAGTTTTTGTCTATTCTCTAAGTTTTCTTGGATTGCTTGATAAATATCTTCGTTCAATTGAAAATTTTCGTTAATTTGGATATTAGCTTTCATTTGATTTATACCTAACTCTGCGTCGTCATGTTTTACTTCCTTTTGAAATCTGTTTTTCCGAAGTTCTGCAAGCCTTCCGGCTTTGAACTGCAACTTCATGCTCAGACAAATAGAACGTTAAGCAGCAATTTTTTGTAAATAAGTAATATTGCAAAAGCACAATTCAATAACATTTGCTGACTGCTCCTTAAGTCTATTCGTTTCATTTGAATTTTACTAAGATTTAATATGAAATGCAATATAACAAATTCTTTATTTAAATTAAATCGATTCTATTTGCATATAAAGATGATTGGAAATAGAAAAATTATAAAATAAAAAAAGTAAAATTAATGCTATCAAATTGTTTAGAAGCACTTGCGGTGGACAATTCCTGGACCAGCTTCGTTGTATTCGTCACGTGTGATAACCATTTGTGGGAATGTTGCAAGGGAGGCAAGGATGGAACCACCGATCCAAACTGCGTACTTACGTTCTGGTGGAGCGACGACTTTGATCTTCATTGTTGGTGGTGCGAGGCGAACCATTTCCTTCTCCATACGTTCTGGGAGACCTTCGAACATTGTGGTACCACCGGAAAGAACAATGTTAGCGTAGAGATCCTTACGGACATCGATATCGCATGCCATGATGGAGTTGAAGAGGGTTTGGTCAATACCTTCGAATTCGAAGCCATTGAAGTGTGGCTTGAAAAGAAGTTCTGGGCACCTGAAGCGCTCGTTGGCGATGGTGATGACGTTGCCATCTGGAAGTGTGTATGAGATGTCGCATTCGGATGTTGTGACGGCCTTGTTCATTTCTTCATCGAAATCAAGAGCAACATATGCGTGCTTCTCCTTAATATCACGAACAATTTCCTTTTCGGCGGATGTTGTGAAGGTGTAACCACGTTCGTTGAGGATCTTTTGGAGGTAGGCTGTGAGATCACGACCAGCAAGGTTGATACGCATGATGGCGTGTGGAAGGGAGTAACCTTCGTAGATTGGAACTGTGTGGGAAACACCATCACCTGCATCGAAAACAATACCGGTTGTACGACCTGAGGAGTAAAGGGAAAGAACGGCTTGGATACCAACATAGAATGCTGGAACGTTGAATGTTTCGAATTGGAGTTGGATCATCTTTTCACGGTTGGCCTTTGGGTTCATTGGGGCTTCTGTAAGAAGAACTGGATGTTCAGCTGGATCAACACGTAATTCGTTGTAGAATGTGTGGTGCCAGATCTTTTCCATATCGTCCCAGTTGGTAACGATACCGTGTTCAATTGGGTACTTAAGGATGAGGATACCTGCCTTAGCGCATGCTTCATCACCAACATATGTATCCTTGTTTTGACCACCAGCAATTGTTTGGACATACTTTGGACGACCAACAATTGATGGGAAAACTGAGCGTGGTGCTTCATCACCAGCGAAACCAGCCTTGCACATACCAGAACCATTATCGATAACTAATGTTTGGACTTCGTCTTCAGCCATTAGATGAAAGTGAAGTGAACTCGTTTACATTTGATATTTGTCTATATTTTAGCGGACAATGTGATGTGAACTATTGGGGTACCTGACATTATCAAATAAACCATTCATTTTTGAAATAAATTTCGATAAGAAAATTTTTTCAATGGGAAATATGAAGATTGTCAAAAATTGAAAGCAATAAATTTATGGGTTGTTAATATGTCAGTAATGCATAATGTTATTTAATTTAATTTGAAGGAATTAATTAAAAATGTATTTTTTATAACTGTAATCTTTAAAAATTTAATTAGATCTAAAATCACAATTATTAAAATATTTAAAGTTTTTCTCATTTAACAATCTTAACAATTTTTTTATATGTTGGTGATATTTCTATGATGTTTTTGATTAAGTCTTTTTCATCTCGAAGGCTTTGTGCTTGTTCTTTTCCAGACAATTGGCAAAGGGAGATTTTGTTGCAACTGAAATTGGTTCAAAAAGTGAATACTTTACTATCAAATTTTAGGTGGCCTGACTTCGTTTGACATGTTTTGTTTGGTTTACAACCCTCAAAGAAAATTAAAGATGTTGAGTTTCCTCCTCGTATTGGCCAACTCCTACCAAAATTGCACTCATTTCTACGAGGTAAAAAAATCAGCTCAAATATTTACAACAACACTTAAGAGAAATGAAAGAATTTGTCTTAATATTACAAGATCGAGAACAGCAATTCTCTTAAATACATTCGCTTATACTACAATGGAAACATTTACCAAATGTAATCAGTCGTATTGCCTTCAAGGAACCTTTTCAGTCGAAGATAATATTGGAGGCTTTTGGTTTGGCGATGAAGAAGGTATTTTTACTATACAAAGCAACCAAGAAGGATCTAATTTTGTTTCTTTTGGTGCTGCTGTTTTCCCATTTAACTGTGATGACATTTTATTATCCAATTCACTTCAAGATTCTTTATATATAACAGCTGAAAGTCAAAAAACATATTGTTATTTCAACAGCGCTCTTGGAGATAACAGATATGAATTCAATTTCAGCTTTGATCCCATTAATCCAATTCTTGTATTATATGGTGAATCAAAACCTGAACATATTTTTGCATCAACTCAACTCATCATACGTGAAAACAACAGTGCATTCATTATGCGTAAACTTTCGAATTTTTCAGAGATCCATGCATCTGATTTTGGATTAAAATTCAGTTCAGATCATAATTACAACAGTGTTTTCTTCAAAGACCTCATTCACTCCAAAGGTTTCCGTGTTATCTATGGTTACCAACCATCTCCAGAAGAATCAAATACCAAAAAATATATTCTCATCGCATTATCAGTTTTTGTTCCGGTCTCAGTTATTACAGTCCTAACTATTTTTTATTTCAAAAAGAATCGAAAAGTTCGGAACGAAATTTCATGGCCAGCAGATAAAGAAGATAATATGGATGAAGATAACAAAGTTGACTTAGACCCAGAAAATCCAAAAACGTACGCTGAAGTACCAACTGTTACACCTATTGGTGAAGGATTTCCTGAAAGTTCTTCTTGTCCATATCGAAAGAAAATTATTGATGTTGAATCTCCGACAGAATATCCTTCTGTGGGTATAACATTTGAAGACTCAGGTCCACAGATTCCGCATATGCCTGAAAACTGTTCTTCAAGTTTTCCAGATCCGGAAAATATACCAACAGTAAGTATCAAATACGAAACTTCGAGTGAAAAAGCATTCGAATCAGAGTCTAAAAGCGTTTCAGATTCCACATTCCCAGATTCAGAAGAATTCCCTACAGTGAAAATGTTATATGAAGATTCAAGTAGTCGGTTTGAATCAGTTTCTATATCAAAGAGTAATTCTGAGCCAAGTTTATCAAGTTCGGTTGATTGATTTCCTCGAAACCCTTCCAGTTCAGCCGCTAAAGATCATATTTAGATTAATCTTTTTTGGTGAACTTGGATCAAATTGTTTGTAATTCAATAAAAAAGACATTCCTAAAGTTTTTAATCTTGTAAATAGTTGGAAAGAAGATTTTTTACGTGTAATTTTTAGATCGAAGTTTTTGAGTAAAACATTCAAAAAGTTTTGGGGACAAACGATTGTTTGAAAAAGTAAAAATAACCGCACTAGACATTTGAGCGATGGCTTATTCGCTTGATTTCTGCGATGCTCCAATTTCTTGCCATGCATGGAACAAAGATGGAACTATGGTTGCTCTTTGTCCTAATACCTCGGATCTTTTGATTTATAAAGTTAATGGCAAGACAACAGAACTTCTTTATACTCTCAAAGAACACACTCAACTCATTAGCAGCTGTGATTGGAACCCAGTCGATGATTCAATTGTTACATGTTCTCATGATCGTAATGCTTATGTCTGGAAATTATCAGAAGATAAAAAAGAATGGAAGAAACAACTGGTTCTTCTCAAGTTAGATAGGGCTGCTACATTTGTCAGGTGGTCTCCAGATGGCACAAAGTTTGTTTGTGCAACAGGTTCCAAGAAATTACGTGTTTGCTCATATGATCCAAATCAAAATTGGTGGCAATCTTTTACCTATGATCACAAGCACCCAACATCACTAACAGTTGATTTCATGCCAGACAATCTTCATATTATTTGCTCATGTTCTGATCGTCATATGACATATTTCACAATCGATGATAAAGAAGCTAAAGACCATATGAAGAAATCAGGAAGCAAGAGCAAGAAGATTGATTTTGCTCTCCAAACTTACTCATGCCAAGGATGGTGCAATGCAACAGCAAGATCTCCAGATGGCGAATGGATTGCTTTCACTTCCCAAGACTCCTACATCAGATTTGTCAAAACCAGCGAGATAGAACAAGATGATGCCCCAGTTAGACAACATAACATCAATGGCCTTCCATTACTTTCACTTTGCTTCATAAGCAATACTGCCCTTATTGGTGGTGGATTTGATTGCGCACCTCGTCTCTTCGTTTTGGAAGGTGATGATTGGACTGATCTTGGATTAATTGATATTCCAGAAATTCGCGAAAAGGCATCAGGAGCTGCTTCAAGTGGATTTGCTTCAAAGGCTGCAGCATTTGGTGGAAAGGCTGTTACTAAGAGCGAAGGAATTCACAATAATATAATCCTTGGAATTCGTGTAACTAAAGATGCATTCTCAACATGCGCAAACGATGGCAAGCTTGGTATTTGGCCATTTAGCGCACTTAAGAATCATTTCAAGGGAAAGAAGCTCTTCTGAAATTGAGTAAAAATCATTTTCACTTTTTTGTAAAGTAACCGGGTGCCCCAAATATTGAGAATATAACTGTTAATTTTCTGGCATTTTTATTGGATGCAATTAGAAAATTTATCCCACACAGGCAAACAAAACAATAATGTCATCGGTAAAATTAAAATTAGTACTCAACACGAAGCAGATTTATATAATAAAATTAATTGGAACAGATTTGAATTCAAATGATAATTTAAAAGCTATCCCAAGATGTGAAGCATCTTCAAACAATAATTCTAATTGTCTGGTATCATTAAATAATAATTATAATCAATGGAAATATGTTTCTGCATGGGGATCATGTACAAACAATACATCGAATCAAGGGAAATCTGTTTCTTCATACAATATTAATAATCAATGGAAATCTGTTTCTGCATGGGGATCATGCGCAAACAATACATCGAATCAAGGGAAATCTGTTTCTTCATACAATATTAATAATCAATGGAAATCTGTTTCTGCATGGGGATCATGTACAAACAATACATCGAATCAAGGGAAATCTGTTTCTTCATACAATATTAATAATCAAGAGAAATCTGTTTCTTCATACAATATTAATAATCAAGGGAAATCTGTTTCTTCATACAATATTAATAATCAATGGAAATCTGTTTCTTCATACAATATTAATAATCAAGGGAAATCTGTTTCTTCATACAATATTAATAATCAATGGAAATCTGTTTTTTCATACAATATTAATAATCAAGGGAAATCTGTTTCTTCATACAATATTAATAATCAAGAGAAATCTGTTTTTTCATACAATATTAATAATCAAGGGAAATCTGTTTCTTCATACAATATTAATAATCAATGGAAATCTGTTTTTTCATACAATATTAATAATCAATGGAAATCTGTTTCTTCATACAATATTAAT
Organism: Histomonas meleagridis; assembly: GCF_020186115.1. NCBI lineage: Eukaryota > Parabasalia > Tritrichomonadida > Dientamoebidae > Histomonas > Histomonas meleagridis. Next base: position 138,354 of record NW_027150927.1, read on the forward strand.
AATCAAGGGAAATCTGTTTCTTCATACAATATTAATAATCAATGGAAATCTGTTTCTGCATGGGGATCATGCGCAAACAATACATCGAATCAAGAGAAATCTGTTTCTTCATACAATATTAATAATCAATGGAAATCTGTTTCTTCATACAATATTAATAATCAATGGAAATCTGTTTCTGCATGGGGATCATGTACAAACAATACATCGAATCAAGAGAAATCTGTTTCTTCATACAATATTAATAATCAATGGAAATCTGTTTCTGCATGGGGATCATGCGCAAACAATACATCGAATCAAGGGAAATCTGTTTCTTCATACAATATTAATAATCAAGGGAAATCTGTTTCTTCATACAATATTAATAATCAATGGAAATCTGTTTCTTCATACAATATTAATAATCAAGGGAAATCTGTTTCTTCATACAATATTAATAATCAAGGGAAATCTGTTTCTTCATACAATATTAATAATCAAGAGAAATCTGTTTCTTCATACAATATTAATAATCAAGGGAAATCTGTTTCTGCATGGGGATCATGCGCAAACAATACATCGAATCAAGGGAAATCTGTTTCTTCAAACAATACATCGAATCAAGAGAAATCTGTTTCTTCATACAATATTAATAATCAATGGAAATCTGTTTCTTCATACAATATTAATAATCAATGGAAATCTGTTTCTGCATGGGGATCATGCGCAAACAATACATCGAATCAAGAGAAATCTGTTTCTTCATACAATATTAATAATCAATGGAAATCTGTTTCTGCATGGGGATCATGTACAAACAATACATCGAATCAAGAGAAATCTGTTTCTTCATACAATATTAATAATCAATGGAAATCTGTTTCTGCATGGGGATCATGCGCAAACAATACATCGAATCAAGAGAAATCTGTTTCTTCATACAATATTAATAATCAAGGGAAATCTGTTTCTTCATACAATATTAATAATCAAGGGAAATCTGTTTCTTCATACAATATTAATAATCAAGGGAAATCTGTTTCTGCATGGGGATCATGCGCAAACAATACATCGAATCAAGGGAAATCTGTTTCTTCATACAATATTAATAATCAATGGAAATCTGTTTCTGCATGGGGATCATGCGCAAACAATACATCGAATCAAGGGAAATCTGTTTCTTCATACAATATTAATAATCAAGAGAAATCTGTTTCTTCATACAATATTAATAATCAAGGGAAATCTGTTTCTTCATACAATATTAATAATCAATGGAAATCTGTTTCTTCATACAATATTAATAATCAATGGAAATCTGTTTCTTCATACAATATTAATAATCAAGGGAAATCTGTTTCTTCATACAATATTAATAATCAATGGAAATCTGTTTTTTCATACAATATTAATAATCAATGGAAATCTGTTTCTTCATACAATATTAATAATCAAGGGAAATCTGTTTCTTCATACAATATTAATAATCAATGGAAATCTGTTTCTGCATGGGGATCATGCGCAAACAATACATCGAATCAAGGGAAATCTGTTTCTTCATACAATATTAATAATCAATGGAAATCTGTTTCTTCATACAATATTAATAATCAAGGGAAATCTGTTTCTTCATACAATATTAATAATCAAGGGAAATCTGTTTCTGCATGGGGATCATGCGCAAACAATACATCGAATCAAGGGAAATCTGTTTCTTCAAACAATACATCGAATCAAGAGAAATCTGTTTCTTCATACAATATTAATAATCAATGGAAATCTGTTTCTTCATACAATATTAATAATCAATGGAAATCTGTTTCTGCATGGGGATCATGCGCAAACAATACATCGAATCAAGAGAAATCTGTTTCTTCATACAATATTAATAATCAAGGGAAATCTGTTTCTGCATGGGGATCATGCGCAAACAATACATCGAATCAAGGGAAATCTGTTTCTTCATACAATATTAATAATCAAGGGAAATCTGTTTCTGCATGGGGATCATGCGCAAACAATACATCGAATCAAGGGAAATCTGTTTCTTCAAACAATACATCGAATCAAGAGAAATCTGTTTCTTCATACAATATTAATAATCAAGGGAAATCTGTTTCTGCATGGGGATCATGCGCAAACAATACATCGAATCAAGAGAAATCTGTTTCTTCATACAATATTAATAATCAATGGAAATCTGTTTCTTCATACAATATTAATAATCAAGGGAAATCTGTTTCTTCATACAATATTAATAATCAAGGGAAATCTGTTTCTGCATGGGGATCATGCGCAAACAATACATCGAATCAAGGGAAATCTGTTTCTTCATACAATATTAATAATCAAGGGAAATCTGTTTCTGCATGGGGATCATGTACAAACAATACATCGAATCAAGGGAAATCTGTTTCTTCAAACAATACATCGAATCAAGGGAAATCTGCTTCTTCAAACAATACATCGAATCAAGGGAAATCTGTTTCTTCAAACAATATCTATAATCAATGGAAATCTGTTTCTTCATGGGGATCATGTACAAACAATACATCGAATCAAGGGAAATCTGCTTCTTCAAACAATATCTATAATCAATTGAATTCAATATAGAGAACCACTTCAATTAATAATAATTCATATGATACACACAACGCATTCCACACAATAATATAATTTTGCTATTCATAAAGGCACTTTATTACTCACTATACTTCTCGAACAGCTCTTCCCAAGATTCATACTCGACACCATCTGCGTCTACCAAATATTTTCCATTTGTATCCACGGACACTCTGTTGTATACATTTTTCTCTTTTCCTTCGCCCAAACTTAATGTGAAGCAGTTCATTTCCATATCCTCTATGTTAGTATTCGCAAGTTCGGACATGTCGTTGAACACAATGGAATTCATTATGTTTTGCGGACACTTCAAAAAGTGACCGATCTTTCGCATCGCTGTCGGAGCAGGTCCGAACATAGCCATAAACGCGCAGAATTGCATGAACTCTGTCTCAGGCTGGATCTCCGGGTCAAAGATAAACCTTATCGCATCGCGTGCATTTGATTCGGTTTGATTTGGCAAACGAAGTAGTTCCGAAACTTTCCGAATAAATTGAACTGTGTTCACTACAGCTTCGTTTGGACAAAGGCGCTTCCAAAAAATACTACAATCCTCCCAAAATTGATTTTCAACTGTTGACGATGTTTGCCCACCAAGCTTGAAATATGGATTTTCGGTCACATGAACCATTTTATAGTACTTCTCGTACTCAGACATGGTGTTGTTGAGGTTTTTTTTCAAAAATTTGCGAAATTTCTCGATTTCATGGAAGCCCATGGACCACGCGTTTTTCACTATTTCGCGACTGTCTATGATGGGGCGCTTTGAGCGTAATTTCCCGGATCGTTTTTTCTTTTTATTACTATCTGTATCTAAATCTTTGTCTGCGGTTTTATTTTCGTCATCAAGTTCTTCTTCGTGAGATGGGTTTTCGTTTTCCTCTTCTTCTTCTTTTTCTTTCATTGATTTTTCGAGCTCTTCCCTTTGTTTTAATTGTGCTTCATAAATTTGATTGTTTTTCTCTGTCCTTTCAAGAAGCCTTTCGGTACCTTTTACTTTTTTATCTACTTTATCAACATCTTCAAAATGAATTGCATAATATTTTTCATTACATTTTTTAATTTTTGCTTTCCATAAATCTGTTTTATTTCTATCGATGAAATAAATGTCATCTCCTCTTTGGAATTGATGGTCTGTTCTCTCGAAATCCATTTTGGTGAATACTAACTCCTCAAACGATAGACTATTTGAATACGATATTTGGATATAAATAATTCTGACACGATATTTCAATGAAATCAAAATTGCCTTATTTCTGGAAATGATTATTCATTGTGTTTGTCGGCTAGTAATGCTTTTTTATCCTGAATTCTGGAATCATTACTGTTTCGATAAACACTGTCAGTTCAAACCATGTTTTTTGTTGCTTTATATCATCAGAGTAATTGAAAATTTTTATGTCTTTTCTATGCTTTTTGATCGTATTTTCTTATTATAAACATTTTTATCTCCAAATCAAATAATAATATACTAAAATCATATCGTGCTATCAATTGGAATTATTATGTTGTTTATTATATTTCAAAATAAATTTTCATGATATTTTGATTTTAAAATGAATAGAACTCAATATCAACTGAATATAAATCAAAATTAACAAAAAATTTAAATATATTATATAATTATAAAAAATGTAATAGAGAGAGATTTCAACTTTTTAATTTGAACTGGAATTGGTTATCTATCAAAAAAAAATTAAAATAATTTAGTACTTAACAAAGACCATTGATAATTATAAATATTTTTTGGGTTTACAAATTAAAATTATAAATGTGTATTGATTTATTATGAACAAAACAAAATTTTTTCTGCGGTGACCGTTTACATATCATGGATTTAATCGTTTTTCATTCAATTTCTTCTCAATTAATCAGATTAAAGAATGCTTTACAGAAAAGTGTACGTGTCAGAAAGAACGCCACCAAAATTTTGGAGTTCTGAATAATAAAATTTTGTGCTAGTGGCATTCTTCCATAATTTTAAATGTACAACCAAAGTTACTACTATAATTATGATGGTCAATATATGTTAAATCCAATGCCAAATTATTCATTCCAAAATAATCAAAGTTATTATCAAGAATTTTCTCAAATTCAATCTTTTGAATAAACATAGTAAATAATATGGATGAAAACATATTCAATTAATAAAATTACAGAATTTTTTATCGAAAAACAAAAACAAAAACGAAGATTAAATAAACAAAGAAATAGAAATGCGCCAATAGTATATAAAATTAAAACAAATCGAAGAAATAACGTTTGAATACCTAATAAGAAAGTTTAAATAATTGTTAATAAAAAATTTTTAATATTTTTTTTTTAATCGAAATAAAAAAATTCCGCGTCTATATCCCGTTAGATATTTAGTAGCTCAAATGAAGCATGTGTTGATTTGCTATAAATTAACAATTAAGAGTTTAATTATGTTTTGTTATTTTACTGAATCCATAATTATGGCTGATTAAAACGCTTTCAAAAATTTATACGTTTAGGATTTTTTGGGAAAAGAAATTATGTCTGAAAACATATTCCAACAGGTGTTTGCATGTGCTAATCGTAGCGTTAATTACATTCAATGCAATGAAAATGAAAATCCAAATAATCAAATCTTAGAAAAAATCGTGAAAAAAAATGAAAGTAAAATTAATCAAAAATCTAAATCACAGGAAGAAATACCGATAAACCAAAATAAATCACTAAATGAAACAAAAGAATCTTCTACAGAAATTTTGCAGACTCAAAATATTGAAGATACACAAATAAAAGAAGAAAACACCATAAATGAAGAAGAACAACCCATTTTAGATGAACATGAAGAAGGCCAATCAGAAAGGGATATTCACACTTTATTGTTAACTCCAACCAAAGAACGTCAGGACATCAAATTCTCAACACTTAATCCACCATCACCTATACTCAAAGAAAACAAATTTTACACAACTGATTTACAATTAAATCAAATCAAAAAATCACCAATACATGGTTCAAAAGTTCCTATTAAAGTCAATTCTCCATTTTCTCTAAAAGGAGGAAATAAGAAATCCCCATATACGACAACAACAACTCGACGAAAGAAACCAATCTCGGAAAGAGATGAAGCTTTTCAATTCCTTGATGAATTAGAAGCGAGGTATAAAGAAGTAAACGAATTACTGAATGAAGCTAAAAAGGCGCTTGTAGCGGCAAACAAGAAAAATGAAAAATTACGAAAAAGGAAACTTGAGTTGCAGTTAATGATTGAAAGATTGAGCGCATCTTCTGCATTGTTAGATGAGAGACTTGAAACACAAGAAAATGAATTTAAAGATAAAGAAGCTGAAAGAGAAGAAGAATGGGAATTTAGAGTAAGCGAACTTACTACTGAATATGAAACAATTAAATCTGATCTCTACACACAAATCACCAAGTAATTTGTTGGTTTATTAATAAAAATTTGATGTTTTTATGTATGAAACATTTTTCTAATAAACAAACACTCAAGCCTTTTTATATAGATTACAAAGCATAATGCCAGGCTGGATAATTTCAGATGATAATGTCGATAAAGAACTTTTAATGCAAAGTATTTAACATTTCGAAAAAGATGTGAATAGATTATAAGACGTTGTTCGCTCATCATTCTCAGAATCCATGGATAAAATATTTACCGATTCGCATAACATTACGTTTGATTACTGGTAATTTAAAAGAAAGGAAAAGGAATGAAAACGAATCTTGAATAGGTGCAAATTTTAATATGCCTTAAGATTTCATTTAAATATATGGACATACTGAAAGAGATGGATTAATAAGTCAATTAAAAATGAAAGAAGTATATGAAAAAGAATTGGCAAGTGTCCGAATATAAAGTTTGTAATTTTTACTTTTCATAAATTAATTGTGAAAATATTTTTCTATAATTGTAAATGAATCATTGATTGAGAACCTTAATATTATATTCTCTCAGAATGATAGAGATTTGATTGTGATTTTGGAAAATTTCATGTATTATAAAAATGAAAAATTTGATCAATAACATAAATATTCATTTCTTAAATATTTTAGATAAATCATAATTGCTAAACACAATATTTACGTATTACCCAAAAAGACTTTTTAGTATTAAACAATGTCATTCGTTATTTTATAAAATTAATAATTTTTTCGGACGGAAATATCTATAAAAATAGTTTTTTCTTTATGAATACTATTTTCAGAGAATTATATGCAAAATAATAATGAGATGTAATTACAAAGCGTAAAATCAAAAATATTAATTATAAAATTTAGACGTCAAGTTCGTTATAAAGCTTGAGCAAATCCTTGCTGATTGGTTTCAGCTTTCCTACGAGTTGTTCCAGAGGCACCAATTGGATTTTTCCATCGACGACACCGACCATTTTTCCGGTTTCTCCGTTAAGTAATGCGTCAACAGCAGCAGATCCCATTAATGTTCCATACAATCTATCGCGGTAAGTTGGTGCGCCACCTCTTTGGGTGTATCCGAGAACAGTTGTCCTCACATCGAAGCCGGTTGTATCCTGGTGTTCTTGAAGGAACTTAACAAGTGCTTGTGTGCCTGGTTTCCATCCTTCTGCGACGACAACAATAGCATGAGGCTTGCCTTTAACGTAAGCATTTGTGATTGCATCGGCAATTTTCTCCATTGGTGGGGCTGGGATCTCGGGAACAAGACATACTTCGGCACCAGTGGCTGAAGCAGCCATCAATGCAAGGGCACCGCAATCTCTACCCATGACTTCGACAACAAATGCTCGTTGAATGGAAGATGCACAATCACGGATACGATCAATGGCTTCAATGATGATATTTAAGGCTGTGTCAACGCCAAGACAAACTTCAGTTCCATTAACATCATCATCAATTGATCCTGGAATTCCAATAACAGGGAAGCCATCTTTGTAAAGATTGTATGCACCGGTAAGAGAACCATTGCCACCACAAACTATAAGACCTTCAATGCCCATGCGATTCATATTACGGATGGCTTCACGTCGGACTTTTGGATCAGTCCATTCAGGTAAACGAGCTGTACCAAGCCATGTACCACCAAGACCAAGTGTACCAGAAACTGCTCTTGAATTAAGAGGGAACATTTGACCTTCAATAAGTCCACGATAACCACGACGAACACCATAAACGGTAAGACCTTTATGAGCACCTGTACGTGCAACAGAACGAATGAGAGCATTGAGACCAGCGTTATCACCGCCGCTTGTCAGTACGCCAATCGATTTCAGCATTTATAACTGACCAGCGACCAACTGAATTTTATAGAAAAAGTAAAGTGGTGATAACGAAAATTGAATTAAGTCGGTTTTCATATCGGCCAATTTTTTATGAATGTTTATGCTTTTTGATTTTATAAAATTCAGGACGAATTCCAACGCCTTCAAGAAAAAAACTACATAATTAATAAATAAAATCGAACTACTGAGATATATAATCAAAGAAGGATTATAAAATATGAGAATAGAAAAGATATCTTTTCAGCCATTATTTTGCATTAATGTTTAATGCAAAACTTATTATATTCTATATTTCTTATCCTTCTTATTTAAATATGTTTTTAGTTTATAAGTTTTGGCTGAAATTGAATAAATTTAAATTGCAATATTGCAAGAGAAGATTTAAAACTAAATGATCTACAAAATTTATATGATAATACTGTTAAAGTTTCGATTTCTTACAAATTATCAATAAATATATCTCAAATTATAGTTGGTAGACAAATAGATTGATACATTATCAGCAACGGTTATCTGACCCGCCATTTTCACATAATTGTACGTTAAATAAACGGTTAATCCGTCTGATCTGATTTGTTATTGCTTCATGCACACTAAATATTACATTTTTTTCGTTTACTGAATCTTTTTATCATCATTTTAAAATGTTTTTATAGTTTATTCTTTTTGTTTTTTATAATACTAAGGAGTTTGAGTTATTTATTGGATCGTTCGAACTTTATAACCCATGTGTAAAGTATTTAAATATATTTTGAAAAGAATAGTGTCAAAAAATGGGCGAAGCACAATTCGTCGCTTTCTACCGCCCATGTCAACCAGCTATCATCGAAGATGCTTCTTTTGTCAAAAAAAAGAGTGCGCAAATGATATCAGATAAATTAAACCTTTCTCAAACAGACGAATTTCTTTCAATCACCACTCCACTTAACCGGAAAATGTTAGAAAAAAACATAGTTGTGGTTGATAAGTATCCTCAACTTATCCTTAAGACTAAGCCAGGAAACTATTTAAAACCAGATTACTATTTTTCTATTCTTCCTAATTCTATGGCAAATCTTTCTTGTATATATGTTAAAGTCACAGAGAAAAGTGGTATTGAAATACCACCATTTGAAGTCACATTTAACAAAGAAGATTATACAGATAAAAAGTTTTCAGATTTTTCGAACTTTATTCTTGAACAATTTGATCTTGGCGTATCTGAGTATTCATTTGAAATTGGTTATCAACGTATGTCCCCAGATAGCACTGCTTTATCTGTAATTTCAAATTTAGATAAGTATCAATTAATTCTTGCATGTAAACTCAACGACGAAAGTGTTGCGAAAGTAAACCTACGGCATAACATCATTAATGAGCTTATAACCACAGAAGTCACATTTATTAAAGGACTTCAAGTTCTTATTGATTATTGGAAGCCAAATCTTCTTAAACTTAAAATGATTACCGAAGATGAAGCCAACTTTATTTTCCATGAATTCCCTGTTATCATTAACTTCCATTCTCAATTCCTTGAGAACTTACAAAGTCGAGGCTCATCATATTCGTCATTTTTGTCAGATGTTTTCATTGAATTTTCGTCATTTTTCAAGATTTCACTACTTTACATCACAAGTTATAGTTCTATCTTACAACTTATCTATGAAAAAGCAAAATCGAAAGATTTCAAGTCCAAACTTAAACAATTAGCGAACGATACAGAAGATCAAAATGAACTTGTTCAATATTTAATTACTCCAGTTCAACGTACACCACGTTATATGTTATTTTTGAAGCAATTAATTCATAACACGCCAAAGTCACATCCAGATTTTCCAATGCTAAAATTTGCCCTACAAAAGATTGAAGAAGTTGCAAAACAAATCGATCATTCCGCACAAGTTGCAGAGAACAATTCACAACTATTAGCAATCCAAAACAATTTATTAACACATTTCGATTTAGTAATACCATCACGAACAATTGTTATGACAGTTCCTATAAACTTTAAGAAGCCTAAAGCCGGCATTGGAATGTTTTATCTTTTTAATGACTTAGTAATGATTACAAGAGAAGAAAGAGGTGGACAACAATTGATTCATGACGAAAGTCCATTTACATTTTCATATAAACATAAAAAAGAGTCCGAGTTTTCATTCATCGGCTCTGACTTTAAACGCGGCTTCAATCGCTTCCAATTCTTTGAGTTTGAAATCCCGAATCAAAAGCAAAGAGAAGCATTGATTGAGAAGTTGACGTCTGTTAAAAATGATTTATATTCCAAACAAAAGAATAACATGTTTCAAAAGAAACGAATTGTCCCATATGGTGATATCCAACCATTATCAGGACATGACGCATCATTTATTGGGAATAGTTTATATATATTTGGAGGCATTAGTAATGGCGAATATTCCGATAACATTTATATCTATAAAGCATCGAATTCTTTTATGTCATTTATTCCAACGAATTTAGGTAAAAGAATCGATCATTCAGTCACATGTATTGACACAAATATTTATATTTTTGGCGGAATGAATAACGCCGAAATATTTAATGACATTTGGTGTTTCGATACCATTAAATTACAATTAAATAAGATCGAAATTCCTGAAAATAATAAATTACCAGAGCCGAGATATGCACATTCTGCAGTTTCGTTTTGTAATTGTATTTATATATTTGGAGGAATTAATAAGAAGAAGAAACTATTAAATGATTTATGGGAATTTAACACAATTAATTGTGAATGGAAATTAATAAATTTACCATCACAACCTACGAAACCAATCGCATATCATTCAATGAATGTTATTAATAATATAATGTATATCCATGGAGGCATTAATGAAAATAATGAACCGACAAATGATTTCTACATGTTAAACTTAATCGAAATGAAATGGATTCCACAAAACTCTGATTTCGGTACTGTTTTACCACGCGCAATGCATCGCTCTGTAACACTTGGGTCATTTATAATATACATTGGTGGCACTGATTCTAAAAAGATTGTACCACCTGCGATATTTGATACCAAACTCAAACGTTATCAAATTTCTACATGTACGTCCAAATGTAAGAACTTAATTAACTTCTCATTAAGTTGTTATGAGAAAACTCTTTATACATTTGGTGGTAATGATATATATTCCAAACAAACTTCATTGAAATTGTATAATTTGACAATTCCGCCGTTTTTGGATTCGATGCTTGAAGAAGAAAAAATACATAGGAAACCTTTCGCTAACCCGCGAATGGTTAAACGATTTAGAACAACAGAATTCTTAAATGGAAATAACATTAATAACTCGAATCAAGCTCTGAATAAGGTTAAAAGAGGAAGTCTCTCGACAAAGAAAAGGAAGTTGGTGACAGTAACAAGAGACCATAAAAGAAGCGGAAGCATGTGCGAGTCAAGCGGATTGAAGCAATGCGAAATGTCATCGAGCGAAAAGCAAGAAAGCGACTCAGGCCATATAAAGAAGAGAAGAAGAAGAAAACATTCTCAAATTCTACCGCAGCCAAAAATGGATATTTTGATACAAGCACAAAATGTAAATGAGTTAAATCAAGAGCAAAACGATTCAAATCATATGTAAAAGTACTTTCGATAGGAATTTTTTTTAATATATATTCATTAAATTTGTTATGAAAATTTAATAATAAATCTTTGAATAAAAATTAAAGTAAATTTGATGATTGAACTTAAATTAATGACTTTGCATAATATACATCATTATAACTCAAATCATTATTTGGAAAAATACCAGACATTTCGCATTGAAAATACTGATGAATATCGAGATTTCTATCTTTCATCATTGGATGCAGGTATTGTAACGGTAGCGAAGAATTTTGCTGTCGATATCAGAAGCCTACCCAATATCTTTCATAATAAATTCTTATTTAATCAAATATTTATTAACCTGTTTAAATTATCTTCAAAGATTTTGTATAAATCAATTTTATCCTTTTTCTTCATGAAATTTCATAAGGAATGAATCATTGATAATATTCGACAAAATTGAATTGATTAAAATTTCTTCAGCGAAACTTTTAAGTATATTGTTCTTAAAATCATTCATTATTCAGTTACTTTGAATATTTCTTTCTAATTCTGATTATATAGATTTTTAAAAATTAAAAAGATAAAATTGCGATAAAAAAGCACTATATATCAAATTACTGACTAAAAGATTAAATAAATAAGAAAAATTTTTTATCAAAAAAAATTCATTGCAGATTGAGAAGATAATTTAACATTATCTTCTGTTAATTCAAAAATAATTTTTTCTAGTGACTGGAATGGAGCTTAATTCTTTTTAGTGTTGCTTGGATTTTTCGGGTTTGATGTTTGATTTCTTTTTTACTAATTTTTGAAATCTATTTTTGATCAAGTTCATTGAAAGGTTTCCATTAAGTTGGGGTTTCATGATGAAAAATTACAAAAAGATTTCGTTAATATTAATGCACTCAAAAAGTTTTGACGACCGTTATTATGCGCCGCACACCAAACGATAAATGTGAAGTGAAGTCGATTGAAACTGTAAGGTTTTGAAGGGCGGGTGGTTCTTTTGTGAATGGAGAAAAGATAATTAACCGTTAATCGTTTTCAAATATGTAAAAAACAATAAAATATTTTTTTTTGCGAAACTAGTAAATAATAAAATATTTTAATTTTACAAATATCTAAAATATCAGATATGATAAAAATAATTCAAATATTAAAGTTTTTATAATCAAAATTAAACGATTTTTAAGCATTTCTTTTTTTCAATGCGTAACTTCCCAGAAAATGTTTCAGCGTCGTTAAATGAAATTTTTTAAGGAATATTTATGATCAATAATATATAAGTTTTAGATAATTATTATTTCTGTTAAATTTGATATTTTAGATTAGTACTAATGTTATACAATTTAAACGCTAACTCGAATAAATATTTATTTGACAGTGGGAGATGATTTCACTTTTTGACAGATTTTCATTAAAGGGTAAAAAGGGTAATATTTTAAACAAATGAAACGAGAATTAACACTGCTGTCTCTCTCGAATCAATGGGGAATTACGGCCCTATTTGTCTTTATGAAAGAATCCAAAGTAAGTTATTCAACGTTTAATTCATCTTTGGAAGCTCAACTACAGTATGTTAATGATCCCAATTTTTCCAAATTTTTTTCAAAGTTATCACCTGGTTATGAGAACATTACTCTTTCTGACATTGCTCACTATCGAAGTACAATTGAAAATCTCATTCTTGATTTGTTAGATGATACTTCGTTGATTCATGTTTTAAATTCAACAACGAAAGCTCTTAAGTCTGCTATAATCCTTGGCGCCAGGATTCTTGATCCCAACAAGGAAATAGTTCACCCACGTTCACCCACAAAATCAGGACTTTCAATTCCAGCCAGTTTTTATTCCACATTAAATGTTCTTTTATCATTTATTCAAAAGCTCTTTGAGAAGGTCCCACGACAGTCCATACCAAATCTTTCAACTGACATTTTTGATCTAATGCTTGATATCCTTATGAAGCGTAAACAAACGAATGGTGTTGAAGGTGCGATCCTTAGCATCCTATCATCGATTCCACAATATTCCACCCAACTCTGGACCAACATCATTCAAATTTCACGAATGAAAGATGATAAGAAAATCAAGAGCAAACTCACGAGTCTTACCGAAGGCATCAAAGTTATTCGTCATTATCCTGATGAAAACGATTCCACCTCCACAGAATCCAATCTATTAGAAATATCGAATAATATCAATATTCTCAAAGGTAAATGGTCGATACCAATTATTCTTCCAATCATTTCCTCGTCACTTGTTTTCTTTTATTCCAAGTGTAAACAAGTTAGTTCGTCAGATTCATTATCATCATTCATACAAGCGCAATTCCAATTTACACAACAAAACACCACATTAGAGACATTGTTGTCATTTGTTAACCTATTTCCCTTTTCTAATGAGACCGATTTCAATACATATTTACCTAAACTCATTCAGATGTTAAACAAGAATTATTCCAGTTTATCCGCTACATCATATTTCCAAGTCATTACGCAACTTATTGAAGGTTGTATTGTCCGACCTCATGGCTGTAGTAATTTATTTAATTTATTAATTTCACATTGGTTTAATCAAAACAAACAAATCTCAATTAACTCACCTTATAAAGAAGATAGTTTGTTATTAATTAATGTATTTTCATCATTATTTAAAGTTGCTCCAAAAGAAACAGAGGAATTTTTCTTGAAATTATTAAACTCAAATATTACAACACAAACATTAAACTTTTTATACTCAGTTATTCATGTAATATCAGTCAGTGAACAACAACAAGTTACAAAAATAGCACCAGCAATGGTACCATCAATTAAGAACATTATTAATAAAGATGAACCACCTAATGAAGAGTTACAACTAGTTATTCCATTATTATCATTATTATGGCAAAATGTACCAGACTTCCATAGTGATATTACTAATTTAATGATTCGATGTTCGAAAACTAAAGATATAACAATCTTAGGTAACACTGCATCATTCTTCATAGAGATAATGGAACATTATCCAATTGGTTCAATGCCATCCAAATTATTAGTTACATTTTCAGGACAATTTTTACGTCGTGTCGATGAATGTGTTTCTGAACCAATATTAGCAAAGAACTTTAAGTTATATTCTTCTTATGTGAAAGCATTTATTGATTATGCAGAGAAAGGGAAAGAAGTTGTTGATGAAATGTTATGGAATCAATTTTTATCATTATGTGAAAGTCGATTATTAGTATATGCATTATTCCCAGATATTAATGTAACAAATATAGTTCGACAAACTTGGAAACATTTAAGTAAAGATACTGTTGTCTATAAAGATAAAAATCCTCCATTAGCTACAGTAATTCCAGATATTACACAAAATCCAATATATCAATTATCAAAACATACTAATTTCCATGGGTTTGAAACACGATATTTATCATTAGCTACATATTTTGCTAAGCCTAATGGTAAAATACCAAAAGAATTCCATAATGCTATAGCTAAATTATTATTTGCATTATATAAAACAAAATATTATGAAAATAATGAACCTTTAAATCAACAAGTAGTTACTATACTTGTCGATACATTACAACGATTTTCTCAACAAGAAATCTTTAATTTAGTTTGTTTGTCTGATAATAATTCTTGGTATTATATCATAGATAAAATTAGTAATAATACACAAATTACTTTACCTACAAAACTTAAATATGTTTGGTCACTTTCATCACATATTAAGTTTTGTAAAACTGTTTTAGAATCAGAACAAATTCGTAAGAACTTATGTATAATATTTGAAGCTTTTATCCAATCTCCATTACCGAAGAATGAAAGTGAACAATCAATTGAAGTTATAGGCGCAGAATTTTGTGCTACATTTGTCCGAACTATATCAAATCAATTTAAAGATGAACAAATATTTAATGATTTTAATAACTTAATCATTAAAATCATTTCAAGATTAAATCCGGATTCAATTACATTACCCGATATACCACATGTATTTGCATTATTAGAATTAATTCATGCATTATTAGATACAAAACCTATTGATAATAATACTGTCGAAAATGTATTAGATTGGACATTATATATAGCATTAAAAACTAAAGGTTCAACAATATTACAATTACAATGTCATGATGTAGTATTATCATTAGTTAAAAATAACTCAAATTCATTACCATTAATTATGCAATGTTGTTTTAGAGCTTCTTCTTTAACTACTGCACATGTCGCTTCTGCTATTATTAGTTCTAAAGTTTCAAGTACTGATTTAGCTATATTATCATTAGGTTTAAGTAGTAGACCTTCAATGATATGTAGAGCTATTTCAGCCGAAATTGCAAATACTTCATCAAATGCAAAGTTTTCACCACTTGCTTGTATTGATCCATTATTTGAAGAGAAAATTGTTGAATTTTATGCTTCTTCATTTACACCAGAAAATGTCCGTAAATTAATGTTACAAATTCCTTCATTATTAACAACTGGTGAAAGTGATCCATCATCAGTTCAACATTTCTTACTATTACAAAATCGATTAACTAAAATCACTAAAGTTAAAACAGTATTAACATTATTACATTTAACAGCTATTACTGAATTTAGTGATTTAACACCTATTAAACCTTTAATACCAATTTGGGATCAAGTCTTTGAAAGTCCACCAGATAAATTAGAGAATATATTAGAAATGATATTAAATGAAGTCAAATCTATTACTGATGCTAAAATGCTTACAGCTTGTTGTATATCATTTTCAAGAGCATTCTTTAAATATCCTAAACAAACAGCTACATTTATAATCGAACATTTACGTGTAACTACAGATCCTAATTTATCATTTGATAATTTTAAGCCGACAACAATTGAATTAGTAATATCAGCAGTGTTAAGTTTCATCTTCGATTTAGAAACTGATCGACAACGTTTTGTTGTTTGTTTCTTAGATCATATTCGATTTATATTAGTATGGGCCATTTTCTTACGATTTAATCCATTATATGAACATCATCATTTACCACCATTAGTTACATCTATTATGCATG
Organism: Histomonas meleagridis; assembly: GCF_020186115.1. NCBI lineage: Eukaryota > Parabasalia > Tritrichomonadida > Dientamoebidae > Histomonas > Histomonas meleagridis. The sequence goes on from NW_027150927.1 coordinate 154,798, forward strand.
CAGCTGTACCTGATTCAAGTTTACCATTATTTGTATTAGCACCAAGTGAATGTGTAGCACGTGCAGTTTATTTACCATTTAGACATACAACAGAATTAACATCAGCACAAATCGCTTCATTATTAGATGTATTAAAATCATTTTCTAAATTAACAGCAGAATTATTCTTAGATACAGTTGCAGCTAAAGCAAGTTCATTAGCAAAGTATTCACCTGATTTTTGGATATTGTTTTCGAATTTCTTCCAACCTATACATAGTACGACATTCTTAAATTCATTTATAGCTAATGCACAAAATGTGGACTTAGAAAATATATCAATGATGTTGCCTATATTAACTGGTATGGTGAAACAAAACGCAGATCCTTCACATATAGCTGGTTTCATTGCTGTCATTATATTTATAATATCATCAACTAATGATATGAACTTCCTTAAAGTGATTAACAAACATTTGCCAAAGTTTATCGATACTGTCACTGAAAGTGAAGACGCAGAAATTATATCATCGACTTTGTTGACTATCATTGATGAACATGGAGGTGAAGAATCAATTGTCGAAGGTATAATATACTTATTACAATTACCTGAGAAGATTAACTCAAGCGATATGAATAATGTATTGATATATCTATATGAAATATCAAAGTTATTATCGATTTCAAACGCAATTTATTCTTATACTTCATTGATCTTGTTCATCTTCGATTCATTTAGATGGTTGGAAAGTAATGGAACTGAGTTCATGACGTCATTAGCATTCTTAAGCTTAAATCCTCCAAATTCATATGAAGAACTTTCAGATATAATTGTCGATAAATGGGTTCCAAAAATTGTATCTTTCTCGATCAAATGTATAGCGAATTTCGTTGGGAAAACTTCAATTATTACTTTCTCATTTAAGAAGAATATCATTAAAATGATAATGAGGGTGACAAATCAATGGAAGAACATGGAAATAATGCCCGACGCTGAAAAGTTAAGGAAGTTGATTTTGATGTTGTTGATCGGCTCCGATAGCGAGAACTTAACGGATTTGGCAAAGATGTTTTCTGAGCTGATCGAAACGATAGGTGACTCAGGTGAAATTTCACTGGTGGAATCAATACAGCCGTTAAGAGTGGCTAAAACTGATAATAACCAGATCAAAAGAGCTATCGCACAAGAAGCAACACCAGTGTTCGTCCCACATGAAATCAAACACCCACTGTCTGAGGTTTGCCAGTACATTCAAAATAACATTCTCAATTAAAAATTTATTCTCGTGAAAACTGTTTTTTGAAGTTGAGATTTACTTACAAAAAGTGGCACTTGTAATTCAATATTTTAATTGCATCACAATATCTGTTCTCAGAAACATATTTTGCATATGAAAATTATGTTTACAAATTTTTAAATTTAACAATTAGAAGGGAAATGGTTATTTTTTTGAACAATGAAGTTAAAGCTTCATTCAGGCGGTTGGGACACTTTTGAATGCTTTTGAGTTCAATTTGAAAAAGTTCGGCCCAAAGGGTTTTGAACTGAGCTTTATAACAACGATAACTTTTTCAAATAAAAATAACAATTAATCACAGAAAATATTTTCTGAGGGTTTTAATTTTAAAATTTGATTATTTAGATAAGCAATATTTAAAAATTGTTTGATTTTATATATTTATAATTGATCTCAATGTTTATTTATATTTTAATATTAATTTAAATAGATAACTAATAAATCATAAGATATTATTATATTTTTTAAGAATTAATTTATTTTTGGTGCTCTCAAACTTCAATACAAAAGCTATTTAACCGTTGTTATAAAATGTGACTCAACGGTTTTTCGTTGGACAAATAAAAAAACTTCTTCAATCGTATTTTGCTTTATTTTTGAGTATTTGAAGACAACAGGTTTAGTTTTCATATACTGGCTTGATGCATGGTAGGAAGTTTTTCACTTCTTCACAATGGATTGTGAACCATTTGTACATGAGTACCTTACTTCTTTTGAAATTACGTGGTAGAGGTAATTGAAACCTTTTAGAGATTAAGAGTGCTAAAGAAATCATTCGGTTAACTGTTACTTGTTTGTTAAAGTATTCATTGATTATGTTATATCCAATACTTCCTTTCGCAACATAATCGCCAACAAGAGCTTCAGTGACTCCACCTTCTCCAAGATTTTTTCGGCTCACATAATTTGGCTTGAGTTCCATGTTCCAATTATTTTTTGGTTTTTGATTGACAGAAAAAACTAATTGAAAGGAAACGGTAACCGTTCAAATAAGCGTTTCAATGTTTTACAAAATTTTATCCTCAAACAACGTTTATTCAGCTCTATGAAATATATCCTCAATATTAAGGTTGTGGCTCTAAATGTTGATACAAATTTTGTTACCTACCAAAGGAAGGCAAGAAAGGATTCTGGATGGCTTGTTGTTAAGGTTGATGGAGGAAAATCTGCTGTCTCAACTCCACTTGTTTCAATTCAGCAAAGAATGAGTTTTAACTTCCAAACTTCAATCCCTTATGAATCAAATGATAACATGCAATCTTACGTATACTTCACTTTATGCGTCTTTGGAAAATCACAAAGAGAAAATATTCCAATTGCAAAGTGTCGTTCTAGAATTGGGAGATTACCATTAAATGGTGCTGTCCAATTTGACCTTCCACTCATAAGCGGTAATCAACAAGTTGCAGTAATCAATTTATCTGGCGTTCTCCAGTCTGTTGGAGCAGCAAATCCTCAAGTGCCACCACCAATGCAAGTACAACCACCTCCATATCAATATGCTCAACCAAATGCACCTCCTCCATATGGTGCACCACAATTACCACCTAATCCTAAACAACAACCAGCGCCACCACAAAACAAACCATCACAGGGTTATATCCCTTCACAACCACAATATGCACCAACGAATGATTATACTAATCCATCCAATAATCCATACTTTTACTAAATAAAAAATGCAAAGTTGAAAGATTTTTGTTTGCCAAAAATATGAAATAACCTTTTAGCATAATCATATTTTACAATTTCAAACATTCTTCTAATACGACGCTTATCTCTCCCAAGACTCAAACCTTTTAAATGTATCATTGGGCAAGCATTAATTACAAAATTATCATAGCAATCATGGAGGAAATAGTTATACAAAGGTTCAAAAAAATGATTTTATGAACAAGAATATAAGTGATTTGATTTTGGATCCATTTATGAAGGATCTTAAATGTGTGATGAATGAATGAGTAAAAAAAATAAATAATAATGTTTATAGAATATGAAGAATCACTTTGATTTGGTATCTTTCTTGTTTTTCTTTGTATTAATAGCACTCACCTTCTTTGCTACTTTCTTTGTAAAGTATGGGAGTAGAACATCTTCTTCAGTATCTCGAGGATCTGGAATAACATCCACAAGAAGTGATGGAAGTGGAACTGTCTTCTTGTCATCCTCTTCATCTTCAGTTTGTTCGGTATTAGCTTCTTCTCCTTCCTGCTCTTTGTCAGATGAATCGTAGCTCGAATCGCTCATTTACTGTTGAATAGTATTCAAAAAGTCTGTTGTTTTTGAATTGAACCCGTTTACATCATCAAAACGGTTAGGGAAAAGTGCATATGGTTAATGATAATGTTCAAAACTCTTTTTGGTATGTGCGTCTTTGTGGTTTTGTAGCATTGAGCCCATATTTAGTAATACATTTAAATAGTAACATAGGTGCATAATGCGATTTTTTATTAAATTTATATTTATTCAATTGAATGATAATTATTTTCAGAAATTTAGATTACTGTAGTAATTAATATAAATTGTCAACAATATATTGTGTTTTCGACATAAGGGTAGCCCAATATAATTATTTTTATAAAGAAATCGGCTTCGAGATACCCTCAAAAATCATCATAATTTGAATAATGTTTGTTCTTCCAAGCTCTTCGTTGAATAAAAAATAACGAGAGAAAAATATATCTAATCAAGAAAATTTAAATGAATGGGAAATACTTTCATTAATTAAAAAATTAGTATTTGGTTTGAACAATATATACATTTTACCACACGCAAAATTAATCAAACAATTGAAGCATCACTTTATGAAAGATATTCATTTGATAATTATCATCGAAGTAATATTTTTAAATATATATTGAAGAGAAATTTGTGAAAATCAATGATTTGGAAAAATTATAAAACTAGTTTAATAATTTAGTATATTAAGATAATATTTGGAAATTATTTAAATTATTTTGAACGGCAACACATATGAAATAGTTAAATTACTTCTTACACAATATAATGATTAATTCGATTAATTTTTATTTTTTCATGAAGTTTGTTTTAAAAATTTGATCAAATTTGTAAGCAACATTTAAAAATCATTTAAATCATTAAAATTTTTGATTACGATTACTTATAAAAATGGAAACAAAACTCCACATATTTCTAGATCGATAACATATATATTTTATAATAAAATATATATTATTTATTTTTATTTAATTTTTGTAATATTTGATAATAAAATACAATATTAAATCCTAAATAAATTTAGTTATATTAATATGTTTTAAGTATTTAAAGGAGGATTTCCATTTTTGTAAAATGAAGGGAAAATATGTCAAATTACTAGTAGTAGTAACCGCAAATATTGTTTCTGGGCTAAAAACGGTTATTTGAACAATAGGTGTCAAATTTGCCAGGCCAATTATATGAACTTTAAAAAATTGTTTAGAGCTCCTAAGTGCTATTTAACAGTACCATTAATAGTTCCTCTTGCATTGCTTATATGCGTTCCCATTGGTTACTATAATGACCAATATGATTTTGAATATTATCCTCCTATTCCATCTTCTGTCATAATTTATACACCACAAAATATCATTTTTGGTATTTCTGTTGCTGTTGCATGTGTTTTCATGGCCATTGGATTATATAAAATGTTCAGATATCTCAATTCAAATCATCGTGTAGGTCTCCAATCCACACTAGCAAAGGTACTTGTTTATGTTTTTACAATTTGTGGAGCTGCTGCAATTATTTGCTTAGCAATAACAAGCTTTTTCTCACTTGGTGATGGATTATGGGTTCATTTAGGATTCCATCTTGCTTTCTTCACAACATTTATGATCCAACTCGGCGTTTCTGATTATTTACTCAATCGCCTTAAACACAAAACACCAACGTCTGCATACATATTAGATGGTGTTATTTGCGCCTTTTATATTTTCTACTTTGCTGTCGGCTACGCTCTCTTCTTCCGTCCACCAACTTCCTTCTTCTCCTTAATATCAATTTCTGGATACGTACTTTTCGCTCTTGTGTTCATTAAGAACTTCATCAATGGAACACAAATTTTGGAGCACGCACTCATTCCAGCAGGAAAGCGAAACTAAACACACACACACACAATTTTTTTTATAATTTATGTTATGTGATTGAAAATTTGCATAATTATATTACAAAAAACATTTATTTGAATTCTTGAATATTTTAAGAAAATATATACTTTATTGAATTTTTAAAGAAAAGTAAATAACTACATAGCTATGAAGTTTTTTTTTCACTATAAATAATTTATAAACAAATGCTTAGAGTATGTTATATATATATGATATAAATTATTAGTCATTTTTAAACATATTTAACAATAAGAAATTGGTTGTGCATTGTTTAACTAAACCCAAACTAAAAATTTTTATAATTTTACAGGTTGAAAAGTTAAAAAGATTTCGTTATTGTCCCAATATTTAATATCATTTTTCAAATTAGATGATGTGAAATTGGAAGAAATTTTTTTTGATATTTCTTTGATGGCATTGCTTTTTGGATCAAATTCAAGTTGCGTTTGCTCTTCAATTTCATTTCTAGTTTCTATTGTTGAAAATATTGATGATATAGTATACTTGAATTCAGGTTTTTCTATTGGCGGTGCTGTTGGTGGAATTGCACCGCATTTCCCACTTGTTTCAACATATTCAGCAACCATATTTGCTATTGGATGCACAGTTAAATCTATTGTAGCTAATGAACTTAGATCTAATAATGATAAAATCGGATTTCTAAATCCCGAATTTATAAATTGTGAAGCATCAGATCCATCTCCAGCATTCTCATTCATATTAAATGAATTCTCTGGTGAAACATTAACAGCAAACTCACCAATCATTGACAAGTAAAGCCCACACCTTTGTGTGGTCGAAGAAAAAAATCTTTTCTTCGAAAATCTATCTTTTAATCTTTTGATTTCATTGATTTCTTTATTATATTCCATAAATTTTGAAGGATATCCAAATGATATTATTTTTGAATTACTTAAAACTGTATCATAAAAATTTAACTCCTTCTCATTATTTTGAAATGAAAGTTCATTAATTCCTAATTCACTTAAATAAGGAGCTCTTTCAATAATCTGATATATTGTTTTTATGTCATCATCATAAATTGTATTTTGTCCAATATTAAGTGAATAAAGACCTGGAATTTCTGTATATTTTATGCTTGGTTTTATCCCACAAACGTCTAAGCCCCAAAGATTTCTTCCTTTCTTAAAAAATTTTACAATTTTATTAATACAATATTGTGATAATGCAGGAGAAAAACAATTTGATAAATTGAGATAATTTAATGTATTTAAATTTTTGTTTGATATTAGTGGCGATTGTGTTTCTAAAAATTTTAAAAACAATTTTATAGCAGATTCATCAAATGTGTTATTACTGAAATTAATTTCAGTAAGCGCTGGATAAAGTGAATCAAATTTAAATTGAGAAAATACTTCATCCCAATTTGTATTAATTTGAGCTCTTTCAACAGATAATATCAAAGGATATTTTCGAGGATTTGAACAAAGGATTGATATAAAAGAAACAAATGATTCTGGACTCCATTCACAATAACCAACATCAATAAATAAAAGAGTAGGAGGAAGAATCATTGTATCTTTTACTATAATTGTATTACCTGTATTATTTCTCATACATAATTTTTGGATTATTGTTTCACATCTTGATATACCTAAAAGAGCATCACAAACATCAATATAACACCATTCAACTTGAAAGTTTTCAAGCTTTTTGCAAAAAGCAACACAAATTAAAGCAAAATCAAGAAAAGAAGAATCTGAACACATACATCTTACAAATCCTAATGACGTGATTGCATTACAAAAATATGATTTCATAATACATTGAGAAATTATTTCTATTCCAGATGTTTCAAAAGTAATATCCCAAAAAATCAATGTCGAAATTTGAAGACTTCCATTTTGAATTGCCATAAAAAATTCTACAATAAACTTATTTGAACAATTATTAATCTTAATAGTTGTAAGGGTAGAAGACATTTTCTTTAAAATTATTCCTTTTAATTTTGCATGCGTATAATTCTTTAGTTCTAAAGATACTAAGTTTTTAGAAGATAAAATAACATTCAAAAAATTATCAAGATGAATTTCATCAAATTTATCAAGAATTAATGATTTTAAGTTTGATTCAACAGATAAAGACATTGCAACTTCTTTTGACGTTTTACTTTTCCAAATGTTTGGTAAATTAATTTCTTTTTCACCCATATAATGACCTAATACATTGATCACTTTCTTTTCTGGTCGTTTTGAACTAACAAGACAAAATGCAATATAACGGTATAAAAGTAAAAAAGGTGGTCTTGAATTGGGTATTTTTATCAACTCAAAGAAAGGTGATTTTTCAATGTTTCTTGAAATTTTAATTTGATTTGTAAAAACATTCCAAAATAATTTCTTAATTTGTTGACAAATTGTTACATAAAGTAATTTTGAATCAGGAACAGTAAACAAGTAATTTTTTGATTTGAAACTAATTTTAAATTCATTTCCATTAATCTCTATAGCTTCTAATAAAAACAAAGAATGGCAATGATGAATTTTAAACTCATTACTTTTTTCAAAAATATAAAATCCACATTCAGTAATCATTATATAATAAATCTTCTTTTTCTTTTCATCATTTTCTTCAATACCTGAAACATGAACACAATATTGCGATGTTTCCTTATCAGAATAACATAATTTTAATAAGTTATTGATAGTATCACTTCTAATTTGTTGATTTATCATAAAAATAAAATGTAAATGAGTTTTTCATTTATGGTTTTATAAAATGAAGTTTTTTTTTAAATCATAATATTTTTACAATTATATAGAAAGAATCAATCCTATATAATAGTTGTAATAATAATATATGTCAAGCAAAGCTTAAACCATAGAAGAAGTTTATTTTTATTTTCTTTTGGCTGAATTATCAATAAACCGTTTTACATGCAAACAATTTTCAATGCACACAAAAAGCTTGTGAAATTCAAATGAAACCGTTCACATAGGCACCAAAAATTACAGATGTTTGAATTTACTGTTGTTTTTCATGCAGAGGATAATATATGGAACTCAATAAAAAATTCACTGATTAAAAACACCCCAAAACAAGCAAGTTTCACAATTAATGATTATGCCCAAATCGTAGATATAAATCCAAAATTAATTCATGCTTCAGTTCCACCAGACATTTCTAAAATAGTATATGCACCTACGGTAATAATTGTATGTTTCACATGTGATTATAAATCAGATTATACGAACAAAAAAAGCGCTGAATTAAAAACATTTTTTAAACAATATTCTAAACCATATATCCAAAGTTTTCCACTTTTAGTCAATGATGCTAGTCACGAAAAAGGATTTTTTAACACTACTTCAAGTATTTTTTCACTTGTACAAGAAGAATTTCCTTTAGCTCAAACCTTTCAAATTGAAAAGACAGGTCGTGTTTCAAAGTCAGAAGCGAATAAGTTGTGGACCTCTATTATTTCTGGTACACAATTTGCTCTTGAAACCAGAGTTAATTTATTAAATAATTTATTCAAACGACCACTATCAATTTCTACCATTTACCATTACTTACGTTTAAGCGTACTTTACAGTAGCGCTGCCTTTTATGAGCTTCAAGAGATGAATATCCAAAAAGCATTAGCATTAATTGAATCCAATTCAGACGCGTTATTTAAAACTTTTATTCATCACAAAGATATGGAGACCAAAATCGATGTCTTTGATAACAAAATTCTTCAAGAGAAACGAACAGATATATTCAAAGTTCAAAATCCCTCAGAATTTGAAGTTCGAAGTCATTTTATCTCACAACAAATTTATTGTTTTTTATCATCCAAAAGGCCTGAATTTGCGATTGAAATTGGATTTAATTTTTATCATTTTCTTGAAAACAAAATAACCGAAAAGGACATGTTATATAAAATCTGGATTACTCAGTATTTACATGATTTATGTAATATCTCATTTCAATATGAATCCAAGAACATAATTTCAGTTAAAATAATTGAAACATATCAAAAGCTCATTCAAGAATTAATAGGAAATGATTCCGATGAAATAAAACATTATTCACAATTTGATATTATCGAAATTATTACAAATGAAAATAAATTTATTGAAGAGAACAATAAAATGAATTTTGAGATATTTCATATCTATAAATATTTAAATCTAATCAACAAAGCGTTTTTAATGTTTTTCAAGTTAAGTAAAATTGATCAAAAGACTATAAACATTACGAAGTTATTAAACAATCGAAAAGGTATCATTAGTAGTGACATAACACCAGTTTTACCAACGCAAATAATTAACAGCTTAACAATAAATGAAAGGTTACCAATAATATGTGAAATGTTAACATCGAACAACAAAGAAAAAACAGAAATTGCGTCGAATCTTTTATCAAAGATATTATTAACGAAACAAAAGAATTCATTCACATGTGTAATTGATTTACCAATACATTTCACGTTATATGATAAAGAAACATTTCGATCACATGCGAAATCAACTATAAAACTTAAATGTATTACATCATTTCCAAATGTGATCAAATTTTCCAAATTAACATTTTCATTTGTTAATAAAAACTCTAAAACATCTCTTTTCAACGTTCTAGAGAAAGAGATTTCTAATAACTCTATCATAACATTAACAGGAATGCCTCATAAAGTCGGTCCTTATTGGGGCGCATATTTCCGTTTTCATATAGGAAAATCTATTATCCAATGTATATTATCTAATAGAAAGCCTATAATTTTTAATGTGATGAGATCTCCTCCGAAATTTGATTTCCATTTAGAAACTCCAAAATGTTTTTTACCGAATAAAGAACAATTAATTATTGTTCATTTTAATGTAACGCGTGATATGGATTCATTAAAGTTTAATATTAATGATAATGATATTAATATAATTTATGATAAAATTTCCGTTTCGCCCGAAAATTATAAAAATAAAAACGTGTTAGAATTTAATGATATTAAAAAAGGTTCTTATTTAATGAAGATTCCTTTAATACCGATAAAATCATTCGAAATGAGAATAATTGGTTCCGCTTCTTCGCAAAACATTGATAATATGAAAGTTACTTTAAAGCATAAAATTCAAGTTCTCGACTTTTTACAATTAAATATATTATATAGAGAGAAAACTAATGTGATACAATTTAAAGCAAACTCTTTGATATCAAATTGCGACTTCGATATTTTGGAAATTATTTTCTTCGATAAAGATTTCAACGAAATAAACGCAAAAAGTTTCGGAATGCCAATACATTTGGAAACATTCGAAAACTCTGTTTTGTTCGTTTTGGAAAAGAAACCAGAGAAAATGAAATTGGTGTGCAAACAAAGCGAAATTCCGTTGTGTTTGTTATATGAAAAGAATTGGCTGATAGATGAAAATGCGTTGTTGGAAAGCGTTGGTAAAATTAAGCCAATGACGCCAATAACAATTCTGACAAAAATGGCGCCGCAATTAAATAGCGAAAATATAGAAAGTGTTACTATTGAATAAAATTATTACTATCACTCATGTTTTTACTGTAATTTAAAGTTGTTCTTAAATATTTTGTTTTGTTTCTAATGAAACGTTTCATTTCAACAATTTTCTCCACAAATAAATCAGCGGTTGATTCTTTCAACTTTTTGTGAATCAAAAAGTGGAAAGACACTTTTTAAATAATGGTTTTGTTGGTCCCATTGCTTATTTTGGGAATAGAATTAAACTATAATAATACAACTCAGGAAATGTTATCAATAACAAACGATGAAGAAAATATTACAGTTAATAAGGAAAATTCAACAGATACAAATTTTTATGAAAATAGCCAAAACTTAAATAATAATAGCACATTTACAGAAAATACTTTAAACGATACAGATAATTTATTAAATTCATCAGAAGAAAATTCTGATTTAGCAAATAGAACAATTTTGCAGCAAGATGAAAATATAACAATTATCAACGAAACGTCTTCATTCAGTGAAATCACAGTAAGTTCAAGTTCGTTAAATGAAACACAAACACAAAACATACATATTGAAAATGATAATCAAACACAAACAGAGAGTACAAAAGAGGCTGTCGAATCAATAAACGAACAAAATCACACAGATTTACAAGAGAATGAAACACTAAATGAACAACAAACTACTGAAAACATAACCATCATTGACAATTACACACAAAATACAGAAGCAGAAAACATTACCCAAATCAATGAACATTCTGATGTTAACGTTACACAAATAGAGAGCATAGAAAGCAATCAAACAGAACATAATGACACTTCAGTAATGACTGAACAAAACAATACAACTTTAAATATAGAAAACCAAACAATAATTAATGCAAACACAACTTTGGACGAACAGAATGAAACACTCACTGACATCAATGGAAATGCAACACAAAACACAGAAAATGAAACAATCATTGATTTAAATGTCAATGCAACTTCGCTACAAGCAATCGCTGATGCACACAATTACACAGAAAGCGAAACAGTTAAATCAAATAATGAAACAAATTTAGTTACAAAAAGCGAAACAACCACAACACAAAGCGCAGAAAACGAAACCATAGACATCCAAAGCAATACTACTGTTAGCGCAGCAGAAAGTATAACAACGTCCAACGCTTCTGACGCATCTTCAGAACCAATAAATATTCAAACTCCAGACAACAACAAAGAGCACACAATAACAATTAAATCACATAACACGCCACGAGAAAACAGGCGCATTGCACCAAACATTACGCGCAAACAATGTCCACCGCATATGGAACTTGACACTAACAACAAATGCAAATGTGTTTCTGATTATCTTTATGATGGCAACATATGTTTTAAGTGCGCGCCGCCATGTCATCCGCGTGCGACATGCGTATCACCAGGTAAATGTGTCTGCAAAGAAGGCTATGCAGGCGACGGCATCAGAAGCTGCAGCTCTACAACGCCAAAGATATCGAAGATATCGCCTAATTCAGCATCAGCAAATGGTGGCACTATAATAAATATTGTACTCGATGATGAAATACCTATGGAAGTGCATGCTGCATATTGTCGATTCGGCGCTACAATTGTTAGCGCATTTTCCGTTGGAGGAAAAGAAGCGAAATGCAGAGCGCCAACACACATTCCAGAAAAAGTTATATTTGCATTTTCATATGATCACGTAAAATGGTCAAAAGATGAAATAGAATTCACATTCATCGAAAAGAATTCTTCGTTTGAATTTCCTTTCGATCGAAAATTTGTTTTTGTTATTGTCGTTTGTGTTATTTTGGGTGTTATATATATTTTGTTCTTAAGGAAAAAAGATAAAAACGATGATTTATTACCACTGTTACAAAATAATGATGAAATGGTTCCATTCATACAAAAGAAAAGAGAACATCTCGATTAGAGATTTGTGTTTACAGAAAAAATCGGAATAAAAATCATAAAATTTTGTCAATAACGATAATAATATTGTGCGAATTTTGATCGGAAAACTTTCAAAATATGAATTGAATTTTATAAAGGAAATAAATCATACAAAATTTAATAGATATCGTGTCTATCGTTTTAATAACAATTCAATTTGCCAGATGCTTTCGGCTGTTTTCATTTTAAATAAGGATGCAACAATTTTAATAGAAAAACAATATAGAGAAAAAGTCGAGAGATCAGTAATAGATGAAGCTTGTTTAGCAATTAGAGATCAATCTCAAACTCCTCCTGGCATTATTCCAAATGGTGAATTAACCATAATAACTCACCATGAAAATGAAATTTGGGTTGTGGGAGTTTGCGAAGGTGATGAATTTGCACTATTTTCAATCAGTCTTCTTCAACATATAGGAAAGCTTCTTGCAACATTATTAAAAGAAGGAGCTACAGAAAACTCAATCAAATCAGAATATCCTTCCGTATATCAGATCCTTGATTATGCAATCGATTATGGTTTTCCTTTTTTGGATGAAAGCAATACTATTTTTACATTACTTACTCGTCCGCCAACAGATTATACTAAAGGAAATAGGCTTCAACTAGATTTAGTGAGACCTTGGAGAAGCGTAGGTATTCAAAGATCACAAAATGAAATTTTAATTGATATAATTGAAAAAATTGATGTATCTGTATCAGACCAAGGGAGGACAGAGTTTTGTTACATTCGTGGGTCTGTTGAATGTTATTCTCTTTTGTCAGAAAATCCTTTTTGCAAAATCATTCTCCTCCCTTCTGTTCATATAGAAGACGTCACATTTCATCGGTGTGCCCAGGTTGAATCAAATGAAGCTAAAGTAATTCCATTTGTACCGCCTGATGGACCATTTACCTTAATGAAATACAAAATTAACAACCCTCAAACAAACGTCCCCCTCTGGGTCACCCCAAGATTTGTGTGGGGAAAAGGAGTTGTCACTTTTGAAATCATTGTGAAAGTTGACGGTTCTATTCAAAAGAACCTTGAAAAAGTGGAAATCAGATTTGGGCTCCCAGAAGGAGTTTTATCACCAGCTCTTTCTGTGCCAGTTGGAAGAGCAGTGTTCGAAGGATCAACCAGAGAAGTAATATGGGTAATTGGACAGATGAATAGCCAAAATCCTCCTCTGATTTTCAAAGGAAGTGCATCATTAGAACAAGGATTTGAACCTCGAGGAAGACTTCCTGTTATTAGAGCTTCGTTTGTGACAATTGGTTTTGTTGCTTCTGGATTCAAAATTGATCGATTGGAAATTGAAAATGTAAATTATAAGTCATTTAAAGGTGTGAAGTATGTAACAGAAGCCGGTGATTATGAATTTAGAACAGGACTTAATTAAACATTTTAGTGGGAAATTACCAAAAACATCAAAAATAATTTTGAATTCTATGAATTAATTTTTAGTTTCTTTTAAATTTCGAAGTTTCAAATAAACTTTGTAAATGAGGCCACTAATAATTTTATACATATGATTATTTTGTATCTGTATTTTAATAACAAATCATTAGTTTAGGTTTCATGTTAAATGTTTGTTACTCTCGTTATATCAAATTTTTAACATCTTTAGTGGAGTTTGCTTTCAACAAATTTTATATAAAACGAATAAACATCTTTAACAATAATATCAATTCCTTTTTGCTCAAGAAGTAAATTAACAATTTCTGTATGGCCATTTTGAGATGCACAAATAAGTGCTGTTTCAAACAATTTGAAAAAAATTCAAATTTTATATTGAAATATTAAATTATTAAAATAAATTATACCCTTAGCATTAATATCAATTTCTTTTTGCTCAAGAAGTAATTTAACAATTTCTGTATGGCCATTTTGAGATGCTAAAATTAGTGCTGTTTCAAATAATTTAAATAATTTCCAAATATTATATCAAAACATTAAATTGATTAATGAAATATTAAATGCAGTAAATAAATATCTTTAGCGTTGATATCAATGCCTTTTTGTTCTAGAAGTAATTTAACAATTTCAGTATAACCATTTTTAGATGCTAAAATTAGTGCTGTTTCATATAATTTAAATAATTTCCATATATTATTTTGAAATAAAAAGTTATTAAAGAAAACTATAATTAAAACAAAAAAGCATTCTGTGAAATAGTATCAATTCCTTTAAAGTTAAGAAGTAGTTTAACAATTTCAATATGATTATAAGACGATGCGAAAATAAGTGCTGTATATAATAGTTTAAATAATTTCCATATATTATATTGAATTATCAAATTATCAAAATAAGTTCTAAATAATCTAGATAAATATCTTTAGTATTAATATCAATTCCTTCTTGTTCAAGAAGAAATTTCACTATTCTTATGTGATTTTTTTTAGATGCTAAAATAAGTGGTGTACAAAATACTTTGAATCATTTCCAAATATTATTTTACAATTTCGAATTATTAGGATAAATTTCAAACAAAACAAATAAATATTTTTAGCGTTAACATCAATTCCTTTTTGGACAATAAGTAATTTTGCTATATCTATTTCATCATAAAATGATGCTATATAAAGAGCTTCTTCAAATATGCAAATTTTCTACAAATTATATTGAAACTCCATATAAAAAAAATAATTTTTTTTAACATTTAATTGATGTCCTTCATACATAAGGAATAATTTTATTATTTCGACATTATTTAAAAAATACTTCAAAGCATACTGAAAAGCTGTTAAAAATATATTTAATTAACTCCAAATATTATTTTGGATTACAAAATTTTACTAAAAAATAATATCTTTAGCATTAATATCAATTCCTTTTTGTTCAAGAAGTAATTTAACTATTTCTTTATGACCATTTAAAGATGCAAGCATAAGTGCTGTTTGAAATAATTTAAATAATTTCCAAATATTATTTCTAAATATAAAATTATAAAAATAAATTACAAGTAAAACAAACAAATATCTTTAGCATTAATATCTATATCTTTTTGTGAAAGAAGTAATTTCACTAATTGAATAATGCCTCTTTTTGATGCAAATATTAACATTATATTAATTATTTATAATAAATTTTAAATGTTACTTTGAAATATTAAATCAATGAAATAAACTAAATAAAATAAAATGTAATATTTCTACAATATACATCATCAATATTTTCTCCAAAAAGAAATTTTACTGTATCCTTGTAATCATTACCAACAAGAGAAATTTTAAAAATAATAAATAATTATAAATAATTATTTTGAATCATTATATTATTGATATAAATATCAATTAAAAGGGTAAAACAATTTCATCATTCCTAAAATAAATTAATTGTTTTTCAAGAAGTAATTTAACTATTTCAGTGTAACCTCTTTCAAATGCTGTCCAAATTGCTATTCCAAATAAAATAAATGAATAATAAATATTATTTTGAAATCCAAAATTATTAGAAAAAATATCAAATAAAACATATTAATGGCTTCAGCATTTTCATCTATTCCTCCTTTTTCAAGAAGTAATTTTACTATTTCAATATGACCATTTTTAGTTGCAATTATAAGCGCTGTATCAAATAATAAGAATAATTTTCAAATATTTTATCAAAATATTAAATTATTTAATTGGATTTCATATGAAAAATTTGAATATCTCGGGCATTAACATTAATTCCTTTTTGTTCTAAAAGTAATTTTACTATATCTGTGTAACCATTTTTCGTTGCAAATATAAGAGGTAAATTAAAAATATTAAAGAATTTCCAAATACTCTATTTAAATATTAAATTAATGAAGCAAGTTTCATAAAATATTAAAAAATATCTACAGCATTTATGTCAATGTATTTTATTTCAAGAATTATTTTAAATATATCAACAATTCCTTTGTTATATCCATAATCAAGTTCTGTAATAAATAAATTAAACAATTTTCAAATATTTTTTTTAAACCCAAAAATATTAAAATAAAGATTAAGTTAAATATATAAATCTTTTTGTTATTGATTTTATTTTTTTTGAATTCTAGTATCATTTTTGCTATTTCCATTTGATTATTTTCATATGCATTAATCAGTGGTGTCCAAAATAATTTAGATAATTTCCAAAAATACTTTCAAAACATCAAATTCTTCAAACAAAATTTATACAATTAATATTTACTGTTTTATAATTTGTATCAATATCTTTGTGTTCAAGAAGTAATTTGACGATTTCAGTGCTACTATTGATAGATGCTAAAATAAGTGATGTATAAAATATTTTGTTTTAATACCAAAAGCAAATTTCAATCACGCGAATCGTGTATATTAATATCAGTTCTTTTATAATTAAGAAGTAATTTAACTATTTTAACATTATTCTTTTTAACTGCAATCATCAATGCTGTATAAAACATACCATAAAAATTCCTAATATTATCATCAAATTTTAAAATTTTTAATTAAAAATTATGATCAAAAAAGGAAAATTTGTAGCATTTACATTGATTCGTTTTTGTCTAAGAAGCAATTTAACAATTTCATTATACCTATTTTGTGATGCATCCATAAGAGCTGTCCAAAATAATTTGAATAAATTCCAAATGTTATCAATAATTACCAAATACCACAATTTTAACATTAAGTTTAAAAAAGAAAAATTTGCAGCATTCATATTGGTTCTTTTTTGTCGAAGAAGTAATTTCACAATTTCAATGTGATTATTTTTAGCTGCCATTAAAAATGCAGTATAAAATAAATTAAATAAATTCCAAATAAATATTTAAAATTTTATAAGATAAAAACAAATTTTCTTATTTACAATGAAATATTTTTATGATTTATTTTTATATCTTTTTGTTCAAGAAGTATTTTAACTATATCAATATGACCTTCACTACATGCAACAATTAATGGTGTATAAAATTATTTATTTAAAATTTATTTTACATCAGAAAACACCAAATCAATGAAATATTTTTTGAAAAATATTATTAATCATATTTAATGTTTATATCAATTTCATTTGTCTCAAGTAGTAATTTAACAATTTCAATATTACCTGATCTTGCTGCTGATATTAAAATCTCTTTTGGCATTTGATTTCCTAATGAAAAATGTTTGAAAAGAAATAAATTACCATTTTCTACTGCTTCGATAATCAATTCTTTAATATTTAAACATTTTCCTTCTAAAAAAGTTAAAACTTCAAAATTATTATATAAAATACATTTCTTTCCTAATTCAGTTAAATTTACATCTTTGGTATTCATGTTATTAAAAAAATAATAAAAAATTTCATTTCTATGAAATTCAATTGCTATTTCTATTGCATCATTAAAGTTTGAATGATTTTGTTCACAATAATGAACAATTTCAAGATTTCCACCAGCAACAGCATAAATTCCTGTGTTTTTTAAATCAACATTATTTAATATTAAAAATTTAAAACATTTTATTGATCCAAAGAATGCGGCATAATCAACAAGTGAAACTTTTTCTTTATTAATGAAAGAATATCTTTCATATAGCGATGGTTCTATAAACTGATTAAAATCAAAGTTTTGTTGTGATGAAATTTCTTGAAGTTTTTCAATATCATCATTTCGAATCGCTTTAACAATATTTGACGGATTATATCCTTCTTGTATAAATTGCTTATGAAGTTTCCATTTATCTTTTTTTAGTTCTTCAATATTTTCATAAAATTGTTGATAAAATGGAATGGTACTCTTTATATCTTCGAACGAATTTATTTCTGCTTTTGTTTTGTAATGAATGAAATATAAAGTTTTAATATCCTTTAATATGTTAGGATTAATTAAATTATGTTCAATAAGCTTTCCTAGAAGATAATTAGATTCTTGAGTATTTAAATGAATTAATAATTTAGCAAAGATATCAATAATGGAATATTTTGTTGATAATGTTTTAAGAAATTTCAAATATATATCAAAATTCTTCATATTATAAATAAAAGATGAATATATCATTCGACTTAAAATTAAAATGGAAGAATACGGATATTTAGAATCAATTATTTTTTTTGTTAATTCAATTGATTCAGAAATATTTTTTTCATTTACATTAGAAATGGTATATTGTATATTTTTTAGATATCGAATATATTTAGTTTCCCTTGTTCCATTTGATCCTTTCATTAAGCCAAGTCAATAGAGAATCTTCAAACCAAACAATTTTGGGGTAAAAACCGTCATTTTTGAGAGCAAAATTTCGCCTTTCAAAAGTCTGATATGAAATGAAATAGTGTGTAAAAAAATGCTTATCAACAATAATATGCAATTTGCATTGGAAATTGATTTAAATGCAATTTTTTTGTATAATATTGAAAGTTATTTTAATGTGTTTGTTTATTCTGAATACTAAAAAATTGTATTCAAATATTAATTTCAATAAATAATGAGTTTTTTCTCAAATTTAATAACAAAATCTGCAAGTTTAAAAGAAACACAATATAAATCAAATATTTTCGATTATAAGCGGAAAAGCAGTATCAAAATATGTTTCCAAAAATTTATTTATGATAAATTAATAGTAACGTTTGAAAAAGTAAATGAAGAGCTTCACTAGTCTAACGGTTAGAACAGTAGCTTTACACGCTATTGATCCAGGTTCGACTCCTGGGTGAAGCAAAATTTTTTTTTGTTTATTTTTTCATCACATGTTTGTTAGATAATTTCATGTTAAATTAACCATTTTCTTAGCAAATTAAGCTTAAAGATCATTTAAACATTTCTTTATTTTTTGATAAAAACAACAAACAACTCAATAACTTGAAAGAGAATGAAATTTTTCACATAACATTTCTCAAGCAAATGGAAGTTACACTTCCATTGTTTCCTAAAACAGATGATTTATGCAAAAGGATTAAATTACCAATACTATCTACAGTATCACCTGTGACATCTTTTGGTGTTCAAAAAATTAATTGTAAAAATGATGATCTTTCTTTTTGCCATGTTTGTCATGCATTTCTTTCATCCAATTGCAAGCATGATAATGAAAAATGGGAATGTTCAATATGCGGGAATAAGAATAAATTCATTAATTCAAGTGTATCACAAGAACAAATCAAAAATCAAAATTATGAAATCATATTAAAGTCACAAAACGATGGAGGAATTATTTTTGGTATTTATCTTTCACTAGGTTTTTCACAACAAGACTTTGTCCGTGCCAAACTTTCATGCATTTCCATTCTTAGACATCTTCCAGAATCTAGTCGAGTCATCATTTTCCTTGGAACTGATCAGTGTCCATATGTACTTCTTGTTCCTCCTAAAGATCAAAGTGAGCTTGATGAAAACTTCGTTAAAAGTGATACATCCCATTTTCCACATATCCACATTGAAACATCCAAAGTTGCCTCAATTGCTCGGTTTGCTAGCATTGAAACTATGATTGGTATTGATTTATCAAATCTTTTTTTCACAAATAAAACAATTTCTGCAGCAGAAAGAACGATAGAGAAATTGACACTTTTAAGTAACAAAATGGAGTGCCCCAGTACGATAGAAATTGTTGGCACTCTTTCACGAGTTCTTTCTGGAACTCCGCTTCATTTTATTTCTATAGTTGATCAAATTAATCAAAGTCCTTCATTCGTTGATATGATTCATTCATTTCCAGTTCGACTTGATTTTCTTGTAGCTCATTACACAAAAACAATTCATCAATTATACCCAAACCATCAAGGTACAATCCAAGTTATCTCAATGGAGAACCCCATTGAGCAATCATCACAGCTTCTTCTTCAAAAGACCACCTTCCAAGTCATGACTAAAGTTCGCTCAAGCCGATCAGCGGTTGAATGGCATAAACCATTGAAACATGCAACGATAGAAGGCTCAATTATATTTTCACCTGTTTGTATTTGTTCTGAGCAGCCATTTACACTTGAAATTCGTACACTTCCAAATCAAGATTTTTATAATTTTCAAATTGTTACCAAATATGTAATTTGTGAAGATACAAAAACAAATTTTTATCTTCGTGTTATGAATTATTCTTTTGCTAGTTCCACAAATTTTGATGATATTGTTCAAAGAATTAATTGGAATTGTGTTTTATGGCATTGGTCTAAAAGTATTTTGACTAAAGTTCATAACGAAGCAATTAATTCGATAAATAAAATGTCAGAAGTAATGCAAAGTGTTTATAAAAGCGAAACACTTCTAAATGCTATTTCATTGTTTCCTGACTTATGGATCACAAGCAATGATATAATGAAACGATTCATTGGAACTGAACTTTTGTTGTATTCGAAGCCATCTGAAATTGGATTTATAAAAGAAGAAGAAAGCAAAAGATATGTAAGAACGCCAAACGGAACACTTGAGAATAATGAGAAAAAAGATGTGGAAGAAGAGATGCCATTGCTCCCAATATATGTTCCAATTCGTACGTGTGATGGTAAATAGAATTGTTGTGTTATAAAATATTTGTTATAATTATTTTTTATTTAAATTAAATATTTTAATTTTTGTGGAATATAATATAATTTTTATAGTTATATTAAATTTATCGTTCAAAATTCTTTTTCTATATATTTTAAAATCAAAACTATTTTATCTAAAGATAAATTTAGATTGTAATATGGTAACAAGTTTATTCTAATGTTGTAAGCAGAAAAACTTGCAAAAAGATCTAGACAATACATCAGTTAACGAAAGTATTAAATGGTTAAGATATATTATTAATCATATTTTTCAATAAAAAAAAAAAATACATAAATTCAAATTTTAAATGCTCTATAACACATACATATTTGACTAAAAACATCGAATTATAAACATTTACTAAAAGTATTTACAAATAAAAAATATTTGATTGATTATTTTTGAAATTTTGATTTAACATTGAACGATGGTAAAGGAGAGGTCACCATCTCATTCAAAGAAAGAGGGCGATTTTGCTTGAAGAGCTGTGGCTCTCCAAAATAAGAATTTTCAATCTGCTTTCTCATGTTTGATATGATTTCTTTTGAGTCTTGAATTTTGATTTTAAGTTCATCGATGTTCCCAACTACATCATAATCGAAGTAAGGTATTTGAGTCTTTAATAATGACTGTGAATTTTCGATTTTATTTTTGGCTGCCAGAATTCGTTGGTCTACTGCTTCGATTTCTTTCTTGATTTCATTTCTTTTTTTATTCTGTTCCTTTGTAAGTGAATAAATTCTTTGGTTATATTCTTCTTGATGTCGTATTATTGTATCCATACACTTACTTTCCCATTGAGTTGGCGACATTGAAGGCAGTGAATCTTGCTCTGAAAGAGTTACTTGACCAACTAAATAATGTCTTTGTAACTTTTGAAGTTGCATTTTTTGTTTTGCAATAGTAAGAGTAGCACCAATACATAAAGTATTAAGAGACGCACCAGTCATGGCTGTATTCCATTGTACAATTTCTTTGTTATTATCGTAAGTGTTCATTTTTTATTTTAAACGTTTATAAAAAACGTTAATTTTTTTATGCGAAAAAATTGACGAACACTGTGAAAATTATTGCTTCGATATGTCTGGGATGGCTTTTACCCCTGGGCCACTTAGGCTAAAAGGCAGAAAGAAAAAATCAGCAGCTTCTAGGGCTACTCCAAAAAAACCTCAAAAGAACAATGATTCCAAAGATCAAGAATTGGAAACAAAACAAGAAGAAAACCCTGATGATGTTTTGAACACGCTCACCGATGCAGAAATTCGTTTCATGGAAATAAATAATCAGTGTAGAAAAAGAACAATCGAAAAGAATGCATCTCTTTCTTATAAAGAACAGATCGAAAAATATAATGAACACTTACTCAAAGCTCCAATGCACTTTGATCTTGAAGGTGATTAATTTTTTCCTTTTCCTTTCTTTTTGCTAAAAAATTAGATCTCGATATCATTGTTTATAATGCCCAAAATATCCATAATCAATAAAGAATAATTCGAACTATATGTTAAGATCATCTATATTGTGCATACTATTTTAATTCAAAATCAGAAAAATTAAAATATTTTATATCGTATTTTATTTGTTTGTAAGTAAATAATTTTATTTTATCAATTGTTTTTATATAAGTTAATAGTTGCCATAATGATTAGTAGACTTAGAAAGAGATATTACATCTCAAGACCTAAAAATGTGACTCGAGACATTTATATTGATCACGATTTAAATTGGGTTTTTGGAGAATCATTTGATCCTAAGAAAATTTTTATTAAGCTTAATGTTATAGGTAAAGGATGTCTTGGAACAGTTAACAAAGTTATTCATTTACCCTCTATGAAACAACTTGCAGGAAAGTTTATTCACCCAGCTTTAATAAATGAAGACATGCTCAAAGAAATTAAACATGAAGTCCAAATCATGAAAGAAATCGATTCGCCATATACAGTTCATTATTATGGTTGTGTTCCTTATGATAATACATTAATGATTTTAATGGAGTATTGTAGTTGTGGATCAATACGTGATATACTTGATAAACGTCAAATAGTTTTAAGTGAAGACATAATTTCAATTATAATGAATGAAGTATTAAATGGTTTGCAAGTTTTACATAATGAATACCATATTATTCATTGTGATATAAAGGCATCAAATATTTTATTAACATCTACAGGTGAAATTAAGATTGCTGATTATGGAGTATCAAGAAAGCATGGATCAGTATCATTATCACATGGATTTGGAATAATTAGTACACCATATTGGATGGCACCAGAAGTAATATCTAAAGCTTCATATGATTATAAATCTGATGTATGGAGTATAGGAATGACAGCAATTGAGCTAGCAGAAGGCGCCCCTCCATATTCAGAATATATTCAAACAAAAGCTATTTTGGAAATCGTTACAAATGGTTTTCAGGGCTTTCGATATCCAAAGATGCATTCAGAAGATTTTTGTGATTTTGTAAATAAATGTCTACAAAAGAACCCAAAAGATAGATGGGAAATAAGTAAGTTACTTGAACATTCATTTATTCAACGAGCTAGAAGATTAGCAAAAGAAAAAATTCTTAAAACATTGGGAAATACATTTCGAAACTCTTTTTCATTTAATACTGGAATCAAAACTGTTCCTGAATATCACAAAGGAGATTTATCTGCACAAATGATGAGCAGTGAAAGTTATTCCCAATCTTCACCAATTTACCTTGGATCTGATATTCAACTATCAAATAGTGGCTTTAATTCTTCTTCATTTCAAAATAATATTCTTCAAAATACTCAAGGTATTGATAAAAAATTAGGTGAATCAATTGATAAAATAATAAATGAAATTGATACATTTAATGAAACAGTTTCACGATTAGCAAGTTTATTCTCTGAATATATTCGTTCTCATTCATCTAATTCATTAAATAGCTTTGAGTTACAAAAGAAAAATATTGAATCATTAGAAAACATGATTGAAGAATTAATATCATCAAATGTTCTCACCAATTTGTTGAAATTCAAGAAAATAAATCAATTTCCAAATAAAAATTATCCTTGCTTTAAATATCATTCATTAAATGTTGATAAGAAAAAAGATTTTCTTTCATCTCATAAAATAAGGGAATATCCTAATTCAGTCAATCTTAAGATTGTTCAAAGAAAAGCTCCAAATATCATTAGACAAACATTAAGAGCAAATCATAAACAAAAAGAGAGAAATTTTGATTTAACATATATTTCTAAAATTTCCCAAACAGATAACATTTCAAATATATCAGATGAAATATTTGTTATTGGTTCAAGGATAATGA
Organism: Histomonas meleagridis; assembly: GCF_020186115.1. Taxonomy (NCBI): domain Eukaryota; phylum Parabasalia; order Tritrichomonadida; family Dientamoebidae; genus Histomonas; species Histomonas meleagridis. The sequence continues at coordinate 179,303 of NW_027150927.1, forward strand.
GCATGAAAATTCCATTTGTACAATTGAGAGCGATTACAAACCAAAATATTTCACCACATGCTATTTATGAACATAGGGATTGCTTGAACATTAAAAAACAAAAGGTAAAACATCAATCAAATGAAAAACATGATTTTTATGATAAGAAAATGGTAACTCATTCCTCCATTTTTCTTGTTTTTCTTGTTTATTTCTTTTTTGGATTTGAAGGATTTCTTTTCTTAATATGCTGTTCATTTGAAACAAATGTATTAATAAAATTTCAAAAAAGAAAAAACAAGAAGATTTAATAACCGTCATAACCGCTTTCACTAGTCACTTTTCAAATAGCTTAAAGTCACTTTTCAAATAGCTTAAAAAAGATTTTATGTGGAGAAAGCAAATTTGTGGTCTATGGAAACCACAAATGATATCCCTCTTATACCCTGATGGAGAAGCTGTTGAGGAACCAGATTCTCTTGATAAAGTCATTGAAAATCTTCTCAATTCTGTTCTTCCAACACCTCAAGAACTTCAATCCATAATTAGTAAAGCAACAGAAATATTCCGAGAGGAACCAAACATTCTTGAGATCAAACCTCCCATAGTTATTTGTGGAGATGTACATGGGCAATTTGATGACATGCTTCAAATTTTTCAAATTTCTGGAACTCCTCCGTATACACAATTTCTTTTTCTTGGTGATTATGTTGATAGAGGCACCAAAAGCATCGAAATTATGATTCTTCTATGCATCTTCAAAATAAAATATCCGAACAAATTCTTTATGATACGTGGGAATCACGAAAGCATGAACATTTCCCAAGTGTACGGGTTTTATCAAGAAGTTCTCACCAAGTACAGATCGGATTCACTTTATCAATCGTTTAAACCACTTTTTGAATCCATGCCGATAGCAGCGGTTATAAACGGCGAATATTTTTGTGTGCATGGCGGTATTAGTGAAAACGCAATGACTCTATCAGAAATCTCGAACATTAATCGATTTACAGAAATACCTAGCACTGGTGCACTCTGTGAATTAGTATGGAATGATCCAGCAAAAGATAATTCTGGATTTACTGAATCTGGAGGACGTAATGTTGGCGCACTCTTTGGAATGAAGTCTACTGATTTATTCTTTTCAAAGAACAATGGAATAAATCTTATAATTCGAGCACATCAATTGAAGAAACAAGGATTCGAATACTGTCAAAACAATAAAGTTTTAACATTGTTTAGTGCTCCGAACTATGAATCGATGTCAGGAAATGATGGCGCAATACTTTGCGTAGACGAAAAAATGACAAGAAACATAATTAGGTTCAAGAAACTGCCGCCAAACGAGAAAATATGGGAGCGATTGAGTAGTGTCGTATACAATCGAATTGGGGAGTAATGTGTTTATTTGTTGTAGTAAAGTTTATTTTTCATAATTAAATTAAACCTATAAAAATGTAATGCTAATTCATATTTTATAGTTATTTTTAAATGTGCATTTTTGAAATTGCATAAAGCTTCATGAAATTTTCACCCAGGCGGTTGGGACACTTTTGAATGCTTTTGAGTTCAATTTGAAAAAGTTTGTTCAAAGGGTATTGAACTGAGCTTTTGGTACTATATGTTAAACTCGACTAGCGATTTCCGCCCATCGTATATAGCGATCATCCTACAATCTTGATATTATGGATATATAATATATATACATAGTTGTATCTATGATTAATATAAATCTAAGAATTATATTATGATTAGCACGAGATAAATTTATTCTTTTATTCCAAAAAGTGACAGAAATCGACTTTTGCATGGTTTATATCGAATGATAAGGGCAACGATAAGTGACGATAGGAGCGAATTTGAATGACGGTAAATATTATCAAAATTTTACCCTTTATTCGAAAAGATACGTTGTTTGTTTGTTTCTTGTATATAAATAAAGTTGTTACTAATTATTGGAATGTTTTTGTATAGTTTACTTTATTATTATTAGGGTGCTCCAATGTTAATAGTTTTTTACTTCTAGAAACTTCCATTATAAACATACCTTGATGTAATATATTGAAAAAACTATTTGTTTTTTCATGGTATTAGTTTTTCATCAATAAAATCAAATAAATATTAAGTTGATTGATTTGTGTCAGTCGCGATAAAACTGACAAACGAACGTTTAAATGTCAAATCTTACACAAAATTCCAAAGTACAGAAACGTTTCGTCTAAAAAAAATGTTGGTGCTTTTATTTCTTCAAAAAAGCTTCCAACTTGATGTTACAATATTCATGGATCAGACAAAAAAACAAATTTCAGGCGAAAACCTAACCAACATAATTGCAGACTTTTCAGGAATTACTTCAATTGAAATTTCAAATGGTTATCTTTCAAATTATGACATAATAAATTGCAACAGATCTCTTACTAATGTTGTTACATACAAAGCAACCAACGTTCAATTTGAAAATAAAAAAATTCCTTCATACTCATTTACTGCAATGAAGAAACTTAAGGAAATATCTATTCAAGGAGACCTTGAGGTTGTTGGCCAGAGTTCATTTGCTAGGCTTTGGTTACTCGAAAAAGTTTATTTTTCTAATGTTGTAACAATTGAAACAGCTACCTTTTTATTATGCACTTCACTGACAACATTTGAGGCACCTACTCTAAAAAGCTTTGGTCAAGGAAGTTTTCGTCAATGTCAATCATTAATTAAAGTTTCATTTCCAGATGTTGAATCCATTCCAATTTCTGCTTTTTTCAATTGTGTCAAATTAAATTATGCATATTTACCCAAGGCAATAAATATTAGTGAAGAATCTTTTTGTTATTGTATTTCATTAGCTGACATTACATTGCATCCTGACATTTCTACACTTCCATCGTCTTTATTCCAATATTGCTCAAGTTTAACTTGCTTAAGTTTCCCGAAAGCAATAAATATAAATTCATTTGTTTTTTGTGGTTGTACCTCATTAGTTAACATTACGTTACATCCTGATATTTCGATTCTTCCACAAAGTTTATTCCAAGATTGCTCAAGTTTAACATGCTTAAGTTTCCCGAATGTTAAAAATTTAAGTATAGAGGTTTTTTATGGTTGTACATCATTAGTTAACATTACGTTACATCCTGATATCGATGAAATATCACAAAATGCATTTAGGGATTGTCTTAGTTTAGCTAATGTAAGTTTTACAAACGTCAAATTTCTTAATGATTATGCTTTTTATCGATGCAATTCATTTACAATTATTAGTCTGCCAAATGTTCAAGTCTTGATGAAATCTGTATTTTATTTCTGTACGAATTTAATGGAAATATATTTACCAAAAGCTACAAACTTTGGCGATCTTGTATTTCACAATTGTCATAATTTAGCTATTATTCATTATGGAGAAATAAAATCTATTGGAATAGGATGCTTTCAAAATTGTTATTTATTAACAAATGTTTCAGACATTACCAAAAATTTAGTAACAATTAATGAATCTTTATTTTCTAGGTGTATAAATATTCAATCATTTGAATCAAATGTCGCTGAATCTATTGGCTTGCGAACATTTTATGAATGTGTCCGATTAGAAACATTAACTTTACCCAACTTAATACAAATTGGTAATGAATCCTTTGCATATTGCATTAAACTTAAAGAATTTATGGGTAGTAATATAGATAAAATTCCCAGGGAAGCATTTACATATTGTACTTCATTAAGAAGTTGTAATTTTATAATAGCTACATTTTGTGGTACAAAAGCATTTTATCATTGTACTTCATTAACGGATACAACATTTTTATCAAACCTTCAAATAATTAATGAGAGTGCATTTGAAGATTGTTGGTCATTATACATTGCAGGCTTTATAAATGTGTATTATATAGGTGATTATGCGTTTAAGAATTGCGTTAAATTAACAGTTTTCTTTTCTTATAATATAACTAGGTTCGGTAAATCCATATTTGAAAATTGTACCACTTTGCAAAGTATCTCTATGCGTGGATTAAAAAAGATTAATTCAGAAGATACATTACCATTATATGAGAACCAACAACTAATTTACATCGATTTCCCAGATCTGATAGAAATACCATCAAATTTCTTAAGTAATTGTCATTCTTTAACTGATGTAACCTTACCAGCAATTGAAAGAATTGGAGATAATTTTTGTTTTAATTCATCTTCTTTGTTTGAAATGACTTTACCTTCATTAGTATCAATCGGTAATGATTGTTTTAAGAATTGTATAAACTTAAGATATCTAAATGTTCCTAAGTTAAAATACATTGGCGATAGTTTCATGCAAGGTTGTATTAATTTTAGGCCAACAAATTTCTCGACATTATTATCAATTGGTAAAAATCCTTTTATTGACAGTAAAGAAAGGTTTTTAAGTACATTTAATTTCAATAGTTTACAATATGCATATGATTGTTTTACTTATAATATTAATTTCATTGGGGATATTGAAGAATTTCAAATTTCTACACCTAAACTTTTGAAACTTGGTAATAATCCATTTCCTAAGGGAAATATTGGTGGTAAATTTGTTCATAATACAGTTACTAATTTAAGTAATAATACATTTTCTAATTTCGATCAATTAAATGAAGTTGAGATGACAAATTTAACTTATTGTGAAGATAATACATTTGCAAATTGTACTAATTTAACAATCGTTAAATTACCATCATTAAAAGAATGTGGTGATTCTACATTTGAAAATTGTTCTTCATTAAAAAGTGTTAAATTGAATTCATTATTAAAATGTAAAGCAAAAACATTTTATAATTGTTATAAAATAGTAGAAATTTTAATGCCAAATGTTATAGATATTGGCCCTTTATCATTTGCTAATTGTTTTGATTTATATGAAATTGATTTCCCATGTGTTGAAAGAATTGATGCTCGTGCATTTGTAAATTGTTCTCATTTAGTAAGTGTTTCAGTTCCTCAATTAAATTTTGCAGGTGAATTCATGTTTTCTGGATGTACTTTACTTCAACATTTAAATTTCCAATATTTGGAAGATACAAGTAATGGAATGTTTCAATATTGTTGCTCTTTGAATGAAATTCTATCATCTTCTTCATATGTTAATGATTATTTCTTACAAGGTTGTACTCGTTTATCAACGGCTCAATTTAATAGTGCTATTTATATTGGAAAATATGCATTTGATGGTTGTGTTTTACTTAGAAATATCTCATTAGCAGCTGTCGAAACAATTAATGAACATGCTTTTTCTGGATGCATTAATATATATAGTGTACATTTCCCTGTATTAAGTTATGTATATGATGGAGCTTTCCAAAATTGTATTAGCTTGATTAATATTTCTTTCCCTAATACAACATTAATATCAGAAAAAGGATTTTATAATTGTTCTTCTTTAAGTTCAGTTTATTTACCAAATGTAACATCAATTGGTGAAAAAGCTTTTTATAAATGTTCTTCTTTAAGATCAATTTCTTTGCCACATTTATACTCAATGTCTAATGAAGCTTTCTCCGAATGTACTTCACTTGAAATTGCCGATTTTCAAAACCTGACAGATATCGATGGTGATAAACATTTCTCAAATTGCTATAATCTAAAATCAGTTTTGTTCCCAATACTTCAACGTATAATGTCAACTGCATCGAACATATTTGCAAACTGTAGTAATATCACTAAGTTGTCATTACCAAGTGAACCTCCAAAAGAATTTTGTGATGACTTCATTCTACGTGCAAATGTAAAAACAGTAAATGATTCAGGAAATGTTTACGCATCAGAAATTACTGTGTGCTTGCCTTACAAGGAGAATTACGAGAACTATCAAAAAAATAATACTTACACTAATTTCTGGAAACATTTACAAGTGCGTGCGCCAGATATGAGCGAAACATTCAAGAGAATATGTCCTGAAACAAAACAAAATGATAATAAAATTAGTAATGCCGAAATTGCAGCATGTTCCGTGGGCGCAGTTGCATTAGTAATTGTTTTGGTCGCTCTTGTTGTAATGCTTGTGATGAGAACAAAAACAAAACAAACTATAAAAAGAGAAGAAACAATGGTACACGAACTATCAGAAGCGGTTTTAGATGATTTCGGGTGACGGTTAATTTGGATGTTGTATTCTATAAATCATTTTAATAGTTTTCTTTTATTAAATCCTTAATCAAAATCGCTTCCTTAAAACTTTTTAAACATAATTTTTGGAATTTTGAATTTGTTGTACAGGTTCAGAAAATTGAAATAAAAGTGCACTTTTGGTACGATTAAAAAGCACATAAAAAGTCCCATTTTCACGGTTATTTCGGTGAAAAACTCATGAGTTTGTTCTTCAAAATGAACTATATAAACTTATCAATTTTTATTTCTGATATTTAAAAGTGCTTGATCGGATGTACGTTTATCTTTATCATACTGTTTTTCTGAGTTTATTTGGCCGAAGTCTACTTTTTCTTTGCTGTTTTGTAAAAAACCGATAAATGATTTTCTGAAATTCAAATATCTGACGGCGGTTAAATTTGATGCATCCGCTTATCTTTTCTTTATTACAAGATTTTGTATTTTTATTCAGGAACAATGTGTAAAATCGATACTTCTGGTCTTGTATTGAATCTTACAAGTGGCTTTGGTAACGGTGAAATCCCAATTCCTTTTGTTACATATAACAACATGTCTTTGACTTTATATAATCCAACAGGAAACATTTTGCCCATTGATGGAAGTAACACAGGCCCTAATCCAAAAGGCACAGTACACTGTCCTCCATGCGTATGTCCACTAAGTTGTAAATGAAATCCTTTATCAAATGAAACAAGTGCTACATCTGGTTGATGTGATAGAAGAATTCTAAGGCCTTTATTAGTTGTATCGATTGGTGGAAGTTTGTGAAGATTTGTGTCAGCCATGCTAATGTTTTTTGAGGGGTCAATGCCAGATATAATGAGATCTCCAATTGTTATTGTTTCTTGTCGAAGAAGATGCACACCTGATCGTAAAAGCGCTTGGATGACTAAGTCTTTTGCGTGGAGATCAGTGTTACCTAAAACAGCATATATTCCATTTCGAGATTTAATTTGCGATAATATACGTGAAATGGAATTTGTTCCTTTAAGTGATATATTGTAAGTGCGGAAGCGTGAAATAAGATCACCAGTAATGAAGACAATATCGGGATTTAATTTGTTGATATTTTCAACCACTTTCATCATGGATTTCTCAGTGACATATGGATATGGCCACTGTAAGTGAACATCACCTATATGTACAGCAGTAAATGGAGAAAATGTTGCATTTGGAATTCGAATTTCATTATATGAATAAGTAAGAAGAAATGGCTCTATCATAGCATAGATAAGGAGTACAATGAAAATAGCCATAGAATATTTAAAAAAACTGGTACTAAAAAAAGATTTTCCATAAGATTTGAGAGCAAAAAATAAAAATATTACACATGAGCAAAAAAATACTGTTACGACCATAGATAAGTTTTTTTGTCGACTTGCTTCTTGAATCTCTGTTGTAGGTATCAGGACTTTCCAGTTTACTTTGGACATTACTTTGTGATTTTAAACGTTCGCCGAGACGTGGATGTGAATTACCAAAGTACAAAAAGACAGAAACTTAACATATATTTTATTTTTCTAATGTGGATTTATATTCCAAAAGTTTCAAAGTTTTTTATTTTGTATTTATAAACAAGATATGAAAACTTTTGTCTGTATTCCAAATTCGAAAACTTATGCATTACGCATGATTCATCTTACAATTCTTAAATTTAAGCATTAACAAATTGTTTAAGGATTTCCCAAAATTGATATTGAATTTTTTTTGATTTCAAATGATTTTAATTTGGAAACGGATTAATTTCTTCCTGAAATCCTTATGGAAATCCACTTACAAATATAACAATTCTCTCTCCAATTATGTCAATTAGTGATTTTTGTAGTTGAACATAGTTCAACATTAGTTATATATAACTCTTGGCAATAAAGTTTGATCTGTACTTAATACAGTTAAAAAGTGTTTTATGGCTGCTCATCATTAACAAGTCTTTTGAAACCACTTCTTATATTTGAAGATTCTGCATTTAAATATTGCACAAGGAAGAAGAAACAACAGAAACATCGCAATCAGGATTGGAAATGATGCAAAAGGATTCGATAAGGGCGAAGGCATATCTAGCGCTGTCGAATGAAATTGGTGCTGTTGAAGCGGAATAACAAATGATGTGTGAAAAAAGAATCATATTATATTAGAAATAAAGTGCGTTCAAAGAATATTTCAACATTTACTTGCATAAATAAAAAAAAATCGCCTTTTTATTTAATAAATCAAAATTTATTAAGTAATCGGACAGATTTCAAACAACACAACAACACATTGAACTCACCTTCTTCTTCTTCTATTTGTTGGCGGTGGGGAGAAGAACAATTCTTCTGTTTGTTCCTCCTTATAATCTGGCACTTCCTCCACAGTATTTATATATTTGAAAGCGTTCATTCCTTCTTTCGGCTCGAACATCACTGTTATCACTGTAATATTATCCTGACTTCCATTTGCGTATGCCAAATTCTTCAAAGTTATTGCAGCGTCTGCGGCTGATTTTGCCTTTCTCATTACGTCACCAGCGACTTCATTTGAAATCACATCCCATAACCCGTCGCAAGCAATGATAACTCCGACGTCTTCATCACTTATATCATAATAATCGATTTCAGGCTCAACAAATAGTTCTCCTTCCTTACACCAAAAGTCACCTAAAGCACGTGAGACAGCAAGTTTCCGACTAATTCGTCCATCGGAAGATAAATAGAAGCCTTCGTTTTGAAGTCTTTCCATTTCGGATAACACCGAAGTTTTATGATCTTCAGTAATTTGTTCGATAGAATTCTTTAGCACTCGAACAACGCGACTATCGCCAATTCCAGTTACATAACATTTATCATCTTTAATGATTACTCCTGCGCATGTAGTACCATCCATTACTTGATTTTCGAAGATATAATTATTCGCTTCATTTAATACATTCGATATTGATGCTACAATGTCTTCGGAATGATCAATTAAACTAATTAATGACATTACACGTTCAGATGCTAATTCAGATGCATTTGGTCCTGCATGCCCATCAAATACCATAAAAATCGATGTGTCATTCGAATATGTTATTGTATATGAATCTTCCATAGTTTGTCGATTACCTAATGTTGAACCAATTCCAACTCCGAATCTTTCTTTAGTATATACTTCGACTATATGAGATTTTTTAGGCTTATCGATTTGAGTTATTTCATTGCCAAATAATTCGATTGAAGCTGATATCATATCAGGGCATATGAATTCGTCGATTTTAAGTTCATTACTTCCAATCGAAAAAAACTTTAATAATGGGAAATATTCAATATCGGGTAATGCCGAAAGTTTATTATATTGTAATGATAAATTACATAACGAAGGAATTGCTATATCAGGGAATGTTTGAATATTATTAAATGATAAATCTAATGTTTGAAGTTTGGGCGATAATTCACTAATTGTGATCTCATTAATTCGATTATGTGATAATGATAAATAACGTAACTCTTTAAAGTGTTCAACAATTTTAGGGAATTCATGTATGTGATTGTTCGATAAGTCTAATGTCTTTAAATGAAATAAAGCGCCTAATGAATCGGGTAATGTCGTGATAATGTTATCACAGACAATTAATGTACGTAACGTCGCAAATGATAACGTAGGATTTGGTATATGTTTGAGTTTGTTGGATGATAAATATAAATCAGTTAATCGTCGACAATAGACCATCGATCGTGGTAAGTCACTAAGCTCATTAAAGCTGGCATTTAACGTAGTGAGGAATGTGGAGTTGTCAAACGAATTTGGTAATTCTTTAAGATGATTAAACGATACATTGAAATCACGAATTTGATTGAATTTAAACTCAGGTAAGACTGTTATTTGGTTATGAGAGATGTTGAAGTATTCTAAAGTGCGTGAAACAAGTAACGTTGGCGGAATTTCTGTTAACAAATTATCTGACAAATTGATACGTGTGATAGAATGAGGTGATGGGAAAGAATTGGGTAAGGATTTGATACAGTTATGTGAAAGATTGATCAAAGACATCGCTTTGACAGTTGAAAAAAAGTTGTCAGAAAATGAATCAATTCGATTATATGAAAGATCTAAAGAAGAAAGTCCACTAGGTATAGAGCCCTCAATTTTCCCTTCAAGTTGACATTTGGACATGGATAGCGATTTTAAGGTTAAAATATTGGTTCCTTTGATTTCTTTAAGACGAGTTTGATTTAAATTTAATATTTGCACTTGGAAATTGGGATCAGCGTTAAAGGTAGTTAATGGGTTAAAGCCAAGGTTTATAAGCCTAATTACTCTTTCTGTGGCAGGGAAATTAATCTCTTTAAATTTGTTGCCAAAAAGAACAAGCTCCTTAAGCTCGGGCATTTCATAGATCCAGTTGGGTAATGTTGATAATTCGTTTCCATCAAGTGAAAATAAAAGTAATGAACTTGAAAATTTTGGCTTATGTTGTGGTAACTCCTTTATCCAACAATGACTAATTCTTAATGTTTGTAAAGAAGGAAGTTCGAATTCCCACAAATAATCAATTGGAATGTTAAGGTTATTGGAAAGATCAAGAACTTGAATAGTACTATTCAATTGAAACTGTGTTGGGTTTAGTCTTCCAGAAAGATCAAGGATCAAAGGATCAGGTGTTGGAAGAGGATTATCTACTGTATGTCGAAACAAACTTACAGATTTTCTTGCATTTAATTTTTGATCAGCAGCTGTTTTTCTAGGCCCCTTGCCTGGTACAGAGACTCTAGTTTTTGCATTTGGAATCCTCAAAGACATTGAGACTTGAGGCAATGTAATTTTGGATGGTTTACCGAGATTTCAATGGATAAGACGTTAAATAATCTTTGTTCGTTTTTCTTTCAATTCGTTCTGAATTTATAAGTTCGTTTTTTCTTTCAAAGCAATAACGATCATAAAAATATTTTTTACCGCCAAATCAACACAAAAATAAATGGACACTTTTGATAAACGACAAAAACCGCCTTGATTAACAATATATCAAACAGACCTTCTTAAAAACATTTTGAGAAATTATTTGGTCGGAATATTGATATTCAAATAATGTCTAGTACAAAATATCGAGTAGTTCTAATTGGGAATTCATTTGTTGGAAAAACAGCTCTAGCCAATCGCCATACAAAGAAAGAGAAACCTGTAAATTATAGTGAAACAGTTGGTTCTGCTTTTGTGGAATATACTGAGAAAATTGATAACGAACAAGTGTCAATTCAACTATGGGATACTGCAGGACAAGATAAATATCGGTCTCTTTGTCCAGTTTACTTCCGTAATGTTAACGCAGCAATATTAGTTTATGATGTTACAGACCAAGCTTCATTTGACGCACTTCAATATTGGATGAATTTTTTCCATGAGACAGCAGGTGCAGAGGTACCTGTTTTTATTGTTGGAAATAAGATTGATCTTGAAGATGATATTGTTGTTGATGTTCCTATGGGACAAAAATTTGCTCAGGAACACGGATGCCTTTTCTTTTCTACATCTGCTGAAACTGGGCTCAATGTTGAGTTCTTATTCCAAAAAGTCGCAGAAACAGTGTATCATAATACTGATCAATCTGTTCAAAAGAAAAATGTTATTCAAGAAACTGAACCAGGTAGCTCTAGTGGTTGCTGTTAACATTTTTTTTCTTCTAATTCTTTTAAATAGATTTCAAATTATATATAAAGCGCATTCTCCAGAAAGATCTCATAAAGAAATAAAATATAGTTTATATTAATTCAAATAACTTTTCTGGATCTAAAGGAGAAAACCATCTTTCCTAATAAAAACACTCTTTAAAATGTTTTCAACGTTAACCGTTCGTAATCGCCAGAATTTTATCGGCAATTTCCACTTTTTAAAAGCAAAACTTTTCTTTTCTCCATTTTATGTATTCATAAAGGATGGATTGCAATTTCCCTTAAAATTCTCTTATTCTGATAATTTAATCATTTTTCGAATATCTTTTTTTATTTTTCGAAAATTAACCTATATTATCTCTTCGGATAGAATTAATTTTGAAGAGGAAAATTCTTCTTAAACAAGAATTGAGAATACTGAAAATATTTTTATAGATGTTTTTGAGCTTTAAATATTGGCTTAAAACTGATCATGTTTGCACTTGCTCTTATTTTTTTAAATCTAAACAAAACATAATTGCAAAATTGTTTTTCAAATGTTTTTATGTTTTATTTCCTTGTTTTTTCTCTAATATACATATCACTCCTTGGAAAAAGACACTGGAAACCTTGAAAATGTTTATTTGATACTTGATCAAGAAGGTTTTAATAATTTAAATGGCTTACAAATTCCATAAATTATTATATCAAAGCCATGATAAAAGATAGTCAGTATTTCATAACCTCATTATGCAAAAGCGTTCGAGTACGCCTTCTAGAATAGATAATTACTGTGTTCATTGCATCGTTGCAACAAAAAACTAATCCCGCTCCAACTGCATTCCAAGGACAACTTTTCGAAAAGCACAGAAATTTTGCATTTTTAAATATTTTATAACTGTTTTAGGCGATAATACGTATTTTAATTTCATTCCTTCTTTAATCAAATATGAAACGTTATCGAAATTCAAGAATTAATTATAAACAATTTTCAATATATTTATAGAAACACAACAATACTTTAAAGTAGATTCAATATGAAACTAATGACGAATAACCTAAAAATAAATTAGGGATATAGCCTATTTATTTAGTAGCGGTAGGCGTCACTCTTGTATGGCCCATTGATTGGTACATTGATATAGTCGGCTTGTTTCTGAGTGAGTGTTGTCAAATGGACGTCCAATGCGCCGAGGTGTAACCTTGCGACTTCTTCGTCGAGTTCCTTTGAAAGTGTATAAACCTTCTTTCCGAGTTCGTCCTTCTTTTGTGTCAGTTCGAGTTGTGCGAGTGTTTGGTTTGTGAATGACATTGACATAACGAATGATGGATGTCCGGTAGCGCAGCCGAGGTTCAAAAGGCGTCCTTCGGCAAGCATAAGGATGGAATGGCCGTCGGGGAAAGTCCACATGTCATACTGTGGCTTAATGTTTGTACGGACTATGCCTGGATACTTGGCAAGGTTTGTGGTGTCGATTTCATTATCGAAGTGACCAATGTTACCAACAATTGCCTTATCCTTCATCTTAGCCATATGATCAACTGTAATAACATCACAGTTACCTGTTGTTGTTACGAAAATATCAACTTGATCAACAACTTCTTCGACACGACGAACTTGATATCCTTCCATGGCAGCTTGAAGTGCGCAAATTGGATCGATTTCGGATATAATAACACGTGCGCCTTGGCCACGTAATGATTGGGCACATCCTTTGCCAACATCGCCATAGCCGCAAACCATGGCGGTTTTGCCACCGATCATAACGTCTGTCGCGCGGTTAATGCCATCAAGCAATGAGTGGCGGCAGCCGTAGAGGTTGTCGAACTTGGACTTGGTGACAGAGTCATTGACGTTGATGGCTGGGAAGAGGAGCTTGCCTTCTTTTTCGAGTTGGTAAAGACGGTGGACACCAGTTGTTGTTTCTTCAGATGCACCACGGCATTCTTCAAGAACCTTGTGCCAATGCCTGTTATCTTTGGCCATAACTGAACGAAGAACACGAAGAACTTCGACAAATTCAGCAGAGTCGGTTGTGGAATCATCTGGAACGGCTCCAGCTTCTTCATATTCATAACCCTTGTGGATAAGAAGAGTGGCATCACCGCCATCATCAACAATTTGATGTGGGCCTTTGCCATCTGGCCATGTTAAAGCACGATTTGTGCATTCCCAATATTCGGCAAGAGATTCGCCTTTCCATGCAAAAACTGAAACACCAGCTGGCTTTTCAATGGTTCCGTTTGGACCAACAACAACTGCAGCTGCAGCAGTATCTTGTGTTGAGAAGATGTTGCATGAAGCCCAACGAACATCAGCTCCAAGGATAACGAGGGTTTCGATTAAGACAGCTGTTTGAACTGTCATGTGAAGGGAACCGGAGATACGAACACCTTTAAGTGGCTTATCCTTGCCATAACGTTCACGGAGAACCATAAGTCCTGGCATTTCCTTTTCAGCAAGGTTTAATTCCTTGCGTCCTAATTCGTTGAGCTTGATATCTTGAATGCGATATTCAAATGGTGAATCAGCGGGCGATTTGCAGGCCATTATTCAAAGTGGTCCTTCAATATCAAAAAGTGGAAAATTTCATTTGAAAGGATATTTGGTTGCCACCCGACAAAAACCGTGATTATTGATTATAACCGTTATATGTTTGCGTGGTTATTTGGTCAATGAAATGGTCGTGTGAAATGACTTAACGGTCGGAAATATTCGGGATATTCAAAATGAAAAAAGGAAATCATTAAATATATTTTTAATTTATTAACATTGTTATATTTAATTGGTCGTATTTTACTGAATCAACCTTAGTTAGCTTTTGTATTTATCTTTTTTTTTTTAATTTAGCTTCGAAATGGATACATTTTATTTATTTGATTTTTGATTGCTAATAGCAATTTACTATGACCATAACGCAGTCCTTATATGAGCAATTAATTTTTTCAAAAAGCCATACAAAATAGAATTCTAATTAAATTAGTTTTTCAAAAGAAAGATACTTTTTCCATTATTGTTATATAACAAACATATTGACACTAATGGACACCTATAAATTCATAAAATTATGATATAATGATAAACTATCTGATCTAGAAGAGGGTGACATTTTTACGTTAACAAATAATTAACATATGAGAATAACTTTATAATATTGATATTAGGGAATATGTTATATAAAAAAATAAAATAAAAAAAAAACAATTGAAATTCTTTGGGTATGTATTCCAATATTTTCCGTTAAAAAAAAGATATAAAGTTATATTTCAACATAAATAGTTTTTCGTGAATTAAAAAACTACTAAATTTGGGATCCCAAATTATGGGATGATCAGCAGAAGGATGTTACAGTCAAATAAAGTTTAAATTTCAAAAATTTCCTGACAGTTTGCCAAAAATTCAATGTGTTATTTCAAACCTTGTAATTTGTTGTAATGAGTCAAATGACATGCATTGAACGAATTGACTGACAGCTTGACTTCATTATCATTATAATGTTTGCTCTTCTCTTGATCAATACATTATCTTACATCGACGCAGTCGAAATTCCAGAAGGTCTTTCTAACGCTGATGCATGCTCAATCTGCAAGACAGTTGTTGGTGGAATTGCCGGATTCATCGGTGCTTCACCAGTTCAATCAGTCATCAAACAATTAGCTCTTGGTCTTTGCGGCAAATTCTCTGGCTCAGGCAACACACTTTGCAAGAACATTGTTAACAAGCTCCCAACAATTTTATCATACCTTTCCAAGGGTCTCTCAAAGGCTAACGTTTGCAGCAGAATCAATGTTTGCAAGTCCAATGACGAAGAAGAAGACGACGAAATCGAATACATCGAAATCCCAGAAGGTCTTGAAAACGGAATTGCCTGCTCCATCTGCAAGCACCTTGTTAACGCAGTTGCCAAGGTTCTTTCCAGCTCATCCGTCCAATCCAAGGCTACAGAAGCCGCACAAAAGCTTTGCCAAAAATTACCAAAGATCGGTCGTAACTTCTGCGACAAACTTGTCTCCAAGTATCTCAGCAAGATCATGACATGGCTCGGTCAAAAGGTTGGTGCTTCCACAATCTGCAACAAACTCAAGTCATGCAGCGGCAACGATGTTGACAGCGATGATGCATATCTCGAACTTTACCTCGAAATGGACGATGATGACTATGTTACCGAAATCGAACTTCCATTAGGTCTTTCCAACGCCGACAACTGCGCCATCTGCAAGAAGGCTGTTGGCTTCGTCTCAGCTGCCATGGGTAACAGCATTGTTCAAGCCGTCGTTAAGGCTGCTGCTACAGCTGCATGCGGTTTAATCAGCGGTGGTGTTGGTGCTGCTCTCTGCAAGACAATCGTCAAGGTTTCCGTCGGCCCAATCATGAGCTGGCTCAGCCAAAAGCTTTCACAATCCAAGATCTGCTCCAAGCTCGGCTACTGCAAGGGTAACGACATCGAAGAACTCGACTTCGAAGTTGAAGAAGAAGACGATGACGAAATCATCTTCATCCCAATCCCAGAAGGTCTCGACAACGGTGTTGCATGCGATGTTTGCAAGACAGTCGTTGGCGGCATCGTCACAATCTTAAAGGACACATCCATCACATCCCAAGTTGCCGCCCAAGCTGCCAAGCTCTGCAACAAGGTCCCAGCTGCTGCACAAGGCATCTGCTCAACAATCGTCAACAACTACCTTCCAAAGGTTATCAGCTGGCTCGCAAGCGGTCTCTCCAAGCTTAACGTTTGCGGCAAGTTAAACCTTTGCTAAGTGAATAAAAGGGTTCTCTTTTTCTGAAATCAATTTTCTTATATCAATGGTATTTATGTGAAATAAGTAAATTCGTAACAGGTCATATTAATTGTGTAAATGGTAAATTACATCATACTAATGGTATTCCAACATTTATATGTAATCTTTTAAGTCTTGCTGAAATGTACTATCATCTTCAAGAGGAAATAAAATAATTGTTAAATTCCTTATTGAACAAAAAAAAATTGAGGCAAATGAAAAAAAAATTTATTTTTCTTGTTTAATATTTGTATACATTTATTAACAAATACATTAACTAAATCAAATACATATACACAGTCAAATACGTTCACTAAATCAAATACATATACAGACTCACTTCAAAGTGATTTAACTTTAACTTTTTATTATGCATTAACTATTTCATTATCATTTACGCAATCATTTGCATTTTTTATATATGATTTCGTAATTCTTTTGTAATCAATGGATGCTACAAAATGCGCATGCAAAAAAGATATAAAAAGATCGGATTCTGATAATACTTTTATATCACCATCTCTGCTCTCATTATTTATTATTATGGTTTACAGATCATTTACCGAAAGGAACCTCACGGGCATACGTTACAAACTGTTTTAATAATTGTGTACAATCCTCGAACCAAGGTTAATAATGTTACCAAATCAATGTTTTAAATTCATTTGATGGTTGTCCAGAGCATAATTAAAGCAACGCCTGGACTAAGTTGAATAATATGTTTTGTTAATAACCGTGATTCATACTTCGCTAATCTAATTAAAGCAGCAGAGGATTGAACTATGAAATATATGGGGAAAAGAATATGCAACTTTGTGGTACTCATCAAGCTAATATTCATGATTATTAAAATGCTGAAGACTGATGAATTTACACGTTTTGCTCTATACACTTCACATCATTAAAGCGCACGTTGCAAAAAGATGTGAAATTTCCTTCTTCTGAAGCTGATAATGGCATAAGAATAATGAAAACAGATCATTTGCCACTTCGTAAATCGAAAACGAATCATAAATAATTCCATTTATTTACAATGACAACGTCAGTGGAATTTTGCATGTTAAAAACAAGAGCACTTTTGTGTGAATAATTTGTGTTTAGTTTTGGAAAATTATTTGAAGGTTTGGCGGCACTGTCTTCTTATCGAACACTATGACGTCTTTCTTCTGGAACTCTGGCTGCTCACCCATCCACTGCAGTGCCGAGTTCAAGCATTCCTGGATTGGCCCCTCGTGCACCTCTACGTTTGACACGTACAAATATATGTTGTTATCACTTGTATCGATAACAGAAGCGCCTTCGTCTGGTAATATGTCCAAAGTTGGCTTCTTTACGTGTACTTCTTCTATACCTTTACCCACTTCGAAGTTAAATATATGTAACATTGTTGCGAAGAATTGTAATTCGAAGAAGAATTGATCACCGGCCTTTTCTGCGTCTTGCATCATTATGATATTACCACCAATTGCATGTATCATATCTTTAAATTCCTCTGATTCTAATGATCTATCGACTCTATATACAGTTGGGTTATTCGCTTTCTCGACAATCAAATTAAGTAATTTCTCACCTAACGGTACTAAGTTATTAGGTGCTTTAGGTCCGATGAATAAATATATAGTATTATCTCTATTATGTGTACGGTCATATATGAAGACACCGCCAGTAGACAAATTGGAAGATTTAGGTGGTACGTAATATGCTATTGGCCGATTCTTACCACGTACATCGATTAATCGATCAGTATATACAAAGTTAACTGCTCGTAAATTAGATGTAACTGCTAAAGCACGTGTGATCTTACGTACATTTAAGTTCCATTCATGTTTCTCTTTAACTTCTTTGGAAGCATTTTCTTCAATCTCACTCTCCTTATATTCATTAAAGACAAAGCCACGTGCTGCTAAGATTTTGTCTTCTTCTTCTTCCTTACGTTTACGTTCTTCTTCTTCACGTCGAAGACGTTCGGCTTCATTACGTAATCGCTCTTCTTCTTCTTTAAGTTTGGCTTCTTTGTTACGGAGCATTTCATCAGCTTCTTTACGACGACGTTCATCTTCTTCATCTTTACGTTTACGTTCTTCTGCTTCTTCTTCATTACGTAAGCGATCTTCTTCTGCTTTACGTAATCGTTCTTCTTCTTCGTGCTTAAGACGTTCGCCTTCTTTAAGTAGGCGCTCTTCTTCATTCTTAAGACGCTCGCCTTCTTTTTGTAAATGTTCTTCATGCTCACGCTTCATACGTTCAAGTTCTTCATTACGGAGGCGATCATCTTCTTCTGCTTTACGTTTGATTTCTTCTTCGGATTTAAGTAAATCACCATGAGCTGCACGAAGACGATCTTCTTCTGCTCGAAGTCGAGCTTCAAGTTCTTTAAGTCGTTCGGCTTCTTTCTTGAGACGTTCTTCTTCTTCTTTATTCTTTTCTTCATCTTCCTTGTTCTTCTTCTTCTTTTCCTTATTCTTCTTCTTATTTTCTTTGTTCTTTTCGTCTTCTTCTTTAAGTTTATCTTCAAGTTCTTTAAGTCTTTCTGCTTCTTTCTTAAGGCGTTCTTCTTCTTCTTTGTTCTTTTGTTCGTCTTCTTCTTTCTTCTTTTGAAGTTCTTCTTCGTCCTTCTTCTTTTGTTCCTCGACTTGACCGCGAAGGAGTTCAAGTTCGCTTCTAAACTTAGCTTCGTCGTCTTTGATTCTCTCTTCTTCTTGCTTAAGGCGATCTTGTTCTTGCTGAAGGTCATTTCTGAATTTCATTTCATAATCTTTAAGACGTTCTTCTTCATCTTTGTTCTTTTGCTCATCTTCCTTAAGTTTATCTTCAAGTTCTTTAAGTCTTTCTGCTTCTTTCTTAAGACGTTCTTCTTCTTCTTTATTCTTTTCTTCATCTTCTTTGTTCTTCTTCTTCTTTTCCTTGTTCTTTTCCTTCTTTTCTTTGTTCTTTTTGTCTTCTTCCTTCAATTTATCTTCTAGCTCTTTAAGTCGTTCTGCTTCTTGTTTAAGACGTTCTTCTTCTTCTTTGTTCTTCCTTTCATCCTCATCATTCTTTTCTTTGTTCTTTTCATCATCTTCTTTAAGTTTATCTTCAAGTTCTTTGAGTCTTTCGGCTTCTTCTTTATTCTTTTCTTCTTGTTCTTTAAGTTTACCTTCGAGTTCCTTAAGTCTTTCTGCTTCTTTCTTAAGGCGTTCTTCTTCTTCTTTGTTCTTTTGTTCGTCTTCCTCTTGTTTCTTTTGCCTTTCTTCTTCTCCTTTATTCTTTTGTTCCTCGACTTGACCACGAAGGAGTTCGAGTTCGCTTCTAAACTTAGCTTCTTCATCTTTGATTCTCTCTTCTTCTTGCTTAAGGCGATCTTGTTCTTGCTGAAGGTCATTTCTGAATTTCATTTCATAATCTTTAAGACGTTCTTTTTCATCTTTGTTCTTTTGCTCATCTTCCTTAAGTTTATCTTCAAGTTCTTTAAGTCTTTCTGCTTCTTTCTTATTCTTTTCATCATCTTCTTTAAGTTTATCTTCAAGTTCTTTTAGTCGTTCTTCTTCTTCCTTATTCTTTTCATCATGTTCTTTGTTCTTTTCATCATCTTCTTTAAGTTTATCTTCAAGTTCTTTAAGTCGTTCTGCTTCTTGTTTAAGACGTTCTTCTTCTTCTTTGTTCTTCCTTTCATCCTCATCATTCTTTTCTTTGTTCTTTTCATCATCTTCTTTAAGTTTATCTTCTAGTTCTTTAAGTCTTTCTTCTTCTTTCTTAAGGCGTTCCTCTTCTTCTTTGTTCTTCTCATCCTTTTCTTTGAGCTTATCTTCAAGTTCTTTAAGTCGTTCTGCTTCCTGCTTAAGACGGTCTTCTTCGTCTTTGTTCTTTTGGTCGTCATCGTCTTTCTTCTTTTGGCGTTCTTCTTCGTCTTTCTTTTGCTTCTCTTCAAGTTCACCACGAAGGAGTTCAAGTTCGCTTCTTAACTTAGCTTCATCGTCTTTGAGTTTTTGTTCTTCTTCTTTAAGACGTTCCTCCTCTTTTTTATTCTTTTCGCCTTCTTCCTTGAGTTTGGTTTCGAGTTCTTTGAGGCGTTCAGCTTCTTGTTTAAGGCGTTCTTCTTCATCTTTGTTCTTTTGTTCATCTTCTTCTTGTTTCTTTTGGCGTTCTTCTTCATCTTTCTTATTCTTTTCTTCGAGCTCCAGACGAAGTTGTTCAAGTTCTTTTTTGAGTTTATCTTCATCATCTTTGATTCTTTGTTCTTCTTCTTTTAATCTTTCCTTTTCCTGTTCAATCCATTCCTTCTCTTTTTCTCTTTTCTCTTTTTCTTCATCATCAGAAGAGGAGGAAATAGATTCCTCATTTTCAGAAAGTTCAATACCTCTTTCAACAACCTCCTCTTCCTCTTCTTCTTCCTTGTGTTTCTTCTCATCTTCAAGAAGTAAGTAGAGAATTACAGCGAGGATGATGCCATAGAGCAGTATCTCCTGCATTCTTTTTTAGGTCAAAAAACCGGTTTCAATTTTTGAGAAATATCGATTGAATTTTTTACAACAAAGAAACGTTCAAATGATTTTTTTAGAAAACTTTCTGCTTTTTGAATGTTTCCTTATTAAAAGCAAATTTGACGGCCTATCGTCAGCGCTTACCTTGACAAATTTTCATCAGCGGTTAACTGTTAAATGAATTCTTCAATCTGCTGATTCACTTGAGACATAATGTGCATTCTGTGCAATAACATGGTTAATCAATTAGATGATATCATGTAGTCAACATTATCTTGGTTCTTCCAGGAGAAGTAATATGAATAAATCAAAAATTTTATTTCGCTTTCATAATAACTTTTCAATGGGACGCATAGAATTCTTTTGAATACAGTAAAAAGATTGAAAAGCTATAAGACCTTATCAGCTTTTTTAACCACTCAAAAAGTTTATATTTATTTGAATTCGATTTAAACGTCATTTTAGAGCACCCTTGAAAGATAACCGTATAACCAATTATAACATAGTGAATGGAAACAAATCTTAACCAACCAGGAATTTATGATATCGAAAATGGACCATCAGTTTTTGTGCTCTTCAAAGAAATGCTTCTTAGTGTTAATTATACTGATCCACCTATTATTATTCTTTTTTTATTTATGATTGTTTGGATTTTCATACTTTTAAAGTTTAGAAATAAAACGCTGGTTTCTACAATTTTGTTTGCCATTACAAGCCTTTTTATCTGCATTACTCCGCAATTGAATTCATTTTTAAGCGATCATTGGAATCAATTGTACTTCTCAGTCAAATACTTTGATCCAACCTGCTTGTTCATATTTGCTTTTTGGGCACTTCCATTGATGGTTGGCGCATGCATTTTTTTATTACTTTTAGGATTAGATGTTATCAAACTTTTCTGTAATGAATCGTTAACATCAATGATCAGAAAGTACAGGAAAAAAGTTGGCAGCAAAAAAAAAGAGAAATGAAGTGAGAATGATTTAATACGATTTTTGAAGATTAAATCCATTTGACAGTTTATAATGCTCAAGGTCACTGAGTACCTCCACTTATTTGTATTTGTTTTCTTGATTACTAAACAATTAAAATAATACATTAAATTTCTTTTCAAGCTCGCTGACTTATGCTTAGGGAGGATGATTACTGTCCTTTACATGTTAGTATAGTATGGCAACGTATAAAAAAAAAAAAAACTTTTTTGCGTCTTCAATTTGAAACGGCCGTTACCGTTAAAACCGCCATAAACCAAATGTCCAAACTCTCAAAATTCCAGCACGCCAAATGCTTAGAAATTACTGAAAAGCTTATAAACTGGCCTATCTGTTCTCCTTTTATCGAGATGGTTGACCCTGAGCGTGATGGAGCTCCAGACTATTTTGAATTTATTAAAAAGCCAATGGCTTTAAATGAAGTTAAGAGAAAGATTATAGCCAACGAGTACGAAACAATTACAGAATGGGAAGATGATGTAAACCTCATTTGGTCCAATGCTATAACATATAACGGAGAAGACACTTTGTTTACACATATGGCAAAGGAAGCATCGCTCTGGTTTTCAAACAAAATGAAGAGATTTCCTTCCACTCAAGAAGAAGATTGGACTGGAAAAATCCAAAGAACAACAAAGAAGTTACTCGATGTTTTGTCTCACCCACCAACAGATCTCGATCCAAGTGGTAAGTTATCTGCAGAAGGAGAAGGGCGTGCAAATGGAAAGGATAAAGAGTAAGCCAAGTAAAAATTTCTAATAACATATTTTTCAAAATTGAATTCAGTATCCTAGATATCTCTAAATAATGTTCTTAATACATTACAAAAACATATAATTTTTAAATTATATAATTTTAACTTAGGAGAAAATAAAGTTCAGTCGATGCATTAAAAAAATCATTGTCAACCCTGAGAAAATTGATGATTTTAGGCTTTAATTATTCCTGAAGTGGTTAAAACCTTTCCATCTGATTGCATTTAGTATTTATTTTAAATGAGATATTTTAATATACCAATGCTTAAACTTGGAAAGAACTGTTCTTTCGAGAAACAAAATTAATGAATTAAAAAATTAAAACTTTTGAAAAATGACCATATTCATTCACATTTTTTTAATATAGATTTGCTATCTTTTTTAATTATTAAAAGCTTATTTTTAGCAGAAGATTTTCATTCAGTCTCACGTTTTTCTTGAATTAATTTGACAATTTTCGCGATCATCTCTGGCATTTAGAGAGGTTGCATGAAAAATGATCGGCGTCATTTAAATATGGCAACAGACTTAGTCAAAATGGTCGGCTTATAAGACTGGAAATTGTTTGGTTTATTCTTTAAAAAGTAGCACTTTTGTGTTTTGAATGATATGAAAAATGATATCATTTTTTTGCCATATGGCAAGAGATTATGAAAATGCAATATGTCACGATTGCACCCTGTTAAAAGAATTTAAATAAAACAAATAAATATCACATTTAGCATTAATATTAATTTCTTTCTGTTAAAGAAGTAATTTCACAATTTCTATATTTCCAATTTCGAATCCAGTCATGAGTGATGTATAAAACGATATAAATAATTTCCAAATGTTGTTTTTAAATAGCAAGTTCTTCAAACATATGTACAACAACGTAAAAAGAAATGAAATTCAAATTGTATGCATATACGGCCAAACAAAGCCTTGTCAATTCAAACATAATGGACCATTTATATATTCAATTGGATTTTTTGAATACTTCAAAAAATTAAAAACAATTTTTCAAAAAAAAATTTTTTTTATTTCCCTAAAATATTCAAACATAATCATATACATAACATGGTGTTTAAATAAATTTATCTACAAGAATGAAAAGAATTGCATTTGATCATTTTAGCTTAAAACACAATCATTGGTTTTCGAAAATATTTTGAATAAATTTCAAATTATTAATATAAATTTTAAACAAACTAAATAAAATTTGTTAGTATTACTATTGTTTTGAAATTCAGAAGCAAATTGGCAATTGTAGTATTTCCTTTATTATTCGCATACATTACTGCTGTCATAAATAGAATAAATAATTTCCAAATATTATTTTGAGATAGAAAATGATTAAAATAAATTTTAAATAAAACAAATAAATATTTTTAGCATTAATATCAATTCCTTCTTGTTCAAGAAGTAATTTAACTATTTCTGTATGACCTTTATCAGATGCTAAAATAAGTGCTGTATTAAATAATTTAAATAATTTCCAAATATTATTTTGAAATATAAAATTATTAAAATAAAAACCAAATGAAATAAATATATATCTTTAGCATTAATATCAATTCCTTCTTGTTCGAGAAGTAATTTAACGATTTCTGTATAATTTTTGGAAGAAGCTAAAATAAGTGCTGTGTCAAATAATTTAAATAATTTAAATATTATTTTGAGATATAAAATTATTAAAATAAATTTTAAATAAAACAAATATATATCTTTAGCATTAATATCAATTCCTTTTCTTTCAAGAAGTAATTTTACTATTTCTGTATAATTTTTGGAAGAAGCTAAAATAAGTGCTGTCCAAAATAATTTAAATAATTTCCAAATATTATTTTGAAATATCAAATTATTAAAATAAATTCTAAATAAAACAAATAAATATCTTTAGCATTAACATCAATTCCTTTTTGTTTAAGCAAAAATCGAACAGTTTCAACTTGATTTCCAGAACATGCATAATAAAGAGGTGTATAACACTTATAAAAGAAACGCCTTAAAAATATTTAAAACATTAAAAAATTATTTTGGATTTGAAATATTTTTTAAAAACATTTTTGATATTAACACTCATTCTTTTTTCTCTAATAAAAAATTTAACAATATTAATGTAACCTTTAGAACATGCGATTTGAAAAGCTGTTTGAAATAATATTATGGAAATCTCAATTTAAATTTAAAACATAAAATTCAAAAGTTTAAACTTTAAATAGAAAAAATAAAAATCTTCGAAATTAATATCAATACCATTTTGTTCAGATATATATTTAACAAGATCAATGTTTCCTGAAGAAGTTGATTCAATTAGGAGATTATTTGGAATATAATTATTTTTATTGATGAAATATTTGACAAAGAAAAGATTTCCAAGTTTTGCAACCTCTAAAATGTTTTCCCTATCGATTTTTATACCACTTTCTTCCAAAAATGAAAAAACTTCATAATTAAAAGATGTAATACATAACATTACAGCTTCTTCTGGTTTAGTAAAATTAAGAATTTTATTCTCATAAAGATATTTAAAGATATCATTTTGATGAAACATAATTGCTGTTTCATATGCACCTTCAAACGATGAATGATTTTGTTCACATAAATGAATAATTTCTTCATTTCCACCTGCAATTGCATATTTACCTGTATTTGATAAATTTGCACCATTCATAAGTAAATATTTAAAACATTTAACTGCAGAAAAAAATGCTGCATAATCAATTAACGTAACATTTTCTTGATTAATAAAATCACATCTTTCATAAAGCGATGGTTCAATTGTTTGATTAAAATCAAATTTTGTTTGTGATGATATTTCTTGAAGCTTTTCTATATCATCATTTCGAATTATTTTCGCAATTTCATTTGGATTATGTCCTTCTTCAATTAGTTTTTTATGAAGTTCCCAATTATTCTTTGAAAGTTCACTCAAGTTTTCATTAAAGAATTTCTGAAATTGTTCTTCTTCTTTCAATACATGGAAATCTTTTTCTGAAAGATAACGAATAAACAAAAATGTTGACTTAGCTTTTGCAATTTCTTTACTAATAATATTTTGTTCAATTAATTTTTCTAGAAAATAGTAAGATTCATTAATCAAATTCATAAACCATTCAAATATTCATGGATAACGATTGTTACATCCTATTCAGTGAAATGAATAAAGACGCATTATAAAAAGGCAAGGAAATCGAAAAATTAGTTTTGATCATTGAAAATGCATATCGGACAAAAGAAAAATATGAAGTAATAATGAATTGGAGTACAAAAATTGGGAAATAAGTGGGATTTGTTTGCACAACATATCTCAAATAAAAGGAAAGACGAGTGGAAATCAAGATGTCTGACATATCTAAAAAATTGGAATTTTTAGAAAGAGAATTCAATATTTAATTTTTTTTTTTTCACAAGTCTTGTAATGAGTAAAGTATTGAAAAACACGCATAACTGCTACGATAAGGTATTTTTTGAACTTTTTTCGTCTATCTGATTGAACTTTTGAACATTAATTAATCAAATCTAAAAATCAGATGTTTTCCAAAAAAATTTAATTAACAAAAATATTTCAAATACTTATCAATACTTTCTATGGTTTACAAATTATACGAAACGGAACATTGTCTGCATGAAGTCCATGAAGTCTCCGATCACAGCTGAAGTCGGCAGATCCACCCAAGCGCTTGACAACAACATATCGATCAACTTCTCGATCCATTCTTGTGACAACTTCAAAGTCAAATCTCCTTTTTCGAATCCTACGTCGATATCACCGAACTCGTCTCTATAGAACACGTTCAACTTTGTTTTTATGTTTTTCATTATTATTGCTGGCATTGTTGCGTCATTCCCATTTAAATCCATTATCAACAAAAATGTGTTATTAAAATATTCCCTTAGATAATCCATTACGTATTGATATTTCCCATTTTTCGACATACTTAATATGTTACCAGTCAACAGACATATGACCAAATCTTCTTCGCTATTTAAGTCGACGTTATAAGGAGGCAACATGAAGTATAATGGGTTATCAGGTAATTTAGTTAAAGAGAATTGTTTCAATTGTGTTAATGTTAATTCTTTTCCTAAATATCGTTTGCTTAGTTCAATGTCACTAAGTATTTCATCCCATTCATAAAAGTTTTCATTATTTGATACTAAATCATTAAATACAAAATGATGTAATATCGAAACGCGTCGAAGGAATTCATATAAATATTCATTATCAGTATCATTTGCGATTCTTTGTATTTCTTTCATGTTAACATTAATATCATATTCTGTTTGTTGGAGACAAAACTTTAAATATTGTTGAAATGGATCATTCTTTGATATTTCATAATCAATAACTTTCATCCCATGATATATTATATAAAAAAGACTTGGAAACAATATTTTATATTTGTTCTCATCTAAACAATTAGGATTAATTCGATATCGATTTTCTAATAATATAATTTCGGATGATAATGATATAACTGCTTCTTCGAAATTATCATGAAATATTTCTTTGATGAAATCTTTTATATATATTATCATATGTTGAATTTGTTCATTGTTCTTATCATATGTAAATGGGATTTTAGGTAATAAACTATTACGATTACATCGATCAATTGGACATCGTTTAGTTCGTGAGACAAAACAATTCTTATGCATTGTATGTGTACATATACAAAATGATTTAGAAATATAGATAAATGTATCTTTATGATTTTGTGATTGAACTATCGATGGTAATAATGAATCATAATAAAATAATGGATAATATAATGGCTGATCTGAATTTTCATGACAGACTATACATTCATCTTCTTCTTGTTCAATTTCATTATTATTTTTATCATTTTCATTGCCATTATACATTGTGATCTTCTCTTTAAATGATTTCATGATTTGTTCTTTAAGATGATTAGCTTTAGCTTTGTTTTTAATGTTTTCTTCTTTTTGTGGTGCTACATAATTAATTGGCATACGTGTTAATGTATATATACCAAGTTGAAATTCTTCCATTAATTCGAAGATTGATTTAGGCGTTGAATTCTCATATGAAATTCTTTGATAAAAGAATTGATAAAATTCGAAATTTTGTAATTTCTCAGAAAGTTCTTCAATAGAATTCGCAACAATTATTTCATCACTTTGATATAGTTCATATGTATTGATTAATAATGAAGTTTGTAATATTAGATTTAATATATAATTCATATGTGTTGTATGACATTTTAATTTTTTATATATAAATTCATTAATACAATAATATTCAATTGAGTATATCATCGAACAAAATAAAACACTTTTCAAATCCAAATTATAAAATTCTTTTGTAAATTTCGGAAATGGTATTAATACATTTGGCTTCTTCGAATATGTATTAGAAATAGCTTCGTTTAACTTATTACAATCTTCCCATGGCATTATTACATGCCATTCAGAATCATCTGATAAACGAAATGATACACCATTCGCATTAGTAACACGTGTAGAATAACTCATTAAATCATCAGCAAAGTTATTTTTATTAGATTTATTTGTTGCCCATGTCGGGAAATCTTTTAATGTAATTTGTTTCGATTTCATTAATGTCATACAACATAATCTTCGCATTGTATTATAATCATTAATTATACAACATCGATCAAAGATTAAACAACATAAATCATTAAGAAATGTTAATAAAATCGAATTTTGATCTTTTTCATTTTCTTCAATAATATCATATGTAGATAACATTACTTTTATAAATAAGTTTTTATCATTAATTAAGCCTAACATTGCTTGAACCATTGAAAATAATGGTATAAATGTATCGACTTTATTTCGATAATATTTTACTGATAAACAAATTGTTAAAAAAGAACTTTCATTTCGTGCAAAATAATTATAAGTAGAAAGTGATGAAATAGCTATTAATCGTAATGGCATTGTAATATATTTGATTAAAAGTTGATCATATTCAATGTCATTAGTTACAAATTGTTGGAAAAACTCTTTTAAGTTCTTCTTATGTTTAATTGTTTCCCATGATAATGCATGTAAAGGTAAAAACAATGAAAGTGATGTAGTCGGAGATAACACTGATTGAAATGGATTAATCGAATTAAATGCATCGGAATTAATTAATATTTTAAATGGTTCTTCACAGATTATATTCGTTTTTGATATAACTCTAATACTTCGCATTAATTGGAAATTAATTCGATGTAATCCAATTATATAATTCTCTAAATCATCACGTTTATTACCCATTTCTCGATATTGTAAGAAATGGAAATCAATTGTTTCGTTTAAAAACATCGAAAAATTAATAATAAATTCTTCAAAATCTTTAAATTGTTTTCCTGCTTTAATTAAGACAATTAAATATGATAAAAATACATTCGCTTTTGAATATGAAAGTATTTTTACATTTTTCCATGCGCCATAGAAATCAAAGATAGTTTTTAAGCATTCAATAATACATGGACTCCATTTAAAGCCTTGATTAATTAAATCTAATACATGTTCTTTATGAAATGCATGAAAAAGTGGTTGAATGACTTTCTTCATGGAAGATAATGGTGGCCTCTTTGGATTAGCACCAGGAAGTGATGCAAGCCTTATAAGAAATAATAAAAATTTATGAACATTTGGTATAACATTATTAGAAAAATAGATTTTGAAGACAGTATCATTTGTGATGTGACCAATGAACGATAGAAATAGGGTAACGTTCTCCGCCGATAGGGAAAAACAATGTAAAAACATTTCGGATAAATCATAATGTTGTAATGTTAATGTACAACAACGTCGTAAAGAGTCACCTGTGGATAATATTGTGATAAGCCATTGAACAACTAATGGAAAACCTTCTTTGTTATGAACCGCTAAAAATTCAAATTCTTCAAAAAAAACTGAAAATATACACTGACAAAGTAATATTGCGTTGGGTTCGAGTTCTTTTTCGATGTCAAGTGAATCACCTTGATGATCCTTACAAAAACCTTCTTTATGCCATAAATCAAAATCCCCACAATCACAATTGCCACTAAGTGAACGAGATATCCGAACGTGATGTCCTTTGTGATTGCTTTTAATAAAACAGTCTAAGCAAATACAACTATTCGTTTTGATACCACATTCATCACAATGAATTGCATAAGATCTTTTTGTCCATGAGTTTTGGCATGCGGATTTTTTAAAATTTAAAGCACAAAAATCATCCATTGAACCAACATTAAAAACATCAAATAATTTTTGTTCGGAATATGTGATAAACTTCCTTGTGTCGAGTAGAAAAATATGTCGTAAACTTTCTCGTAAAGGATCTTCTAAAAAATTTTGATATCGAGGTTGGTCCATTTTACAAAAAAATTGTAGACTTGGATTTTTAAACGGTCGCACATTTTCTCATTTCGAAAACTTTAGTTCTTTGATATACCAGATAAATTTGAGGTTCATTAACAAAGCGATATTAAATTTCTAATGGCTAAGTGGTTTGTTCACTGTTTCAATGTTAAAAAAATAAGTAAATCAAATTAATGATACAAAATCCAAGCAAGAAATCAAAAAAAAAGTATAATTAAAGAAGAACCAAGTATCTTTGAGTATTATATTTACATTCATATATCAAATATTACAAAAAAAAATAGTTAAAAAGCTATAAAAAAATTCTTTCCGATACGGGGAGTCGAACCCCGCTCCCGTGGATGAAAACCACATATCCTAACCGATGAACGATATCGGAAGACATTTATCATTTTAGAATTTAATATATAATTATATTTCATCAATGAAATTGTTTTTAGAAAATCCAATTGTTGAAAAATAATAATATTGAAACAAAAGGTTTTTTTATTTTGGCTCTATTTATTTATTGGGATAATATTTAAGTATTTCTTCAGAATTTCAGATTCTGGAAACTCGATTATTCCTGCTTGAAGAAGAGATTCTTTGTTTGGATGATCGCATAGCACTGCTAATGCGACAGACCTTTCTACAATCGAACGATTCTTTGGATACATCTTTAGAGCGTTCATTACTGTTGGGAGTACAGGACGAGTATTTTTAATTGTTTGCAGCATTCCATTTACTGAACATTCATATAAGAAAGAAATAATATTTTGGGCGACAATTTGATTGTTTGTATGAACTTGAAGTAATGCTGATGCAACATTAATAATGTTTTGTTCTTCAATTTTAGCTTTAACTTTTTCAGCACACATTGACAAAACCGCAAAACCGTTGGAAACGATAGAACCGTCTTTTGAGGCACCCTTAATTTTAGGCCAAACAGCATCAAATATTGCTGTGTATTTCTCATCTGGTGGTTCTACAACACTGAGCATGTTGGCTAAAAGTATAAATGAAGATACAATAATCATATTTTCTTTTGTAGTTTGAAGATATTCAAGTGCCCAATCAATTGCACCTTGATTATAGCTTTGTTTAGCAACATCTTCCATCTGAACAAGCTTAGATAAAAGCATGAAGCCGGATTCATTCTTCTTTTCAAATAGATTGTCAAGAACACCTTCTGAAACAATTTGTGTCATTTGAGGAACAGTATTTCCAAGATGGAAAAGAAGGAAGTAAACTGCTTCAAACTCATCGTCTGTTATCGGAAGTTGCATTGCTGCACAAACAGGTGGAATAAAATCAGAACGTGCAAGATATGGAATAAGTTCAGCTGGAGAAAGTCTTAAAAATCGTAGTGCATCACCTATAACGTTTGCGTTGTTCTTCCAGTGCTCCATTGCTATTCTAATAATCATGAAACCATTAAATACATCTCCAATACCTTTTTCTGCGCATATTCTGGCAGCTGAAATGCATCCAACAACTATCATTTCGTTGTCCATATGTAATTGCATTGCTCCAAATAAAACTCTTGATGCACCAGTATCATTAATTTTCTTAATAAGATCATCACTGAGTTCATTTTCAGTTAGATAAGTCATAAGGGCTGTGAGGCTAGCCATGAGATTCATTTCACTGATAATATGTAGTACGATCATGCCGAATGGTTTTAACTGGGCATCTGTTTGTTCAAAATTCTCAGGTATTCCAACTACCTTAAGAACGCGTTTCATTGCAGCTTGTCCTTCATCGCTTATTTTCAATGCGTTTGATAATGAATATTCTTGAAGTGCGTCAAGTAATTGGGTTTTAGCTTCAAGAACTTGACCTTTACGAAGGTAAGCCAATGAAAGTACTTGAATTAATGGATCTTTGTTTAATACATCTTCCTTTACAACTTTACTTTCGTCGTCTGGTCTTTTTTCTTTGTACAAAGTAATAACAGCATTAGCGTCTGATAGTGCGTCATCTTTTTTATCCAAGAATAGATTACACATTGATCTATTCAATAAGCATGTAGATTTTAGTACAACTTTTTCATCCGTATCTGTTTCTATCTTATCTATTACTTTATTAAAATGTTCAATAGCCTTTTGCCAATGTTTCTTGTTCATACATTGGATCCCATAATCCTTCAGCTTGATGAAATCGTCCATTTCAAGCAAAGAGTTTATGGCCATTTACTTAAATTCAAAATTTGAATTGAAGACGTTCAAAAATTTTCAAAAGAAAAAAGTGACTGTTTATTGATGAAACCGCTATAGGCATTTAATAAGAGTATGGATTTGTTGGTGCATTTTGATTGATGCCAAGATAGCCGCCGGTTGGTGGAACTGGTTGTGTGTTTGCAGGATAGTTATTAACTGGTGGTAAATATTGATTTTGAGGAACTTGATATCCACCTTGTGGAGGTGGAGCTTGTTTAGGAGGTGGTTGGTAATATGTTGGTGGGATTGATGGATTAGGATTTGTTGAATATGGAATTACAGGTTTGGGTGGTTGCTTCTCAATTTCAGATGGTTGTGGATAATGTGGATATGCTTGTTGAATTGGTGGAGTTGTTGGTGGATAAGCCTTTGGTTGTTGTGGTGGATATCCTTGTTGTGGTGGATATCCTTGTTGTGGTGGATATCCTTGTTGTGGTGGATATCCTTGTTGTGGAGGATAACCTTGTTGTTGAGGTGGATAGCCTTGAGCTGGTGGATATTCAGTTGGTGGAGCTGGGTAGAAGCATTGTTGTGGTCCTGAAGTATTTTCTGTTGGTTGTGGTTGTATAGGTGCTTGTGGTTGAACAGCTTGTCCTGGTGTAGTTCCTGCCTTAGCTAATGTTACTGGTGAAGGTGGTGCCCTGAATGGATGTGCAGATGTTGAAGCAAGATGGATACGTAAATGAATACGAACCAATCCATACTTAGAGCTCTTGCACTTTAAGTCAAACCATTGTTCAAGAACAGTATTAGCAACAAACAAGTTAATTGGCAATTGAAGGGTACCAACTGTGTCATCGCTACCCATAATGTTTTCTAGTTTTAAGGTGAGCAAGAACATTTGTGTTTTTGGATTTGTTACCATTAAGGTAAAAGTTTGGTTCCATCTTGGTTGTGTATCATTAGGGATAATGTTTGTTCTTCTTTGAAGGCTGTTTCCTATGACCTGTAAATAACAGTATGTTGATGGAAGGCCCTTCTTCTTGATGTTCGTAAGCCCTTCAGCTTCGATTACACATACGTGGAGATTCATTCTAAAAATGATAAGATGACTTTTCTGAGGAAAACGATAGTTTTATCGGAACTTTTTTTATTCAAAGTAATCGTAAAAATCTGAATTTGAATGGGGTTACGGTGATATAAACCGTTGCATTTACTCGGTTTGACCAAATTACAATTGAAAAAAATGTTGTGATACTGGTGATCAATTGGAGAAGAAATCAGATTTCCTATAACTTTGATTACTTAAAATATTACAATAAATTTAATGACATATTTATTTCTAAAAAATCATAATAAATTTTTATTTCTAACAAAAGAAAAATTTGGTTAAAAGTTAGCGGTCATTGAACAATAGAACTCTCAAATTTGAATGAAACCGAGAAAATTTTCTTTCTGACGTTGATAACTTTTCAATTAAAAAAAATCTGACATTTGATAATAACTTATTATTTGCACATAAAATTTCGTTAAACAAAAGTAAAAAAAATACAAAAGTTTAATAATATGATTAAAACAATTTCCTATGCAAAATCCGACACGCACCAAAAATGAGCGAAACCATTTTCATCTCCTGTCATAAAAATTTCATTTATATGATTTGCGCATTTTATAGGATAAATATGTTTATGTAATGATTCGATATTTAAATTTATCTCATCGTTGTCATTATCATCATTATTAATCATTAAATTCTTTTTTAATTCTCCGTCGAAAAGTAATAAACTATTTTGGAAATCCATACAATCGACATAAACGACATTTAAATCGTTTATAATTACACCATTACCATCATAAGGCAACACGAACGAATTTTTCATATTAAAAACAAATTCAGGATGATTCGCCTCAGTATCATAACATATGACATTATCCGGAGTAGCGACAATGAAATTACATTGATTTCTATTCACAAGTGCTAAACTTAACACAGATGGAGTATATATATTCGAAATAGGTAACATTATTCGCGTATCGAATATTGTCACAAGTCCCTCATTAAATCCGACTCCTAATAAAACGTTATTCCTCCATGTACAAAAAGAAGAAGTTGAAAAAAGATTATTACCAAATGTTATAGTGTTTTGTATATTATAATCTCTCTTATCAAAGATAATCATTTTCCCTTTTTTCGATATTCCATATAATATATTCGGATCAGTTGAAATAATATTTGTTACTGGTGACTCGAAATTTATATTCGTTTCTGTTCTTTGTTTAGTGTTTAAATCTATTAATGAAAGTTTTCCTATTTCATTAGCAATTGCAATTGAATTTGTATTACGAATTTGTGTAATTGCTGAAACGCCATTTTCTTCTTCAATAAATAAATATGAGCGTTTGTTTCGTGGCGCTAAATAAACATTTCCTTTAGTGTCTGACATTATTCCGAATAAATTTTCTTCATAAATCGGACTCATTATTGAAATTGGATAATCTGAAATTTTATAACTTGAGATAAAACGTGGAGAAATTGTTATGCCGATATGTGTCATTAATGATTCAGTTTCAAATTTCTTTTTTTCAATTGATTTTATTATGTTCTTATGATATTGTTGTGGCTCTAATAAATCATGAATAAATAAACTTAAGTTTTCATATTCGAAAAAATTAGGAAGTAATCGAAATATTTTTGTTGTATAATATTTGAAGTTTGGTGAATTTATTGTTTCTTTAAATTCTAATATTAAGAAATATAATTCGGGTGTTAATGTTTTAGGAAATAAATTTTGTTCTAAAAGCCATAAAATATTTGATAAATATGAAATTATATTTTTTTCTATTTTTTCTTCTTTTATTAATGTTAAAATTATTGTTGGAATATCTTTATAAAGTTGTCTTAATAAATGTTTTTCATTCGAATTTTCATAATATATTCGATAAATTCGGAATATTCCTATTTTAAGTTTAACATTATTTTCGGATGTTAAACATGAAAACATTAACTTATGGAAATATATAAATGATTCATAATTTAATTTATCAATAATCAAATACATAGAATGAATAAATCCTTTAATAACAATAACTTCTGTTTCATTCTTAATGAAATTTAACATTTCAAATGCATATTGTATTATATCTGATTGAAGTTTATACATACTAATTGTCATTAAAGGACAAACATTTGCTGTTGTTGTTCGAAATCCAATTGATTGATTATTTACTGCTTTACATATAATTGGTATTACATATTTTTGGAATATAATTTGAAATCCATCAGGAATATTTTTTAAAGAACAAATTATTTTATAAATACATGTTAATGAATTGGATTTAACAATGTCAGAAGGTGTTTTAAGTAATGAACAAAAATGTGGTAAAACTCTATTTAGTTTAAAAATATCATTTAATGGTAATGAATAATCGTAAATAAAATTCATAAAATAAACGGTTTCTTGTACCTTTGAAGAATTCGAAAGATAACGCAAAAATATCCCTAAAAACAAAAGTCTTGATTCAGTTGGGAGATTTTCAAATAGTAATTCAAACGATGGTATTAATGATATAATATGTTTTAATTCTACTTCACCAGAAAAAAATTGTGACGATTGTTCTGATAATTGTGAGAAAGAAGGTGGGAAATATTCATGATATTTCTTGAAAACTGTGATTCTTTCATCAGGATCTAATGACAATAAAGATTTTATAAACGGTCGTATTTCGGTTGGAACTTTTTCAAGCTTTTCAGTGATGTCAATTTGCGACTTACGATATTGAATTAATTGGGAAAATGTAAAAAGATGGGATTCTGTGAAAAGATAGTAAAGAACAAGACCGGTAGAAAAAAGATCCATAGGGAATGTGCCTAACCCAAAGATAGCACTTTCAATTTGTTTGTTGGAATCAATGATTTGATCAGGGGAAAGATAACAATACCCTTCAGAGGCAGTTGTGAAGTAGTGATGAAATAATTGTGGTTTGTCTTCTTTAATGTGAGATGGCTTAAATGGAGATAAATCACTGATTTTAACTTCTAAATCTAATGAAACAAATACATTGTGTGGGTTTATAGATCCATGAATGAGATTGATCTCATGGAGTGAATTAACTGCTGATATGATTTTGAAAGAAATCCATAATTTTTCGATTGATTCAAGTGGTGGATATTCTTCAATTCTTTGAGAAAGTGTAAATTCGTACTTTGGCCGGATTAGGAAAGCGCAATTATCGACTACATGAATTGCATTATATACTCCAATATTATCAATCTTATTCATTGAATCTTTTAATATGTTAAAATAAATTTCGCAGCTCCCTATTAAACTCATTTGTTTTAGTGGTGCATTTGACTGAAATGCTTTTACAATAACTGGGTTTCTTTTTTTATCAATACAATCAAGGTTAAGAGCAAATGTTCCTGATTCATTAAATTTTTTGACTGTAATTCCAAAGTAGTGGAGATAATCAGAATACCAATTTCCCATAGAAGGAATTACTACTTCATTTCCCATTTTTTAAGTTCGTTTAGGGCGCCCAAATGTTTTGAATCCATAAAACGGTTATTCGTTTTAGTAAAATTTTTGGAATTAAAAGAAATTTGAAGCATTTCCTTTTTTATTAAAACCCAAAATCATCTTTCACCATGATGACGAATGCGATTTTTGTAGGTATAAATGAGTGAGTATATAAAAGATCGAAACAGATATAATTAAAACTAATGTAATTCCACTTAACAACAATAGATAAAAAATCCCTGGTGGCATTTTATATTTTGGGGAAGATGGTTCAAATGTTGTTTCTTTATATGTTTTTTCGAAGTTTATTTTATTTTCGCTTTGTTCTTTCCAATCAAATACTTTTTTGGGTTCATCAGGTTTATTTTTAGCAAAAAATTCTTCCAAAGTTATATGTTTTGTTTCACTTATTATTGTCTTTGTTCCAATAGATGCAAATGCTGCAACATGTACATAAGAAAAATGATAATATTTATCAACTGGAATAGTTCCATGAGAAATTTTAGCATCTGCTTGTTTTACTGATGTAATATTTGTGTTATCATAAATATCATTTATATATAGATATTTAATTTTCAATGTAGAATAATCAAATTTAGTCATATCTGATAAATATTGCTTCTTACCACTGGGTGTAAATCCAATAATTTTATAATAATATTCTTTTCTCTTTATACTTAATTTTAATGTTTTGGTATATAAATCTTTTATTACTGTAGGTTTATTAAGTTTTAATGCGTATTGAAATGAATTATCATAAGTATATTGAAGTGACGTTTTTTGATATAAATAACATAAAACGTTAACAAGAGTTTTCCTTTCGTTTTCTGTTATTAAATGTTTACTATGACCAATTTGAATCATTGCTGTATTTTTAAATGTTGTTAAATAATATCTTGGATCTACGTATGTATATTCTGATAATAATGAATTTGGAATTTCATATTTAAAGCTTTCTGCTTGTAATAATGGTGTAAAATACCCAGAATTTTCTAAATAATATTTGTCATCATATAAATTCATCCATACATCACCAAATGCTGCATTGTTATTTGTATGTGTTAATGCAATTGGAAATTGTGAATCTTCTATTTTATATGGATAATTCGTTACTAATCCTCTTTTTGAGATTTTAACTTTTGAAGCATAATATTTAAATTCATTCAAGATGCTTCCAATACAGAGTTGGTATGGTTGACATTTCTTAATAAACGGATTGACTGCAGTTAATATTCCAAATTGATCAGCAAGATTACCAAATCCTTCAGTATAGCCATAAATATATCCAACTACATCATGTGTGAATAAAATACCATAGCCTAAATTAAGGTAATTAGTTACTTTTTCTACCACACGATATTTCGGAAAGTTTTTACCAAATTTATCCCAAGAACCAAAAACGATTACATCATACTTTTTCATTTCGTCCAAATTTAAAAAATTAAAATCAAGAAATGAAATAGGTGTTACATGAATAAATTGTTGATTATTAACAGGATTCTTACCAGATGCATTAAATGAATATGTTTTGTTTTCGAATTCAAAACTACCACCTTCCATCCATACTTTTAAAGAAGCTGATAAATGCATCTCACCAGAATTAGTATGATCGTCATACATGAAAGTAACCTTAGGAATTACATAATTTTCATCACCATCAGGATAAACATTTAAAACTTTTATTTTTTTAGTTGTTCTAAAATCAAAAGAACTAATAGGGTTCCAATCAAAACCACCATTATCTGATCGATATGCCACATATGTTAAGTTTTGAGATGTATCACTAAAAGACCATTTTAATAAAACATCTTGTTGATTTAAGGAAATATCGAGTTTAATCTTTTCTTCCGATTTAATAAAACCAATCAAGATAAGAAACATTTGGTGGAATATAAATTAGTGTTTTAGAAAACTTTATCTTATTTCATTAAAAGCTTTCATTTTCACTTCGTTTTTTTTGTTTTAAAAGGTAATTGTTAAAAACTATTTTATTTTTGAACTGAATTAAACAGGCATCTTGTTACAAGTAATAAAAAAATTAAAGATACGTTTTGCGTAGAAAAACTATGTTCTCATAAACTTAATGAAAATAAAAAATAATATATTTGTCACTCAAATTGATTAAACTTAAACACATTAAAGTTTAAGACAAAACGCAATTTTTTCCAATTTCAACAATAAATTAAAAAATGTAATTTTAACATCAATTTATTGGAGTCCTTATTGTGATATTTTTTGTTGTTGTTTAAAAAGTATTTCATGAAATAGCTTCCTTAAAATATAGGTAGAAAAATATTAAAAGAAGGAGAATAAGAATTTTGGATAAATAAGTCAAATCTTTACACTCATTGTTTCTTAAATTAACCTAAAAAAATTTTGAAGGTTTTGTTCTTTTTTAATGCTTCAGCTAAAATTTCACATAACATTTCAGCCAGATGAAAGCGAGCGATCCACAAACCCAAAGCCATCTCACAGCTCAAGAAGCAATAAAAAATTCACAACAATGGGCTAACGCAGTTAGAAGAGACGCAATTGCAGCTACTCTTCTAGATCCAAATTTAATGTGCTTTCATTCAGTCGCTACAGATGAACCAGAATCTGTCGTTCGTTCGAAACTTATGGAACAAATGGCCAGTGGATATAAACCTAGCCCAATTAGGGAACTACAAAGTTTTCTCCCAACTTTAATTACAAATGTGAAATAAAAATTAAATTGTTTTCGTTATATTCATCTTAAAATTTGTTCCTCATCAAAACATCAATATTATTAATGCAATCATCCTGATATAAGCGTACATTTGTTTCAAGGCATTGCCATTATTTGTTCCTTATTAATCCTTATATTTTTAAAAAATGATGATCAAATAACATGTTTACGAGTTAGAATTTTTTATCATTATGAGCACCTTCCAAAACTCAAGTAACTTGATTCAAGAATTAGACAATTATTAAGGCTTATTAATTCCATGACTAAATCATTTCAAAATTTTGTATTTTTTCTTCATCTAATTTTATATAAAAGAAAAAAATGTACATATGTAACAAGGTGAAATAGCTTTAATCAACAGTTTACTAAGTTCAACGATAGATAATTCTGAGTATTTCGTATCAAAAAGCATTCAAACATGTATCGTTTTGTCACTCTTTTGTTTCTTTTGTCTCCTTATTTTCTTCATCTTTTTCTTCTTCTTCGCTTTCATCTATTGCATATCCATTATCCTGTGCATCTTTTTGCACCAAATATTTCACTTCTTCCTTGAAGCTAGCAGCGTTATAAATTTCTTGCTCGAACAATTCCTTCATGAAGTAGTCGCCCCACTTTTGCCACTGAATTCCCGTTTCGAAATCGCATGAAACTCTTTCGAATTTTGTTTTCTTTGGAAATATTTCATCAACATCGACACCGTCGATTACTTCACCGAATTCATCACTTCCAACTTTAGAATATTTCTTAAATTTTGATATTACAGTTTTATTAAATTTCAAAATTAGATTTAATTCATTTGAATTTTCTTCTTTTTCTTCCAATAATTTCTTGAAATATTTTGTTTCCTTAACAATAACAATTAGAAATCCATTTTCTTTGTTACATTCATTTTGTATCATTTTTACAAAACCTTTTAATAACATATCAATGCAATAACTATTGTTATCTTTAACACATTGTTTAAATAACTGAATGACTTTTGTTGCTGTCGAAACTAAATATTTATAAACAAACTCAGAAACAATATAAAACAAAAACGCAAATTTCGTTAATATATATTTCGATGTTGGTACTAAATTTAATAAAAACTCAAATAAGACATCAGCATAAGAACCATTGTGCGGCTTAAAGTTACAACTAAATCCATCTAAACATGGATTGTTTAATTCTTTTGCGGCGCCTTCATTCATTAAAATATTAATTAATGAAGATATGATGATGTTATGTATATACGTAACACCTGTTTTCTCATGTGAATATTGTGATGAATCTAAAAGTTGATGAATAAAATCATTCGACTTATTCTCTTTTGATAAAAATTCACCAAACGTCGGATGATAATAACTTAACATAAAGAAAAATGTTATCAGTTCTGATGCATATGGATATAATGGACCAAAAGTTGGCTTTATCGGATTATTCGTATCATAAAATGCAATTAAAATTTTTTCGGAATCCATATTTGATATAGAACTTTGAAATACACAATTCTCAAAGAGACGGATAGATAAAATAATACAATTTCGTAATGGTTTGGAAAGTTGTTCATTGCGTCGTTCAAGAAATGTAAGTGAATTGTACCTCGACGATAACTGACAAACGGATTCAATGAACTTTTTGTGCGGAAAGTCAAAAAATGGAATTGAAAGAGTTTTGATCGTTATCGTTGAAGGAAGAAAGAAATTTGGTGATGCGAAGAAAAGAAGAGCATGAACAATGTCAAAGCGAGCTTGGCTGAAAAGACTATTGCCAAATGATGACTGAGTCCAAATTTCTTGGTCAGCTTCAATTGTGAGACCTTTCTTAAATAAAAGTTGTGAAATTGTTCGAATGTATGAAGTAATGATTTTGCCATTACACTGGGAAGCTACAAAGTTAATAGCATTTAGCTTATCTTGATCAATGTTTGATTGTTCATTTTGAGGATTATGTTGTTCTACTTGGGGTGAAGCTTGTTGAGGAGATTGAAGAGCAGGTTTCGAATTTTCATTTTGATTTGAATCTTCATTACTTGGTTTAGAATTTTCTTCATGCTTTGTTGCTTCATATGCTATTTTTTTCATTTCATTTTTTATTACTATGTATTGATCACCAAGGCCGTTTTCAATATATTTTAATAATGAAGTCAGAAAACTATTATAAATAAGAACCTCAGTACAACATCTAAATATATTCAAGTTTAAATGAAGTTGGTTAACGATATCTATAGGAAATTCTGTTTTTGATTCAGCGGCATTCAACATTGTTAAGTGTTGATAACTATAAGTCATAAGGTTGATTAAATTTTGGGGATATTTTAATGCTACTTCATTCAATAAACGAGGATAAGGTAAAACAAATTCTGATTGATTTGTTGTTGATGCAAGAATACTTGTCCACAAAGGATCATTGATGTCATAACTTTTCATAGAAAGCCTTGCGAGAAGTGTCATGTATTGATCTTTAGATTCGGACACTCCCATTTTATGAGATGAAAAAAATTGAGTTTATTATGATCGACATCAAACTTTTTGAAAGTTGTCAAATTGTACAAATTGAAAATTAACAAACGGATTTTTTTATATAAAAAAGATTTTTTTGTTTAATAAAAAAAATTATCCAAATTTAAACAGAAAGAATGAATTTGTTTACAAAAACATATATAAAAAATACATTAATCACTTTGAGATTCAATTTTCAAATCATCAAAATGTTCATAGATATTTTCTTCATATTTAAAATCATCATTTTCATCAGCACCAACAACATTTTCCTCATTCATTGTTGGCTTTATATTCTTAACTCCATAAAATCCTCCTTGAACAAGAATAAGAGCGAACAGACAAAATGTTACAGATGTTCCGAATTGAGAAGATAAAATGGAATACGCAAAAATAGTCAAAAACGAAAAAATCCAGTTCAAAGACGAAAGCAATGAAAGTCCCGTTTGGCGAACATTGCTTGGGAACAGCTCAGGCACAACAAGCCATGTTATAGGGCCTAATCCAAAACAGAAAAAGAACAAAAACGCAAAAGCAGCAAAAATTTCTATATATGCACTAAGATGAAGAAATTCGCAAAGAGCTAAAAGAAAAACAGAAGTAGCAGAGCCAAATAAAGATAGGGCCCACGCTTTAAC
The DNA here is from genome assembly GCF_020186115.1 of Histomonas meleagridis. Classification (NCBI taxonomy): domain Eukaryota; phylum Parabasalia; order Tritrichomonadida; family Dientamoebidae; genus Histomonas; species Histomonas meleagridis. Next base: position 221,794 of record NW_027150927.1, read on the forward strand.
TCGGCCAATCTTATCTATGAGAAAGATACAAATAATGCATGAAAAGCATTGTGCTGATGCAGCAATTGTGGAACCTGATTTACTTGTGATAATAGATCCTAGATTGGTAAGAACAGCATTAATGCCACTGAACTGTTGGAAAAACATAAGTAAAATACCTATTATAAGATTTTTGCGATATTTGACATCGAATAATGAATTGCTAATATTATTTGATACAAGTTCTTGATCGTCTTGCAAGGAAGAATAACTAACATCTGGGATTTTGAGCGAGAAAATAAGAAGAAGATCTGTAATAACCATGGAAAATATTGCAAGTGGTTTCCATTTAAGATACATTCCAACAAAGTTCGCTAAAAAGATTCCAATGGTTATACCTAGCTGGTGCATAGAACCATAAATATTGCGAAATTCATCTGGAGTGATATCAGATATATAACCAGGAAATACTGCTGATATTCCACCAAGTGCAATGCCTAATAAACCACGGTGAAGTATAACAATTCCTGGATAATCAGCTGCTGTGATAATGAGAATAAGCCAGGAAAGAATACAAAGAACTGATATTGCTTGAACAATTCTTCGTTTTCCTCGTTTAGCGAAAATACCCGTATAAAGTGGTCCTAAAACTGCTGTGAGTGATGATATTGAGTTGAAAAAATTAACTTCAAATGGTTTCATATGAAAGTAAAGTATAATATCTTTTAATGTTGGCGATGGATAAGCAATCCCAATCCCAAGAGAAATAGATCCAAGTGTAAGAATTAAAACAGGAATAAATGCTCTTGACAAAATCGCAGCCTTCAGTGACATTTCTTTCGTTTAGAATTTTGAATTAACTCACAAAAAACGGATCAAATTTCTTGCAAAATATACAATGCTTATTTGGTCAAAGCGAAAATGATCCTATTTTTAATCACATGAATGGAACGCTTAACTAATGCAAAAATTAATGTTACCATGAAACTCTCAAAATTAGAATGTAATTTTTTGTTTTCAGCAAAAAAAATTAAATTATTGATATAGTAAAATTAATTGCTAGTGAGCTCAAATCCACTAATGATTGCTAAAGTAATTTTGTATTCCTTTTCACATTATATTACAAAAATACTAAAAATTATAACAATATTTCTTGCAATATGATTAAAATCTTTTCCCTAAAAAAGAGGAAATATTTTAAAAACCATTATTGGGAAATTGGGAAATACACAAAAAATAGAATTTCTGTTTTTTTTTTTAAATTTTTATACTTCAGAAAAAAGTCAATATTCATTCATTACAAGAAGATAGAAATGCGTGTAAAAAAAAATAAAATCAAAAATAAACTATTTTTAGTTTAGATCATTCATTAAACTGAATTCAGCCGATCATCGTTATAATTTTTAGCGTCTTCACCCATTTCTTTTCCTTTTGTTTCTGGCATGAAGAAAAATCCGTATATTGCTGCGCAAGTACAAAAACAGCCAAAAAGAAAGAAACTCCAGCTCGGAGTCAACTTTTCCGTGATGAAAGGCCAAACAAAGACAGTGGCTGATGAAATCAACCAATTTAATCCTGTCATTATTGAAACAGCAAGTGTTCTTACTGAATCAGGGAACAATTCAGGAACAATCATCCAAGGAACAGGACCAAATGCAATACCGAAGAAGAACACGTCGGTGAACAAAGAAACCAAAGATAAGAATGGATTAATTTTCCATAATTCTTGTGCCCATATTAAGAACAAGGCAAGCATTTGTCCTGCAGATGAAACTATCCATGATGGTCTCCTTCCAAGCTTATGAATTACGAAGGACGCAATCAATGTTGCAATAACTTGTGCAATTCCTGTAATGAGAGAACAAACAGCTGGTGATATCTGAATGTTTGCATCTTTAAATATTTTTTCTAAGTTGGTTAAAATTGGATTGATACCAGAAAACTGTTGAAAGACAATTAAAAGAAAAGAAGAAAATAATGGCGGAAAGAATTTCTTTTGTAACAAACTTTCTTTTTCTACATCAGTTTCTTCTTGATTTGCTGGACTTTCTGGAACAAACCAAATTAAAATACATAAAAGTAATGGTGATATCATACACACAAATGCTAATGTTCTCCATATACAAAAAATACCTAAGAAATAAACCCATACAATTCCTAATGTAATCATAAGTTGATGAATTACACCATATGAACCACGATATTTAGAAGGTGCTGTTTCAACAATATACATAGAACAAACACCCGAAAATCCACCAGTACAAATACCCATGAGAGACCTTGCAAGAAAAGCAAGCCAATAATAATTAAGTTTCGTAACTCCAAGCAATATCCATGAAATAAATGATACAACAGAAATTGTAAATGTCATCTTCTTTCTTCCTAAAAGTGGAATAAGAAAATTATTGATTGGACCACCAAGAATACCAAATAAAGGATGCAATGTATTAAAGATATTTGCTTGTGTTGGGTTAAGGTTCAATTCTTTTTGTAATGGTTCACCAGCTGGAGAATAATATGCAATACCAAGACCACATATAGAGGAACCAATACCAATTATTAATACATATAATAGATGTCTACTAAAGAAGCTCATTATAAATATGTTTTTGTCTAATCCAAAACTTTACAAAGGAGAGGATTTTGATACAAATAAAAAAATTCAATTTAATAAATTTTATTTGAATGAAAAAGCATGAGTTTTTTGATTACGAATTCTTTGGAAAATGTATTTGATAACATTTAACGAACAAAAAAATTATTAGAAACATAATAAATGAGACAATATTTGTGAATTTTCAATTTTTCATTTGGAAAATTATTAAATACTATTGAGATTAAGTTTTTTTATTTAATATAAATCAAATAATATAAATAGATTTCAAAACATGTCCAATTTGAGAGAAATCTTTCTGTGAATTCAGCGTTCAGAATCCTGTCACTTTTAATTACAAATTTCGTCACTTTCTTAAATCTTAAGGAGCCGTTTATTCAAGAAATGTATGAAACAAAGACTGCAGGCTTCAAAAGAAATAAGACAAATATGTTCAATGAAATTCGTGGACCAAGAAAATCTGTACCACCTTCAGGTGTACAAGATGCTAATTCAAATAATCTTGTAATTGCATTATCAGATAATATGAATATTAAATTATCAATTCTTGAAAGAAAAATCACAGAACTTGATGACACATATACTCGTAGGATGCAACCAACTTTTGATAATGCCGAACTTGAGTTTTGTGATCATCAAATACGCCAAATTTCAAAAGAAATCAGTCAAAAAATTCAAAATCTTTATAATGAAACTAAGCGCCCTATTAAGACTGATGATCCTGATGTTGCTCAACTTCTTCTTAATCTTCAACAATGTCATCGAATACGTTTATCTTATCAAGTACAAAGATTCCGAAACATTCAAGCAACAAAAAGACCCGAAATACAAATGAAAGAGGAAACTAACGATCCTATTTCAGAAATGTATGCTGATTTTAATGTTCAATCTAATGATCAAGAACATGCATCTCTTTTACAAAGAAATGCAGAGCAACAACAACAGAACGAAGAGATATCGCAACTTATCTCTATGATGAACGAATTAAATGCACTATTTCGCGATACATCATTACTCATTTTTGAACAAGGAACAGTTTTGGATCGAATTGACACTAAAATAGAAATGTCTATTCAAAGTGTAAACCATGGGAATGAAGAGCTTGAAATTGCTAATCAGTATCAATCATCGAAATGTTTTTATGTTTACATTTTTGTGCTAGTTGTATTAATTGGAATTTGTTTGTTGATTATGATTTTTAGGAAAAGTTAAAAAAATTGTGTTCAAACTATCATAAAATCATTAAATGATCATATGTTGAATAAAAATAAAAATTATATAATAATTTGCTCTTAACGAAATTAAATTTACTGTAAAGACATTTTTATGCCGGCTTTAATGAATAAATATTTTACACAAAATTTTCTTTTAATGTTTTATTATTTAAATTTTATTATATTTTATGTAAATTTTATACATAAAATTTGTTATTTTCTTTTTACGTTGTGAACTTTGGTTCTGTTTGAAGGAATTCAGCATTGTGTCCTGTCTTAAGGGTTCCTTGTTTTCAGTTGTTTGGATGCGTATTACAACAAGTGGTTCAGTGTCTGCGTTCTTGTAACTAAGGATGGCTCCAGTGCAACACAGAAAAACAGATCCTTCTTCAATTGGAAAGACTGTGCCATTGACTTGGTATTCAACTTTACAATTGATAACAATGTGAACTTCTTCATTTTCTTTATGAGAATGATAGAAAGGTGCTTGTTTAGTTGGCAGATATCATATGATCCATATGAATTTACAGATCCTGTTAAATGAAGAGCATTTGTGGTGAAAACTTTTCCTTCGACTTTTTTGCCAAAAGCTTCTAATGCGTAGTTACTAATTTCTGATGCTTTACCAACATTGATAGCGGTGTAATTAGATCCTTCAGAGATTGTTTAAGATGGAGACATAAAAATAAAGCGAACTAAATTGTTCTGTAGTTCAATTAATTGAAAAGATTTTTCTTTTACTACTATTCATAACCTTCATTAATATTTAGAAATGATGTTTTATTATCATTATCATTTTTTTTAAGAAGAAAAGCATAAATATTAAAAACAAAAAAGATAAAATATTACAATATTTATTCAGCAAACATTATTTTGAAGTAAATAACTTTTCGAAAGAAATTTCAAAACGATTTTTTCTATTGTAAAAACACGAGAGATCGTCATTTAACCATGTTTTTCACCAAGTACTGATGACATATAGTAGTTTTTAAAACAATTAAAAATATGAAACATTTTTACAAACATTTTGTTTTCCAAAATTATCGAAATATATGCCTAGAATGCTTTGCCTGATTTGGAAAATTTCCCTGTAAGGCTTAGCAACATCAGTATGTCTACAGGAGCAATCAGATTTCCGCCAAAATTAATTGAATTTTTACCAGCTAAAATATTTTCAAATTTAACATTATCAAAAATCACAATTGTTTCTGTTGCACTACTCGCTTTTCTTTTAAGCATTTCCAATGAAACCGGACTTATGAGTTTCAAAACCTTGAAATAAAAAGCAATTCTGTTATTTTCCAAAATCGGGACGATTTCGTATCGTTCATTTTTTGAATCGAAAAATAAACGGTACACATTGAAAAATCCTTTGATGAAGTTTGATGCGCTGAAGAATTGGAGGAAAATGTCCAATGAATAAGAAATTCCGATTTCGTTAGTAAAGCTCATTTCGAATTTTGGTACAACAGTACATTCTCGTATGAAATCTTTTGGTGTGACTAATTCTGGTATTTTTTCAAATGCTGAAAGAATGTGAAAATTTGTAAATCTGTATGAAAGATCTGACTTGGGTGAATCTCTGGATCTTAAACCATTTCTGTTTGTTGCAGGAAAATTTGGTGGTGATTCACATATCAAAATTGAAACAATGATTCCTTTAATACGGATATCTTTTGGAATCTCATAGATTATAGCACGCTTGTGATACTCTGTTTCAGAACAACACATCGTTTCGAATATATTTGTAGTTGTACACATAATTCGATGTGAAGAATCTTTACACTTTGGATCTAGAAAAAATATTCCTGAATGCATAACGGCAGCTGCTAAATCACTTTCTAATGTGTAATGAACATTTCCATAAAAGTTACGATCTACAATTGGAGGATGTCGAAATGAGAAAAAATGATTATCAATAAAAAATGTAAAAACATTTCCAATAGATGGGCTTAATTCTCTTATATCGAAGTAAGGGAAATACTCAATAATTTTTGATTGTATAATAGGCTCACATAATAATATTGGCTCCTTATTTTTTGGAATTTTCGGCGGCCTAATCATTTTGAAATGTTATGTGAAATTCATAATGAAGCACTTTTTATGTAAAGTTGAAATTTACTTGTTATTATAATTTTATACTAAGTTCGAAGATTTAAAAATATTTTTCTAGAAGTATTTAAAAACCTCTAAAATTATTTTTATTTGAAAATATCACTCATCGTAAAAATCAATCAAATATAAACAGAAAAAGAGAAACAACATTTATTATCTTTAACTTTTTTGAAAGAATAGTACAGAAGCATTTTTTTGGTGTACATCTTGTTCCGAAATTTCATTACATTTTTCATTACTAAATTCGATCCATTTTCCTATATCATTATCCAACACAGCTGCATTAAAACACTTATTTTCATCCATATAAATCACACCAAACAATTGATATATACCGACGCCAATTGAAGAAAATGACGACAAATCAATTTCATCCGGGAAAGAAACTTTTTTCGTGATAACATTTTCGTTACCGAAATTTCTTTCCAAATGTATTATAAGAACTTCCGCCGCATTTTCGACAGTTTCAACTTGAAATGGACAACAAGAGATTCCACAGCTTGGACACTTAAATCGTAATGATTGATCGGGTTGTACACTTGCAGCTGAATGCGCTATACAATCAGAAAGAAGTGTTTCTTCATTATCTATTTCCGGAATTTTTAATGTTAAAACAAAAAAATGTTTTTTCGAACTAAAAAAATTATTACAAATGCTGCACTCGATGATCACATGCAAAGTACCGCAAAATATGGAGCTAATGGGCGAATCATTTTCATTGTTATTAGTGTCGTCGGAGAGGCTTTCAATGATGGAATTTATGTATGGAAATGGATCTGTGGTCTTGCGAAAAATTAATGGATATTTGTTGGAAAGTATTTGCTTAAAGGTGTCAACAGAGATAAGAGCAGTGTCATCCGAAAGGAGATCTTGTGAAAGGGCAATAAATTGTTTGATTAGAATTGGATTTGTAATTATGTGATTATTATGATTTTCGGATTTGATAAAATCAGAAAGTGGTGGAATACGAACAAGAACTTGAAGTGAAGAATTGAGAGCGGTGTCATTGCTTTTGATTCCACGATAATTTTTGGTCATTTTCGGTGGATTAATTGGATTCAATTCAGTGGGTTGAGATTCATTAACATGAAGAGAAAATGTGGTAGAATAAAGATGCGTTGCTTCTTCAATGGTAAGTGATTTATCTATTACTTTGGAATTATCTGTGGATGTAAAATTTGAAATAGAATTGTTAACTTTGATTGCGGAACAAAAGTAGTTCAAGACAGAAGCAACAGACCATTTGGGATCAACAACTTTTTTGTAAACATGGTCATTGTAATTAATTAAAAGGGTAATGGGTGATTTTATGAAAGTAGGTTTACCTGTTTCAGCTGACCTAGTAAAAGGTCTTACAATTTTTGGACCACCTTTGAAAATCTCTGATAATTGGTCATATAATTCAACAGATATTCCTGAAAAATCATGACCTGCTCTTTTGTTTGGATCAAACTTCCTATTGTTACAAAGAAGATGGTTTGGGATTTTACCGGGCATTTCTGCTTCATCTGATTTAATCCATGAAATCAATTTCTTTAACCAATTAATTTCAACAAGAGCCAAATACTGAGCTTTATTAGTTGCTTCTGGGAGAACAAAATCTCTTTTTCTTTTTTTTAGTTCTGCTTTTAATTCCTGAATGTTTTCTTTTTTCATTTTTGAATCGTTAATCACCTTTTTTACAATAGAAGATATCGGTTTATCAGAAAATTGAAATGTTTACGGCATTTTTGAATAGTGCGATAGAAAAAACCAAAGCTTCTTGTTTTTCTGGCAAGTTAAGTTTTCATGTAAACAACAGAAATTTTTGGTGAACTTCACCAGCGCAATTGATATCCCTCTCCATTTCTAATGAAAAATTTATGTACGGCAATACAGAAGGGAGAGAAAGGAGATAAAGTTGATGCAATTGCTGAGTGCTTATTAGGAATTGCAACTTTATCAGAAAATGACAAAGTATCTCCGTTAATTTTTACTTCAATTATCGATTCCTTTGGTTCTTGTTGTAAAAATATTCGAGAAATGGAGAACTGTGATTTTCGTGAAGTACCACCTCTTCCTTCATTAGCTGAACAAGTCAAACATGAAAGCATACATCAATATGCGATTGCACCAAAAGCTTTACCCAAAGAAGAAAAAATACCAGACAGCAGGCTATCATCTGGCGCTAACAGATTTGTATCCAAAAACATTGAAAGGACAGCAGCTCCATCATTTCAAACAGCTGCCTCAGCAATGGGTATTGTTTCCAAAAAGAAAGACAACGAAAACAAACAAAATGAAGCCCAACCACCCGAAGAAGATGAAAGACTTCGTGGTGTTGACAAACGGCTTATTGAAATTATTGAACAAGAAATTCTCATATCCACGCCCAATGTTAAATGGGATGACGTTGCTGGGCTTGAAGAAGCCAAATCTGCAGTCAATGAAGCCATTATACTTCCAATGCATCATCCACAATACTTCACAGGATTACGAAAGCCACCACGAGGCGTCCTCTTTTTTGGCCCTCCTGGCACAGGCAAGACCATGATAGCGAAGGCTTTAGCCACCGAAGCCGGCTGCACATTTTTCAACATTAGTGCCTCATCTCTCACATCTAAATGGATAGGCGAAGGCGAGAAGCTCACTCGTGCCTTATTTTGCGTTGCTCGAGTCAAAGCTCCTTCGATCATATTTATTGATGAAATTGATTCGCTCTTAACGAAACGCACGGACACTGATTTTGAAGCCTCCCGACGTGTTAAGACGGAATTTCTTCTTCAATTTGAAGGAGTTTCATCCGGCTCAGAACGCATTTTGGTTTTGGGCGCCACGAATCGTCCACAGGACTTAGACGATGCAGCGCGGCGGCGCTTCACTAAGCGGATTTACATACCATTACCCGACGAGGACACGCGGAAAGCGCTGATACACCTTCTGTTGAAGCAGGCGCCGAACACGATCACTGATGACGAAGTCGCAAAGATCATCGAAATCACTGACGGGTACTCGTGCGCAGACATATCGACGCTGTGCCACGAGGCGGCGATGATACCGTTCAGAGGGCTGAAGTTCAACCAGATAAAGTCAGAAAGCGACGTGCCGCCAATGACGTTCGACGACATCGTGAAGGCGGCAAAGTCAATACACCCGTCGGTGTCGGCGGACTCGATAAGGCAATACGTGGAGTGGAACAAGGAGTTCGGCTACACGGCATAGAATGTTCTGTAATAAATGTTATGTAATTAACTGTTTTAGGAGCAGTGCAATTAATTAATTAAATTCATGCGGCAAATTCAAATTGATATATTTGTTGAATAATAATAAAAAAACATTTTTGATAATGTGAAGTGCTTCTAATGAATTTGAATGATATAAAATCGCTTGTGGCTCAATCACCAGTCAATTTCTCTATCGGTGAGACATGCGAAGCGTTTGTACACAAATGTTCGTGTTTTGTGCTGATGGAATTAGCAAAAAAAATTTTTTTATATGCACGTGAAACAATGTTGAGCTCTGTCATTGCAAAAAGTTCTTCTTTTAGGTGAAGATTATATCAAACAATAATTACATGTATAAAGTATGTTTAATTAGATCTCAATAATTATGTTATCATTGTAGTAATCGAAATTATAAAAAACAATTTGAATGTTTAAAATAAGTTTTATTAAATATATATTTACATAACATTTAAAACTTAAGCGCACATGAAATACTGGTGATAAAGTGGGTTATTTTTCATCATTTTTATTAACAATTGTATCTTTTTGTGGTTTTTCATCAGTTTCATTTTCATTTTTATCATTAATTTCATTTTCCTTTTCGTTCTTCTTCACGTTGCTAATGTATCCGTCGCTTGTCATATACAATTTCGGGAATTCCTGGAAAACATTCACGACCACATTTGCGTTCATTATTCCATTTTCGCATGTAATCAATGACATTCTGCAATCGCTTTTGTCTCCGCAAATGTCGATCATAAACGAATCGCTTTCCAATTTACCGAAGTTATGTTGATGGCCACAGACAATGATATCATTTTCGCATTGTTTCCATTCAGTACATTGCTCTATATAGCGATTGACATCGTAATATTTGTTACGAAATCCAGCGCGCGCATGACGAAAGAGAACTGAACCTTTTTTTATTTTATATAAAATCGATCCGAAACATGACAAAAAGTAATCATAAAGAAGTTGTAATTGGGAATATGTAAAACGCTTTTGATATTTACCTTTGCCAAATACATATTCGTTGTCAATGACATGAAATTCGCCAGTAGAAATATCATGAAGACAATCAACTTCCGAATTCCCAGCTATAAAATAGACCCTTCGAGTGGATACTTGTTGAAACGAGGTGGAGCCAAAGAAAATACTGCAAAATGAATCCTGTGGTGAAGTGAGTGGATGATGAACGAAAAATTCTTGCAATGATTCAAGTGTATGAAGACTGTCTTGAAAGGACTTGGAGGAATAGGAAATGTCATCAAAAAGATCTCCAAGGAAGATAAAAGGAATATGAGGATTGCTATCAATAAGTGATTTAATATATTGAATTTTATGATGTTGTCCTTCAATATCCCCAATGGCTATACAAATAACATTGTTTGGAAGAGGATTATGAAAGAAATTTTGAAGAAAATGCTTATCCGTTTTATTTTGATTTTTATTAAATTGTTTATTGTCTTCCTTATTTAGTGGATTGAGCTGTTCTTTATTACTATGGAAATTTGATTTTTTTGTTATTGAATTATTATCTTCGATAATTTTTTTCATCTGAAAAAGATATTTGTCAATTGAACGAATGTAATTATCAAATGTGCTTTCTGTGCGGATTTTTGATTTTTTGTGCTTCGGATAAAATCCATAATAAGATTCCATTTGATGATTCGAACTTAACGTTCGCCAAGGATTGGTGGACGTTAATTTAAAATACGTTAATCCCTTTTCAATTTCCATAATGTTTTTAAAATCTTCTCGTTCCCAGTAAAATCTTCAATCATTCTGATTTATTCTCTATGTCTGTTTCGGTTATTTCATTTCCACTCAGTAAATTAAATAATTTTAAGTGATCATAAAGTTTTATTAAATGTTCTATAGAAGGAGCAAGCGTTTTACACTTCCATTTCTTGGCATTGATATTAATAATTTTGGAATCAATTAATCAGTTTTAGCACAGAAAATAAGAAAAATCATTTTTTATATTTATATTTGGATATTTTCTTATTTATACGAATTTTACTTATTGACCATGCAATCGCTATTTATAGATAAACGAAAATTAAATAAATACAACACATTTATTTTTTTATATGTAATTACATTCACTGAAAACTGTTCCAAATGATGCTTATACCTTACTATTTATAAATATAAACAATAATAACATAATTTTATACGATTCTCTCTTTAAATTTAAAAACACAATGTTGTCATATTTCTTGCAAGGGACGAATTTCTGATGTGGATACCTAACCAAAAAGAAAAAAATTGTATCTGAAAAATGGTTTTAATATAGATTACATTGTTTATTTTTTAATAGTTAAACAATTTTGTATTTATTCAATAAATTTTTCTTCAAGATTTTAAAATCTTCTGCAAATGTATCTTCTTCGACTCTTCTCAGAAATTCCTGTTACAAATACATTCGTGGTTTCCTTTTCCTTTTGTTTCTATTTTCATTTTCTTCCGAATTTTCATTGCCATTAATCTCTTTCACTTATTTCAAATTCGAATTAGTAAAACAATTAGAAATGTTATGATAATAATAAATAGTTATTGCATTATTATCATCAATTTGAGATTCATTTACATTATTTAATATTAATAATTATTAATAACTCATTAAGATCATATATACGGTAAATCTTCTGATTCACTGTTTGTAAACTTATGTATTCTCGTAATACCGATGAAAAAACAAAAAGTCAAGTGGTTTAGCAGATAATTATTTTTGTAACGCTGGAAAGAATTCTAAGCTTTATTAATACAAAATAATTTAAAACTGTAAATAACCAACAAAAAAATGTCAGTTCACCAATTCTAAAGAAACTCAACTTCTCTGATATTTATTTAAATAAACAATCATAAATATATTTAAAAAAAATCTTTATATCTAAATATTCTAAATATTTTTTATAAAAAAATCTTTTGCTCTTTGTCCAGAAGACATTTTGAATGTTTTTTTGGCTGAACACAAACATTTGTCAATTAATTTTTGAACGGTTTACTCTCGGTTTGATTCAATTTGACAGAAAAGCGATTATGTTCCAACCGCTGATATAACTTTCATAGATGTCCGACATTAATGCCTTACTAGCTCAGCTTCAGGCAAGCACATCTCGCTCATCGTATCAACAACCACAAAATGGTGTTGCCGTACAACCACAACAAAGTTCTTTACCTCAACAAGCTCCTCAACCTGCTCCAGCTGCAACTAATCCTTTACAACAACTTTTAATGAATACACAAGGAGGAGCAGCACAACAAAGCGGTGGTACCTTTTTCCTTCCACCACCAACTGCACCACCTCCACCACCATCAATTGGTCCAGGATCATTTGTTGAGCCACCACCACCTTCAGCAAGTCTTTTACCAGGAACATTCTTGCCACCACCAACTTCTGCCCCACCTCCACCACCACCAAGTCAATCATCGCCATTAGCAGGATTGCTGAATACTCAGCAATCTGCTCCACCTCCTCAAGCTCAATCAACATCACCATTAGCAGGCTTACTTAATACACAACAAACAGCTCCTCCACCACCTCAACCACAACCACAAAGTGCATCTCCATTAGCAAGTTTACTCAACAAACAACAAACAGCACCTCCTCCACCTCAGCCACAACAACAGAGTGCATCTCCATTAGCTGGCTTACTTAATTCTCAACAATCAGCACCTCCACCACAACCACAAACAACATCACCATTATCCAATTTACTGTCAACGCCATCACCAACAATAGCAGCACCACCACAACCACAGTCGACCATGAAAACCAAAGATTTATCACGCACCAATATTTCATTCCAAGAATTTTCAAAGAAGGCCGACTTTACCTCTGCTGGCACAGTCAAGTTCAATCCAGCCACCGATGGCACCATTCAAAGTGTTCTTAATAAGTCACCAGCATATTCACTTATTGAAATTCCAGAAGGTGAATATAACGAAGAATTAACAATTCTTAAGCCATTCTATGTTCGTGGTAATGGCAAAGTCAAAATCTTAGGTAAAGGTGCTGGCGATGTCATTGCAATTAATGGCGATTATGTTGTCTTAGAAAACCTTCACATCAAACAAATCGACACACGCGAGGGCGGAGGCATTAGTATCCAAGGTGGCTATGGCAAAGTTATCAACTGTGAAGTTGAAAGTGAAGTACTCTCAACGATAGCAGTTAATGGCAAAGCTAATGTCGAAATTATCAATAGCAAATTATCCGGTTCATTTAATCCATGTTTACATTGTTCAGATGAATGTATTGTTTATTGTGAACATACCAAATTTAAGAAATCCAAGACTTATGGTGTTTATACATGTAACAACACCACATTATATTTAGATAATTGTAAAGTTTCAAAGAATGCAGAAGGTGCATATATCATAGATCATTCTAACTTATATGCAAAGAAGAGTGAGTTTAAGAAGAATGAAAATAGTGGCATTGGAATCTTAACAGATGGAAAAGCATTAGTCCAAGATTGTGATGTTCATGATCATAAAGGTAGCGCAGGTATTTTTGGTGCAAATGGATCCGCATTTCATATTGACAAATGTAATTTCACTAACAATGACATTGCAGCAGTTAAAGTTTCTGAAGGATCAATATTACGTTCTACAAACAATGTTTATAAGGATTCTGAACAAAATTGTATTGTCTTAGTTAATGATAATGGATTTGCATATTGTGAAAATGATTCATTCTCTGGTAAATGTATTGCAGCACTTGTAGCATTTGAAAATGGTAGTGTTGAAGCTAAAGGTATATCAATACGAGATGTTGATGGCGCAGGTTTATTATGTTATGACTCAGGAAATCTTAAAGTTAGTGATTCAATGATAGATAAGACAACAGGTGTTGCAATGCAAATACGTAATCAATCACATATCGAATTTGAAAATGTATCCATAACTAATACACAAAAAGTTGGCGCGTTAATTGTTAGTGAAGTTTCAGGTTATATTAAGAATTGTAAGTTTATGTATGTTAATGGAGCAGGAGCTGAGATTGCAGAGATCACTGATTTACTTATCGAGGATTGTGAATTTAATAATAACACTACAGGTGGATTAGCTATTCATGACAAGAATAGTTTCACGATAATGAATTGTAAGTTCTGTAATAATGTCATTGGATGTGATATCTCTGGAGAAAATGATTCTGTTAAATTTGACAAATGTGAATTTAATAACAACACACAAATTGGTATTCATACCTCCGCGAATTCATCTCCAAACTTTAGTGATTGTGTAGTATCAGGTAATGGACAAATTGGGTTAGCGAGTACTACATCTAAAGTTCATTTACAAGGCTGTGACTTCAACGCTAATCAAATGGCCGGCTTAAGCTTTTCAGATTCATGTAAAGCTGTATTAGAGAATTGTGTCATTCATGACAACAAAAACTTTGGGTTACAAGTCCACACGAGTAATACACATGTTAAATTAATCGATTGTAAGATCTTGAACCATATTAACACTTCATCATTAATCTGTTTGAATGATGCTGTAGTTCGTTGTATTAATTGTAAGTTCGAATCGTCATTACATCCTCATTGTGAAATTAGAGAAGGAGGAAAAGTTTCAATGAAGAAATGTGACTTAAGTAACACATCAAAAGGTATCGGAATACAAGTGCATGATGACGGAGTATTTAAGATTAATGAAACTGTTATTCATAATGAACAAAAGTTCGGAATAATGATAGGTGGTAAAGGGAAAGTGAAGGCAAAGAAGTCAAAGATTTTGGACTGCGGTTCTTCTGGTGTATATTCGCAGCCAGGATCTTTCGCACAGTTCGAAGAGTGCGAATTCATTAATAATGGACAAACTGCTTTCCAGGTGCTCGGTGAAGTTGTGCTAAAGGACTGTAAAATAGCTGACCACTCAGCTTATGGAGTGACAATAGCGGATAGCGGATCACTAAAGGAAGAAAATACACAGTTCGGTAATAATGGACAAGCAAATATCCATCACCAATAAACAAAACTAATTGAATCTTTGGATAATCAAAAAATGTTAATGTGCGCGATGGGAAATAATTCGAATTTATGTGTTTGGTGAAAAAGAAATATTCGAATTTATGTGTTTGGTGATAAAGAAATATTCGAATTTATGTGTTTGGTGATAAAGAAATATTCGAATTTATGTGTTTGGTGAGAAAGAAATATTCGAATTTATGTGTTTGGTGATAAAGAAATATTCGAATTTATGTGTTTGGTGATAAAGAAATATTCGAATTTATGTGTTTGGTGATAAAGAAATATTCGAATTTATGTGTTTGATGAAAAAGAAATATTCGAATTTATGTGTTTGGTGAGAAAGAAATATTCGAATTTATGTGTTTGGTGATAAAGAAATATTCGAATTTATGTGTTTGGTATTTAATGAAAAATAATTCAAAGAATTTCTGAATTAATTGTAGAACGAATGGAAACATGCTGTGAATTGTATTATCGATTTTTTAATAATAAATTTGTTATTAAATGTAATGTTTGTTAAGGTCTTTATATCACATGGGAATAAATTTGTTTGGTTTAAATGAAATGTTCATTTTTGGGATTTTCTCTTGCACCATTCAATGAAAATTAATCGTTGAGCCAAAGACATTTTCAATTGTATTTGATTGTAAAATCACTTTTTCTATATATGTGATTAAATAGTTTATGTGATTGTAAATCATATAAATTATTGAAAACGAATGTCAGCCTGCCAAATGCTCGTTTTTGCCTTTTTCCTCTGTTCTGTTGTTTCACAGAAAACGAATGATCCTAATTATTGCGAAGACTGTGACCCATGCAAGTATGGAGAATATTGGCCACAAGGAACAACACATCACTGTGTAAAATGCCCAAAGGGTACATACAATAATATTCGAGAAGCCCGCCAATGCACACAATGCCCATCAGGTTACTATGCCGATAAAGAAGGAACAAAGAATTGCAAGCCATGTCCCGTCGGTTATTATTCTAATGTTGATGAACCTTCAACTCTCGAAACCTGCAAGAAATGTCCAGAGGGAACTGTCGCTTCTACTGAAGGTTCATCTCAATGCGTTCCAATTGAGACATGTAAAGCTGGATATTATATCGATGAAATCACCTCCAAATGCAAGCGATGTCCCGCAGGAACATACTCTGAGGTACCTGGCCTCTCCAAGTCCTCTTGTATAAAATGTCCACCAGGAACATTCAGTGATATCGATGGAGCCAAATATTGTCTTCGTTGCACAGATGGTCGTTACAGCAGTGAGGAAGGTGCCACGTTTTGTGATAAATGCCCAGATGGCACATTTTCCAACAATACATATCCAGAGTCTTTAATCAATTGCAATGAATGTCCACCAGGAACAGAGAGTTTCTATGACGAAGCCTCACCATATTGCAAGACATGTGAAGCCGGCTATTATTCTGAGGATGGATATCGATGCATTGAATGTCCAAAAGGATATGCGTCAGAAGAAGGGTCCTCCAAATGCACACGTTGTCCCGCAGGTTACTACAGCAAGAAAGGATCATCCAAATGCCGACGATGTCCCGATGGAACATATGCCGAATATTCCGGATCTGGCGAATGTCAAGAATGTCCCTCTGGATACTTCTCGAACAGCACATATCCCGACTCGTATGAGAAATGCTTTGCATGTCCACCAGGTTCACGAGGCGGGTACCCACGATATGAATGTCATCGTTGTTCCGAAGGATTTTATAATCCATTATATGGACAAATACAATGTAACCAATGTCCGCCAGGTACATACAGTGATCATTTAGGTGGCACAGAATGTAAGAAATGTCCGAAAGGAACATCTGCACAATTTAGTTCAAGTCCATCATGCGGTAAATGCCCCAAAGGTTCATACGCTGACGAAGAAGGATCACAGTATTGCAAGGCATGTATGCCTGGAACTTATGGCGATGTGATCGGAGCAACTTCCCAGGAAGCTGCTTGTAAGAATTGCCCTTGTGGCTTGTATAACCCTAAGAGTGGCTCTGACAAATGCTATGAATGTCCTGCAGGTTATTTCCCTGATAAATATCAAATTAAATGTGTAAAAGTTGAAGATGAATAAAGTAATGATAATTTAACGGTCTCTTATCGTTGTGAAATATGATGTGAAATGACAACGATGTGATGAAAAAACAAATTATTGAATTGATGAATATACATTAAGGGATGTTTTAATCGAAAATAAAATAAATTTTCAATAAAAAATGAGTGTAAAAATTATAATTTTAAAAGATAAAAGAAAAAGAGGTACTCAAATCTTGCAATATTTTTACAACGATAATTTTATGTTAATAATGGCATCGGTAAAATATTACAAAAATACCCTAGTTATGAAATTTTGACTATTCAATCTTTCCAAATTCGATATGATTTCGACCATACTTTTTTCGGGAAATTTGGGATATTTCCTATATAGACATTGATTTTTTTATTCAAAAAAGAGGTCCAAGTGAAGTGAAAAACTGACACTCTGAACAAAAAATTTAATTTTCTCAGCATCTGTTGCATGAAATTCTAAATAAATATAAACACAAGAATATACATTGTAAGTTAATATTAAATATTATGTGTCATAAAAATATATCAATTTTTTGAAAAAAATGATTATTTATATTCCTTTATTGTATTAAGATTTTTTCGCATTAACAATGAAGGAAATAATATGAATTATCAATTTTCAATAACAAAAATGGAATTAATTTTCGAGACATTGCTAAAATAAAGTAATTCAAAAAAATATTACAAAAATTATTTGGTATATATCACAAGATTAAATTTTTCTTGAAACTCAAGAATTAATATATCTATTATATATTTAGTTTAATATATGAGAAAGAAGCGAAATCTAACGCAGAATTTTGAGAGATTTATGTTTTTATATAATAGATCAAGAAAAAAATTCAAAGAAAATCAATGGTTTATTTGATCTCTCAGCCAGGACGAACGTTATGTTTACACAGCCAAAACCCTCTTGAGACAACAGAAAAAAGGGTAAATTTTGCTTTGTAAAGCAGTGAAATCTCAATTTTTTGATGTCAAAAATCGAAAAACAATAATATCTTTTTTTTGTGCGTTAAAATTTTGGAAAACAGAATTTTATATGCTTAACAGACGCTATTAATAATTAAAAAAGAATCCTAACGCTAGATAGGTCAGTTGGACTACCTCTGTTCTTCAAAAAAATAATTTAAACAATGAGACGAAGAAAATTATTCAAATAATTGAATAAACACCTAAAACATCATATCATACCATTTATTCATTCATTCATTTGTTTATAAATTGTCAACCATCCAACTTATAATTGGATCAACATTAGTCCGTTTTTTAGCTGAAGCACAAAAAAGTTGAACTTGACGACTTTCAACTTCTTGAAGTCGAAGGCGTGAAATAATTTCATGTGATTTCATAGATTCTGGTAAATCTTCTTTGTTGGCTATAACAAGAATAGGAATATCAATGATTTCTTGATCATTAAGAAGTGATTCAAGTTGAACTTCACTTCGTTCAACTGCTTCTTGATCTGCAGAATCTAAAACATAAAGAATAACATCTGACGTCTTACAATATAAACTCCACAAATATTGATAAGATTGATCTCCTCCAATATCATAAACTACAAGATCAACATTACCAATACTAGTAGTAGATGAACGTGCTCCAATAGTAGGTGTAATTGGTGCTTCTGTATCTTCTTTAGAAATGGCTCGAACTAACGTAGATTTCCCTGCATTTGGAAGTCCAACAATAGTAACTGTTAATTCTTTAGAAAAGAAAAGGCTTAAAAGCCAACGCCAAAATCTTTTAAAAATGTTCATGTGTACAATGACAGGGCACCCCAACGTATTATTGTAATTGGTCAAGTCAAAATGGATTCGATTCCTCCTATTCCTTTTCTTCTGGAGCGTATCGCATTTCCTGATAAATATGGAAGAGAAGATTTTCAACGTGCCCATCAAGCGTTAAACGATTATTTGCAGAATAATAGAGTCGATGCGATTATGAATTTTTGTGCAATACTTGAAAATATGGAAGGAAAAATCGAATTAAGACGACAAGCAGTAATACAAATTGCTTCTTTATTAAATCCTCGAACGCCTGAAATCAGAGATAAGATCCTTCAAAATTTATGGAGCGTTGGTGATTTTTCTGTCCGCCTCAAAGATTTAATACACAGATCAGTTACTGAAAGTGACTTAGTTATTCGAAATTTTTCATGTCAAATTTTTGCATTTATTTTTGGAATTGAAAGTGGACAATGGATGGAACCATTAAAAGAAATTTCTGGTTTACTTTTGGGTGAACTCAACAACGAAAATCTTCTAATTGCCTTTTTTACGATCTATAAAGAGATTCTCAACTTATCTAATTTCTCACAAGAGCTCAAAAAGGTAGAACTTGTCGGAATATATCGTAATTTTTTTGCATCTGCTTTGAAAATCCTTAGCATTCCATATAATAGCCAAACTTGTCTCACATTCCCAGTTCGCGAGGCAGCAGCAGAAGCTGTCCTTTATACTATACAACGCCTGAGCGAGTTAATTGAAGATGGAGTTGAAACAAAGATTCCATTAATTCTTCAAAACATTGAGAATTCATTTCGAGATGCAACACCAAAACTCTTTCAATTACTTCATGTTATTATGCTTTATCTTATTAAGAAATTCTATCCTTTATCTCCTCATTTTATGCCGACTATAGCTACTTATGTAATGAATGGATTTAATGTTTATGATCCCAAACTTAGAAGTATACCCATATATTTTTGGCAAGAACTTGCACAATTTGAAAATGCATATCGAAAAAAGCCGACTTTCAAATGCGAAATGTTACATTTATCACGAACAGCTGTTCAAGGATATTTCGAAAACTTCTTTAACATTATGATTAATATTGATCCAAATGATGTCGAGATTGAATCCACACTTGATCCCTTACCACATATGTTTGCTGCATCTTCTTTACAAGCCATATATAAAGTCGAGCCAGATATTGTATTTAATCTATGTACTAATCGAGCAAAGGAATTAATTAATAATGGAAAAGTTTGGGTACATTTTCATACAGCATTATTACTTGTATATTCGATATTAGAACGTCCGACAAATCCTAATGCATTTATACCATTTTTAGCAAGTGTACTTGATAATTTTGTTGCATGTTGTTCACCACAAAACCCCCCACATTTAAGAGAAACAGCATTATTTGTTATGTCATTAGTATTAAAATATTATCCAGATTTAGTTACTAATGCATCTGATCCACACCATGCAATTAAGGTCATATTAGACATTATACAACCACCACCACAAGAACTAATAATCATAGAACGATATTCCACGATATTATATTATTTATCAGCTGTATATACTGTCAAGAATTCATTTGAATCAATCATACCACAATATTTTGAACAAATTTATAATATGTTCCAATGTATGTTAGATTTTGTTCTCAAATCAGAAAGTAGTGATGAAAGTAGTAAAATTAGTGCTATCACATCAATTACAGAAGGAGTTTGTAATTTAATTTCGAATATGAAATCTGAGAACATTCCAATGTTATCAGTCTTATATGGACAAACATGTCAAACTTTAGCGACATCAGCAAATGGTTTTATGTCTGGAGGTATTTTATATTCTTATCAAGCAGGACTTTGTTCGATAATCACCACATTCATATTAAAAATTAAAACAGCTGTTACACCAGATCAATTCCAAGCTACTGTCCAATTACTATTTGGTTTATTACAAAAACAATATTATCTTCTCTATGAAGAAGGATTAATGACATTATCATCATTAGTTAAATGTTTCCCACCTGCACTTAATGAACAACAAATTATTCAATGTTTAGGGTTCATTCAAAAAGGTTTAGGCTCACGAAATGAAGGAGTTATTAATGCAAGTGTTATATTGTTAAGAGAATTATTTGAAAAATATAATCGTAATATGTTAATGATGAACATTTTTGATGATGCATTTACATCATTACGCAATTTAGTTATGAATAACCCTTCTAAAAAAGATATTCATCCATTCGTTATACAAACAATTGCGACAATGTTCGAAGTTTTACGTGATGTACCTGAAGCTGCTGGTATTCTCCAACAACATCATCGCAATTTAGAACAATTCTTATCAACAATTCGTATGAAAGTAACTACGTTAAACTTTGAACATGAATCGGATATAGAATATGCAAATCAATTGTATATATCAATCGCTAATTGTTATAGAGCTTATGCAAAGAACTTTTATGCAATGCTTTTTGAAGGTGATGGCTCTCCTGAGCAATTACAAGAAGAAAGAACACAACTATTGGAATTGGATAATTTGGCTCAAAACATATTACAAATTGGTAGGGATAATATCGAGGACGATTTAATTTTGGCTTTTATGAAGACGGCAAGACAATTTGGTGAACATTGCTCAAGGAGAAATAACGTGATATTAAATAGAAGAAAAATTCATGACGTAATAAGTATTGGAATTAAAAGAACTCAGAGTAAATATCCAAAGTTACACCAAGAGGCAAAGGAAACTGCAGCATTCCTTAAATCAAAATAAAAATTAATTGACTATTGTAGTTTTGATGTAAAACACTGAAATTTGTTCAACTTTGACAAAGTTTTGAGTTTTGTTGTTGGCGGACGTTAATGTGGATAATTAATTCGAAATGAATATAAAATTAACTTTAATTTAAAAAGAGTTATCTTACTTCTCGAAAAGGAGTTGATAACAATGATAAAGATATTGAGTTTTTATGTGAAATTGAATTTAAAGAATGATTGGTGATTCAATCAAATAATTTAAACAGAAAATTGTAAAGGAATACAAATACCGAATATTTAAAGTATCATATCATACCATTTATTCATTCATTCATTTGTTTATAAATTGTCAACCATCCAACTTATAATTGGATCAACATTAGTCCGTTTTTTAGCTGAAGCACAAAAAAGTTGAACTTGACGACTTTCAACTTCTTGAAGTCGAAGGCGTGAAATAATTTCATGTGATTTCATAGATTCTGGTAAATCTTCTTTGTTGGCTATACTCCACAAATATTGATAAGATTGATCTCCTCCAATATCATAAACTACAAGATCAACATTACCAATACTCGTAGTAGATGAACGTGCTCCAATAGTAGGTGTAATTGGTGCTTCTGTATCTTCTTTAGAAATGGCTCGAACTAACGTAGATTTCCCTGCATTTGGAAGTCCAACAATTGTAACTGTTAATTCTTTAGAAAAGAAAAGGCTTAAAAGCCAACGCCAAAATCTTTTAAAAATGTTCATGTTTCCTTTTACTTAGTTCCAATGTCAAATCAAGTAAAAAATAAACAATTCAATTTCCCAGAAAACACAAAAGTGACAAAAGATGGCATTTGGTCTCTTTCGATTTGAAATCCATTTTAGACAATGAATTTCGATCAACTTCTTAAAAAAAATATTCATTTAAAAAAACATTTATTTGTATTTCCTCCATTGATGTAATATGCGACTTAATCTTCCAACATGAATATTTTCTTGTAAGACCCCATTTGTGTTATTTTTTTCAGGGCAATATTCAGGTACTGTTAGTTTTCCATTAATTACCAGATGTGCTGAATATTGGGGAAAAAGGATTGGATCGTTGAGAAGATCGATTAATGGAGTGCCTTCCTTAGAGTGAAGTCTGCGAATTTCTTTGTTCTTCGGAAGAAGCCTTTCAAAAGCTTCATCGTCGAAAACCATCTGATCTGAATTTTGATCAGGAAGTGTCTGTGTGAAGTAAATTCGCCGCTTCGGAGCTGGCTGTGTTTGTTCCTGTTCTGGGTCTTCTTTAGATTCTTCAGATTTAATATTAGTTTTTTTCTCATTTTGTTCTTCTGTGTGTTCTTTGATTGAGGTTTCTTGTTGTGAGTGCTGGCGTTGAGGTTGTAATTGTGTTTGTTGGTTTTCTTCAGTTTTAATTTCAAAATGATCAGGATAACGAGCAAGTTTAGATTCCTCAATTTGAACTGTTGTTGGCAATCCATTAAATTGGATTAGTACTTGATTGTTTGAAATTGTTTCAATAACGACAGCATCATAAAACATTGTGGACCATTCTTTTTCTTCATCATCATACCAAAGAGCTAAAACCTTCTCTCCTGGGTTATATTTACCTAATGTTGATGGTGATTGAGTAACATGATCCTTGGATACTGTATATTTTTTATTTTCTTGTGATTCATCGTATTCATCACATACAACAAATTCTCCAGTTGGAAGAATTGATTCAATGCGTGTTAATATCCAAGCGTTTCCATCTTGATATGGAACATATGCAGCACAGAGTTGCCCTGGTTCAAGATTCAACGTAAATAAAGAGAATATTACCCTTTAACCGTCGTTTTTACCCCTTTGAAACATGAAATTCTAAAACAAATTTTTTCCAATTATATCAAGATATAATGTGCTTAAAAGATTGAGCTAGCTCATCTGCAAATGATTTTAGAGATGGCATTTTTTTCAAAAATAGATATATAAAAGATACATTTTAGTATAATGAGTTTTATTGGTTTCTATCAACAAAAAACAATAGGATTCAATCATTTGTAATAATTTTCATAATCCTTTTATCTTCAAGAGAATCAAAAACATATGTGTGACTTGGAAATCCACGCATATGTACACCTGTCCGAACAACGATTGCTTCAAATCCAAGCTCTATTGCTGATTTAGCGTCGTCTATTGTATCCCCTATGTGAACCATCTTCGAAAATTGTTTGATATTTTTTTCTTTCAAAGCTTTTTCGAGGGAAGATTCTATCGCAGACTTCTTACCAGTGAATGAAAATCCACAAATTTTGCTATCGAAGTATTTGGATAGTCCAACTCTTCGAAGTTTTTCCCATGCAACCAATTCATTATTTCCGGTTGAAATTCCTAATGTAATATTTTCCATGGAAGAAAGCTCTCTAAGTAATTTTTCTGCCCCTGGTAGTTGTTTTAGTTCACTTTTGACCTCAAAAAAGCATTTTTCGAAATTTTTTGAAAAAACATCAAAAAATTCTTTTGATGGTTCAATTCCATGAGATTTTACAATTTCGTCAACTGTGTCTTTTTTCACAAATTTGTTTGTGTTATTTTTAATTTGATTTATTGATGTTTCGCCAATTGTACGTTTCATTGCTTGAATAAAGAGACTTGGGTTTGGACCTGATTTTGCGTATTTTAGGAGTGTTCCATCTACATCAAATGAAACAAAAGTTTGTTTTTTCATGAAAGTTTGTTGTCACTTTTATATTTTCTTCGAAATTCTTTTTTCTTCATTTCTCATTTATATAAATTGCATATAAAAAAATTATAGTAAATAATTGTTCGTAGAATTTAAGAGGGCACAAAAAATCTGGTTTTTGTTTTAATCACAATATTTTTTAGTTAAAAAATTTGATATCCATCCTTAAGATGTTGACCGTTTACAATTTCAAACAGTTATGGAGGACGTTTATTTTTATTTTTGACGTTTATAAATGATCATGAAACTTTTTTATTCATTTTCTTCTAAATGAAAAGAAATAATGAATTATATACATTAAAATCTCTTCAAAACACTATTTCGAGCATGATCAAAAACAGTGTTATGCATGGTGATCAAAAAATAATATGTCTTTTCCATATTCTTTTAAGATTACTCTTTGCAAGTTTGTGCATTACTCTTTTGTTTCTAAAATGAAAGACTTTGATTTTTTTTTTAGTTTCTGAAAGCTGTTGAAATTAAGGAATTAAAAAAATGTGAATGCAAATTTTTGATGTTTTTTCTTGGTTCTCTTAAAACTAAAGAATCAGATTATCTTCTTGAAAAGCTCTATAAACAAAATATCATTAGCTCTGAGTTGCTTAAGCAAAAAGAATCATTGTACTTTGTCCATTTTAAATCTTTAGACTGAATAAAAAATTAGGGAGGTAATAATATATTTCGTTTTAATGATAAATATCAATTTCTTTAGGATGTTTTTATGATCCAAACAAAAAATACTGTTAAAGAACTTTCAAAAAATGATTGGGTGCTTCATAAGAACTTAATTATTGAAGGAATTATTCCAAATGATTTTGCAAAAATAATTCAAAATGATGAAATAGTAAAACTTCACGAAATTTCATCACTCGAAGATTTTGATTTTATCCATTTTATTCATTCTCCACTTTATGAGAGATGTGATTTTATTAACCCATATCATGTTAAACTTATTAAATATGCTGCATTTTTTGGATCAATTAAATGTTTTGAATATTTACTTGTTAATGGTTCGGATATAAAAAATATAGGCAAATATGCAATTGCAAGTTCATTTATGTAAACAAAATTATTCATCATTTTTAGGTGATCTTGAGGCTGAGATTGAATTTCATTGGAATGATATTTTTTGTTATTATCTTTGATAGTAAAATAATAAAAATTTATGGTTTAGAAGAATTAAGAAAAAAATGTGCTCTATATATAATTATGAAATTTTATTATTCTTGATTGAAGAAGGCACGAAAATATATGATAATATAATTAAATTAGCAGAATTTTTTTTTTTGAATTAAAATCTTGATGATCATCAATTTGTTGTCTTCTTTGAAATCTGGTGTAAATGGATCATCATCAATGTTCCCAATATTCATTACTGCTCCATTTGTATCTTATGTTTTAGCAATATATGTTTCTTCTTTATATACATATTCATTAGTTTTTTGTTTTTGTTTTGATTAAAAACAATTACAATAATGGTCTAAAATTTGGAAAAAATACTAATGCAAAATGAATTAGTAATAATTTTATTAGCATTGTATTTCATCAACAAAATGAAGAATATTTATTTGCAAAATTTACCCATCTTTGATATATCAAAGTCTTATTGGGAATGAAAATTATTATTCAGATGAATATATTAATGTCATTTTATAGTGTACTGTTCAAGCACATTTGTTATCCAAAATGAAATGGAAATAAAACAATTGAAATATCAAATTTATTTCAAGTATAAGATCATGACAGTTTTATTAATGTATTTTTATAATTTATATAAAAGTATTGGAAATTTGATTTTGGGGTTATATATAGGAATTTTATGATGACACGAAATGAATCAAATTTTTAACACTTTTGATAATAGTCATTTTATTACATTACAATATGTATTGTTATTAATATACCGAATATCTGGTTTTAATGTTCCAATTGTTTTGTAATTTTTATCTATTACTTTTGTATTTCTGTTAAATACTATGTTATTATTTTTATAATTATTCTCTGTATTACAAATTCATGAATAAAAAATGATGAATTTCTCAATTTTTCAGTAAAAAAAATAAACAAAATTTGGTCCATCAAATTCTTTCACTAACACAAACATCAACTCAATAAAATTCATTTTTATTTAATAAATAAATAATCATCCCCATTTACTTCTCCAACGTAAACACAATAAAAAACTGATGGAGACTACTTTTGATCGTTTTTAACAGAAATACCATTCAAAAAGTTGAATTTGGTGTTACGTTATTTTGCTGTAAATAATTCAAACATTCTTAAAGAATAGAAAATTTCTGAGACGTTTCTCTCTTTATATAACGTCAAGTTCAAACCGACGGTTGTTGGCTGGCAAACTTTGTTGAACCAGTTTTTCTGATAAACCTCAGGTTCATTTCACTACTTATATATGCAGCCTTCGCGTATTAAAACAGGCCGTCCGAAGTTTCACATTCGTGCTCGGTATATCAAGTATGACAATGAGATATATGAACTTGATCCTAAAGGAAAGTTAATCAAAACTGACCAAATTCAACCTCAGCATATTTGTTCTAATCCGCCAAACAATGATATTAAACAAAACCTTCCAGTATCTGATACTTTAGAAGAACAACCCAAACTTAATCCAGAAGTATTTATTGAAAATAATTTTTCTTATTATAATGAATTCTATCAGAAACCTTCAGAAGAATTTAACTACTATAATTCTTTTGGACTTAATCCGTCAGAAATAATTATTGACACTTCTAATGATTGTAATTATGAATTAGACCCATTTTTTGATCCGCTAAATGATATCGATTATTCACACTTAACATTTGGTGAAGACCTCTAATTTTATTCAATTATCTTATGATAATTTTTATTTAACCACTTAATTATGTGGTGTATTTTTTAACCCATTAATGTATGGGGAAAAATAACTAAAATAATTTAAAAATTATACCCATTAATATATGGGAAAAAAATAAAATATACCCTTTGGTATAAAGGTGTATGAAAGTATTCAAGTCCATAACATGGACTTAATATAAAAATATAAACATCAGCAAAACATTCAATCTTTGAGTAAAAACTGATTTACTTAAATCTAATATTTTTTTTATAAAGAAATGAGAACCAGGAAGATAATAACATCAGTTTTCTTAAAGAAGATAATAATTTACATTTCATTCTGTTATCAAGAAATTATGAATTTCCTGTGAACAAATTATTTTTAATTAAGCGAAAGAAAATCTTTGATCACCAATTCATCAAACAATGAATTTATTATATATAAATTTTCCAATTTCATTATTATAATTTGGTATATCAAACATTTTATTCACAAAATGAAACTAATGATATTATATATTTAATATCTAAAGATAATTCATAGTAAAGTAGAAGAAACCAACTTTTGATGAATTTTAATGTTTATATAAAAATATATTTAAACTAGACTGGCCCAAAATGACCGATTTAAATTCTTTTAATATGATATACTTCATGTTAAAATGTAATACCAAATGAAATTAAAAAAAAATGCTTACAACGAAGAAGTAATTTAAAAACATGAACTACAGTTGTAAATAATAGAAACGATACCCCAAAATGGTCTTATTATAGAAACACTTTTTTTAAATCTTTCATAATGCAATAATTTAAAGTAATTACATCTGTTCCATGCACATTTTTTGATATCAGCAAAAGAAATATTTTTCCGGAGATTTTTGTCTCATCCTTTATGTACGTCGTTTCCTATAACTTACCACAATAACATAAATATACTAAAAATATATTATAGTTAATACATAAGACAGATTTTATATTATGTGATTTTTATTTTGGCTTATCGCTTCGACCAAAGGAACATAAAAGAACTGAAATTCCAAATTTCGACGATCATAATGAATACAAAACGGAGTAAATTATTCAAAAAATTGAAAGACCATATTTTGGTCGTGCAAAATGACTGGAAGCTGTGGAACTGCAGATGTTTTAATTTGGAATTTAATTAAAGACAATAATTGTAGGTATAGTGCTAAAACAGAGTTTCAAATATTTTGTAGAAACCCTGAAAACGTTACTGGTTTATGTGACAGAAAATCATGCCCATTAGCAAACTCACAATATGCAACAACACGTCTAGAAGGTGGTAAAATTTACCTTACAATTAAAACACCTGAAAGAGTTCATATGCCAAACAGAACATGGCAAAAAATTGAACTTCCTGAAGATAAACTTAAGGCATTTGACATAATCAATGACCACCTCCAGTATTGGGATAAGTGGTTGATTGAAAAGGTACAACAGAGATATATTCGTATTGTTGAAACTCTCGAGAGAATGCGTGAAATGAGAAAAGCTCCAAAAGTTAAAGCACTGCCAATCAAAAAACGTGTTGAAAAGCGTAATGCATCTCGTGAAAAGAGGGCTTTAAGCGTTGCTCATATTGAATACAGAGTGAAAGAAGAATTATTACAAAGACTTCGTGAAGGTGTCTATGGTGAGATTTACAACCTCGAAGAAGATGCATTCAATGAAGCTCTTGATGAGTACGAGGAACCTCCTGTTGAATTTGTTGATGAGTCTGACTTCGACATCGAAGAATACGATGATGAAGAAGACGAAAAAGAAGATGCTCAATTAGAAATGGCATAGGTTGCATATTTGAATATAAAAAATTAAAGATTAATGTAAGCTCCAATTTGTTCCATTTTGCATTTTTTTATATTGTAAACTATTCAATGCAAAGAACGTTTATTTTTGCAATGAGCGAAGATAAAACTGAAATAGCTCTCGATATACTTCGTCATGTTCCTCCAAATGAAACTCGTACAAATCTACTAAATATTATTTCTTTGTCACCACAACTTGCTGATACATTATTATCAACCGTTGATACTCCATTTTCAGTTGAATATGATCCAATTGCTAAAAAACAATTTATCAAATGCGAATATAATCGAGATTTTGATTCTTATAGATCACCATATACAAATAAATATTTCCCAGAATTATCAGATGGTTATATTCCAAATCAAAGGCTTCTAGAAATTGAATCTCGTTCAAACCATGGTTTCCAAAAATACAAAGAAATGTATTATGGGAAAGATAGCGTTTTATCTGTTTATTGTTGGGAAAATGAATCAAATGAAATTTGCATAGGAATATTTATACACAAAGGATTAGAAGGTGAACTTGATGATTATTCTGAAGTTAATGGATTTATTGACAATTCCGATATAATTACAATTCGAAATTTCAGTGATGGATTATTCATTTATTCAACTAATTCTTCTTCAATTCTTTCACTTGAAGTTGAAATCGATAGGGAATCCGAACCATTTAATATATCAGGAACATTTTCTGATCATTACGAAGAAAGAAAATATGCGCAAGATGACATATCACATCTTGTAAATATTGGGGAAATCCTCGAAAGAAGATCTCCAGTGTACTATGAGAGAATAAGAGATGTATGTAAAACAAAAATGAAATCAATTCTTCAGAGAACAAAAACAAAAAAAGATCCGTATTTGTAAAATAATTTTAAAAATGATTTTAGAAATAAACAATGTCATAAGTTCCACTTTATTTTCAAGTATTTAAATTGTTGAATTAATGTTTTATATTCATTATGCCATAGTTCTACTAAAACATATTTTAAAAATCCAAATTTTTATATATGATCATGTCATAAAGTTTTCTTTCATAATGCGTCAACAAAACCGAATTTATGTCCAATGAAGATGAAACTTGGAAAGAATAATATTATCTTGATGCATCAAGGTGACAAATGTAAAGAATTAGATAATTTATCAGTAGCAATAATGCTTGCTGAGAATGGTGTATGTAAATCTTAAAATAGAATACATATTGTTTTTGATTCAAGCTTGGCAGCGTTGATCTACATAAGCGTCAAGCATAAACACCCTCAGCATAATTCGGGTATTCTTCCCTCAGTACGTAGAAAATATGGTAGCTAAAGATCACATTTTGTTTGATGTTGTACTGAATAAATTCTCCAGCTGTAATATCACATTTGCTTCAAGAACTTTAATATGAATCTTGTTAAGAAGTTATGTGCTAAGTCGTCTATAAAGATTACAGTCTTCATTTGAAAAGAATGTAATATGTTGTTCATTGGTTTATAAACACAAGCGTGTACTATCTTCTTATTAATGATTATTTTCAGACATTTCTTAATATAAGAAATTTCTTCAGCAAATGAGCATCTTAAACAATTTTATTGGTATATTCATGTAAGCCATATGGTAAAAAAATAAAGAAAAAAAGTTTATTAATGTAAAACATTGTATAACTTACAGTATCATAAGTTAATAATATTTATTACGTTTGTTTATATATAACCTACAAAAAAATTCCTCTGGGAAAGTCACTAAGTAAATTGATTCTTGATTTCTTTTTAAGATATGTCTAAAAATCTAAAATGTTTAAAAAATAGTCACAGTGACTAGCCGATAGTAAAATTGACTTGTAATTGTACATCGAGCGATTGTTTTCTATTCAATTTTTGAATTGATAGAAGCTTCTATTGTTGAGCTGACGTTAGCAGAACTGTAATGCACAAGTGATTATTAAATTCAAATTATAATCAAACAATAAGATTCGTTGTTTAACAGATTGGGTCTGGTTAAAATCAAGAAATTTTTTAAAAAAAATCATTTTCAAAATGGAGATGTTTTAATAATGCAATTCAATGTGAACTTGGCCGAAAAATTTGAATGATCACCGATTTTTCTTTTACGGTGCCGATGTGTGGCTTGAAATGAATGGACGATAGATTTTTCAAAATATGACTAAGAAAAAATTGTAAAGAGAATTGAATTTTACCCAAACGTTTGGGTAAATATCACCTCATTATCAAAGATGCCGAAAGATTCAGCAATGGGCATTGATTTAATCAATGAAGACCCACAAGCTAAGAACAAACAGAGAAAAACTCGAATTCTTATTGCTTGTATTTTAATTGCTATTGTTTTAATTATTATAATCGCTGTTGTTCTTGTATTTGTTCTTAAGGATAAACAAGAACTATCTGCCAAAGTTGAAACTCTTGAATTTACTTTACCCACCAATGGTGGTATTGAGTCTGCAACTTATCTATATTCAGGAAGAATACTTGTACATTATCACATAAATGGTACTTCTGAAAATTACCTTGCTGTAATGGATGACGATGGAAAGAACTGGCAAGAAATATGGCATGGCTCAGGAATTCATTATAAAGCAAATGGATTTAGAATTATGCCTTTTACAGACAACAAACGTATTTTACTTGGTGATTACATTCTTGAATGTAGTCCTAGCATTGATAATTGTACGAAATCTGAAGCAATCCTTGTTGTATATCCTGAATTAATTGTTAACGATCCTCGAGTTTTTCTTGTATGGTCTGAGTGTATTATTTCTCAAGATGGTAATTACATTGCATGGTCAACTCTTGGTACACCATTCGGATCAATTAATTTCCTTGGCAAAATAACTCGTGGAGAAAATAACTACACATTCTCTAACGTCAAAATCATTAGCAACTCCGAGTTCTTCAAAGTAGAGGGAGAACAACTAGTTCCAATTGTAATCCGTGGAGGCGAAATTAAACAATTTTGCAAAGGTGGAACCGGCGTAACGGTCGCCGGATCAACAAACACTGGAATTGCGAAGTCAATATTCCAAGATCTCGCTTCTGAGCGTGTTACGCCATTATCCCATGAGATTGGCTATGATGAAACCACCATTTTGTCACCTGATGAAAATCTTGGAATTACAATGAGCACACGAAATTCACCTAACACCAACTTTGCAATCCTTGGATTAGTTCCAGTTCCTAATGACGTCATTGTTACATCCACCATGAATCGATATGTATATACATTTGCGATCACAAATGTTCGCAATGGTAAACATCGCGGAAATGTTGGACCAGTGTTAACAAAAATCATGCACTCCATTGAAGATGAAAACTATCATGGCATAGCACTTCATGATCCATCTAATAATTGGACATTTTGTTCACCAATTTCATGGCATCCAAGTAGTACTAAAGCGCTTTGGCTTGAAATTGGTAATTGTGGCGAAACTAAAGGAATTCGACGAATCCGTAAAGCACAAATTATTGGTCATACAGCACAAGAACCAGTTGCAACAAAGCCAACACCAGAGAACATATCATATGCACTCGATTTACAAGAGTTCACTAACATGTCAAATATGACATTTTCAGGAAAAGTCATCGGAAAGAACAGCGGAAGTATTTACATACAAAGAAACGCAACATATGCATATGCCAATTATGATAATTATAGCGATGATGGAAATGTGTTTTATAATGGCGAAATGTACTTCACGCAAACAAGTGATTATGGAGGAAAACTAGTGTCAAAAGTTAATGGAACGAAGACTGATGGCTCGACTGAAAGCGTAATGGACTTCAGGCTGACGTTCTCTTCCGGAAGCGACTTACTGTTTGATGCAGATGTGGACGGCAAGCCGAAAAGTTATGGATACGCGACATATAAAGACAGAACAATTAACGTGGATACATATAAGGATTAAATAAAATTTATAATCTTTTCACCTTTATGTTAATTGTCCATTTGTGAAGTATCTGGTTTAATATAATTCTAATTAGAATAATTATTAATGGAAAAACGACACAAATGTCCATATGGATTCAACATCATAAATACATATAGTTAAACTAAAAAATATTAGAATTAAATGAATACTTATGTTTGTCTCTTTGAATGTATCACTTATTCATTCAATTTAGCAAAAATTTAATATTTTAGTCAGTTTCATTTAAATATTTGTACATAAATAAAATATTAAAGATTTTTTTGAAGTGTTATCAAATAGCACAATTTTTTTTATTTCTTAATGGTCTTACCCATCCACAGTTAAGATTTTTTAAATCCTAATTAACTTCAGTAAACCATTAAATTTAAATTTTTTGTACAAAAATAAACTAAAATTAATACGAAGCAAAAATACACAATTTTATACTTAAGTCCCAAAGTATAATAAAAATTGCTTTACTCAGAACCAAACAACTTTGCATATGACGGAGGGAGCTTCAGTTCTTCAGCGCCGCAGACAGCTTTAGCGATTTGAAGCGCACATCCGACAATATCTTCGTCACGGAAGAAAATGAAAACAGCTGTAAGCGGAACGTTTGACGCCCTTTTCAAGCACTCAAAGAGTTCGCCGCGAACTGCATTCGAAAGCGCTTCTTGTGTTTCATCGTAATCTTCAAGTTGCTTAATGTTTAGTTTTGTAGCAAGAGGCCCAATTGCACGAACTGGATTTGGCCAGTCTTTGATTTGTGCATCAACACAAAAAATAGATGGGACAGATCGAAGAAATAGAATATCTTTGATATTAGTAAGTTTCGAAAAATCAATTAATTCTTTTGAATAATTCAAAATCTTACGCTTCTGGCCTGGAAGAAGAGAAGCAACACGGAGAAGAATTGCTTTGCCAAGACTTGGAAGTGAACATTCATAAACATCAATGGTTGACGCAATATGATTACTATTAGCATCAAATGGATCGGGTGACGCAACAAAGTCAAGGTTATCTGATAAAATTCGCCCAACAAATTTACCAAAAGTAAAACAAAGAATATCAATTGCAATCTGATCACAATTTGAATTGCTGCATGAAGGTACAATAAGAGTATGATCTGAAAAGTCGGAAGGTTTCGAAGACTCAGTTGGAATCCATTTCATTTTGTAAATTGGTTGGAGAAAAGTTCAGAAATGACCGTTAATTTTGAAATGGCATTTTTATTTCAATTTAAATATTTTTGCTTTCTGAGATTTTAATTTGACACGAACAAAATAGGAAATTTCCTTTTAAAGACCCAATAAAACAAACACATAAATAAATTTTTTTATTTTTTTAAAACCAAGTAGTATCCCTCAGTGCTTTAATATATTAATGTGTATAAAAATGATTATATTGATGATTATCAGATTTTGAAAAAAAGTCTAAACACAACTTTTTAATATACACTGGTTGAAAGTTTGCAAACACTCATAAAGGATCAGCAATGTGAATTTGAAATGTTTTAATCCATTAATGAACAAGCAAAGCAATAAACGTCTTTCGTTATTGTGAAGGTTTGTTTGATATCAATGAGTCGTTCCGATCGAAGACTTCCCCAAGAAGCCAGAGAAATATTTTTTCAGAATGGAATTTGCCTAAGCTCACAGGGATCGTCTCGCTTAAAATTTGGGAATACAGAAGTTATAGCAAATATTGTTGGTCCAAAAGAATGTAGATATCATGAAATTGAAACCAGAAAAGCAAAAATTCATGTTAAGACATTTCCAGAAATGCATGAAATTAATGACATAATCACAACTTCAGTTGAAAATTCGCTTGATTGTGCTGCATATCCAGATTCTAACATTGAAATCAGTATCACTGTTGTTTGTGACAATGGGTCTCTTGCATGCTGTGCAATTAATGCTACAATTTTAGCTCTTTTTGATGCAGGTTTAAAATTAAAGCAAAGAGTATCATCTTCATGTTTTGCAATCAAGGATGATGCAATCCTTATTGACCCCTTAAAGCGTGAGGAAGAAATTTCAGATGGTGTTGTCACATTTGCATATTCACATCATGATCACAATGTTTTTTCGACATACTTCCAAGGTTCAATTAAGCCATCTTTGATGATAGCTGCTCTCTCTAATGCTACTTGTAATCAAGAAATGTTCGAAAAATATTTTCAATAAAAATAAATTACCATACAATCATCCATTTCTCAAGTTCATTTTAAAAGAGATATTATAATTTTTCTGTTTATCATGACAAAATAAGAAAAAAAAAAATTAATTTTAAATTGCATAAAAATTAGACCAACCTCCGGATGAAAAGCATCAAAAAATATATTCGGTTTGTACATTTTTTCTAAGAAAATACATTTAAATCATACATATATAGATACCAATAACAAATACCAAATTAATTTTTTTGCTTGAATTTAAACAATACACATGATGTTAATCAAGGAATAAGAAAATATGTGAATATACAGAAATGCTTTATTCCCATAAATTATTTTATTGTTTCAGTAGAAATCTGATCTATATGCCGACCGTTTATTTATTAACGGTTTGGCCTTACCTTTTTAGACATGGGTGCAGGAACTCCATCATTCGGTAAACGACATAACAAGAGTCACACAATCTGCCGTCGCTGCGGATCACGTTCATACCACATTCAAAAGGGAAGGTGCGCAAAATGTGGTTATCCAGAGGCCTCAATGCGTCATTATAACTGGGCCAAGAAAGCTCATGCCAAGCGCACACAAGGAACCGGTCGCATGTCACATCTCAAGAAATGCATGAAGAAACTTCAAGCAATTTATGCACCAAAGAAATAAATCGATAATTCTTATTAATTCTTTATTTATAATTACATTCTAATAACACCTATTACGACAATCTTATTTGCAGTCTGTTCATTTCCAAGTTTGTCAAATTTGATTGGACTACATTTGCAAATTCTTGATTGTTTAAAGCTCCGATCAAAAACTGTTTAACATTTAAAACTGTTTGATCTTGTAAACAAAGTTTTCTCCATTTTCTTTGCTTATAAGAGAATAACTTTGCGAATATTAAAGTGAGTTGAGTTTGGAATCCTTCGACGTTAAATTGTGGAATTCCATTAAAGAAAATCAACGACGAAATAATATTATCACTTTCAGCCTTTGATAAACATTGTGGAATTAGATTTAAAGCCGAAGGGAAAAATCGACCGAAACCTTCCAAATTTCCACTTATTCTTAAAACAGAGAACAATAATGAAACAATACTTGAAATTGTTTCCCAATAATATTGTTGACCTTCGAATTGTATAGCGAATACTGATTCGAAAAGTTTTGCCAAAATTTCTTGTTGATCATTTGGTATTGTACCATTCGTTTCTATTAGACAACGTACTCCAGCTATCGGATATGGAGGATTATTCATATCGCATAGTTGTAATGTTTCGAAGAAATTACGTTGTATAGTTTTTATAAATATTGAACCAATTGCTTGATTTGCTACTGCGTAATATTCAACAATTACTCCAATACATTCGATAATTCGATTTATGTTCTTTTCTTGCATTACAGCTTGGAAATAGTTCCAAAATTGTTCGAAAGGAAATATGTTTGGAAGATATTGTGCAACAGCTGCAAAGAATCCGAAGATTTCATTTGTTAATTCAAGTTCAATGTTTTGCTCGATTTGACAATTTAATTCCATTTCAAGTCCTTGGAAACTTGTTTCAAATACTTGTTTAATAACTTCTTGTGGAATCGGGATTCCATATTTAATAAGTTTCGAAAACCCTCGAAAAGCTAATGATACAATTGATTCATTTTGATCATCGAATTTCTCTAACATTTTTACGAGTAATGCATTATGTACTTGTCCTACAACTTTCGATATAGCAATTGATGTCTTTAATGCGGATTCTTGAACTTGAATATTCTTTGAATCATAAAGATTGATTGATGCTGTATGTAATACTTGGATATATGGGGAAATTAAATTTTGTTGATAACGCACAAGTTCTTTAATTAAATCTAATGACGTTTGTTTACATTCAAGAAAAGAATCAGCAATTGGATTGTTTTCGCCAAGTGTAGTAATATCAAATTGAAGAATTTTAACAATGGAATTAAATAAAAGATTTGGATCAACAGTAAACATATCTGTAGATGAAAGGTTTCTTAATGATATCATACAACTTGTAAATAAAGATGTGTCTTCCATTTGAAGACATTGATGTATAGTTTCGAAAAATGTACCACGTAAATTTGATGTTTCATTTGGCGCATATTTTATTAAATATGAAATAGCTTCAATTCCACTTGCTTTAATTAATGGTTGTTCATTAGGATTACATGAAATCGCATTTATAAGTATTGGTAATGCTGGTTGAATAAAAATTGGAATACTTTCACCAGCTGAAACAGAAATAGCTGAAAATCCAGTAACGATTAAATATTGTAAAGGAAGTGAAACTCTTTGAGAAAGAGCTATGAATGCTTGTATTATTTGTTCAATATATTTATCATCTATTTCGATTAAATAAAATAATTCAATGATGACTGATAAAACTGAACTAATTAATGGCTCATGATCACATTGAAGTGAAATAAAGACTGCATTAAAGAATTTGTCAAACACTTCTAAAAATGAAGTAGAATTGCGACTGATTAATTGATAAAGAATAGCAAATCCGGCTTCTTTAATACAATGGTCATTATTTCCAATACAATCAATTGCAAAATCAAAAAAATCAAAAAAGTTTTGTGATACTAAATCAGGAATATGTTCAATAAAACTAGTAATTGCTGTAGCTGCTGCAATTATTGCACCATTTGAATCAGTTTTCACATTGTTCCAAAATACAGAATAAAAATCATTATCAGGAACACATTGGCAAATATATTCGATAGGACGAATTGTAAACATTACATCGTTCTCTTGGTCAAAGCAGTCGCCCGTTATGGATTGAGAAGCCAAAAGTAATGAAATCGCAACGACTTCGGAAAGAACACTCGAAATTGCTTGAGGATATCTTTCAATGATGTTACAAATAAGCTCAGATAAAAGAATTTTGTTGTTCATGGAAATGGCTTGATCTAAGATAATACCAAAAATTTCCTTAAATAAGATTGTAGGATCTTCAATAAATTGATCTGTCTTAAGGATAATTTTGGAAATCTCACTGACAAGATCAGTGGAATAAGGTTGGTTGGATTTCATTGCTTGATATAATGCATTAACCATTTCATGATAAAGAGTATTTACTATTTGTGGTAATGTGGAAATGGATGAAAGAAGTTCACTTACCATTCGAGCTCCGGATTGTATGATAGGCATTGATGTAGATTTTAAGGCTAATTGTCCTTGCGTGCATAGAAATTCAAAAATTGGTGCAACAATTTCTAATGGTAGATAGGGGATTATGGAAGGGATAATAGTAAAGAATAATTCGTACTTTGATTCTGTTGGATCAATTGTTAAAGATTTGATAAACTCAATTAATTCTCCCCACCTATCACAACAAGATCGAAACACAGGATCAAGTGCATTAATAATAAGATGTCTAACTGTGTATTCTTGTTCGTTTGATAATAAAATAATGAATTGATTAAGAAATTGTTGAAAATGCTCTGATTGTAAAATAATTTCCCAGCAATTTATAAGTGTATATTTTAATCCAATGGCAGCTGCATTCCGAATTGATGGATGCGTTGATGGAACCAATAAAGAAATTAATAGAACAACAGTTTCTGGGTTTTGATAAATTACAACTAGTTCTTGCGCAGCAGCATTAACAATATTTTGATCTGGAATTAATGTTTGTTCATATAAAGTTTTTAGATGTTCTACCATTAGATCTTAAAATCTTGGTCGAGCATAATAAACGGTCATTTAATAAACGGTTTCACTTATACTTTTAACGTACAAAATATATGCAAGAAAATGATATTGATTTACAAAGAATTTGTGATGAATACCAAAAAGATAATGAAAAATTACACTTAAGAGTAAAAGAACTCGAAAAACAAATTTCAACAGGAACTAATGAAATCAAAATTCAAAACAGAAATCTAAGACAAAGAATTTCAGAATTAGAGGGAAGTCAGAAATCTTTAGAAGATTATCAACGTTTACAGGAAGAATATGTTAGTTATGTCAATAAGGCTAAACAAAATGAAAAAGAATTATTAGAACAAATTGATTTTCTTCAAAACGAAAATGAAATACTAAAAAATAGAAATCACAATGCTCTTTTATGGGATAATAACGAAAGAAGAAATGCATCAATTAACTCTGTATTAAGATCTCTATGTTTTGCCTATAAACAAGGGAAAGGCGTTGAAGAAGCATTTAACAATTTTGCTGCTATCATTGCACCTGAAATTCTTGTTAAACATGATGTTCAATCTAAACCAACAAATATATCCCAAAATAATGAAATTGAAGAATTAAAAAAAGAATTAAAAGAATTAAAGTCCAAAGTTAATACACACCGAAAATCAAATATTCCAACATCAAGACTTGGAATTCCATCAACACAACCAAAAATAAGAGAACTTGAACAACAAATATCACAACAACAAACAAAAATTACAGAAATTCAAAAAGAAAACACAAACTTAAGAAATCGATCTAAAGAAAGAAGTACCAAAATTAAAGAATTAAAAGAGCAGCTTGTTAAATCCCAAGATACAATATCAGAAGAAAGAAGAAAACATCAAATTGAAATAGCCAACATAACAATTGAAAGAGATGAATTATCATTAAAAGTGAAATCTTTGCAAGAAACAAACACAGAAAACGAAAACATTAAAAGCGAATATGAAAAGATTAAAGCAAAAGCTGAAAAATTAGAAAAAGAAAATAAAGAACTTAAAAAACCTAAAAAAACTGGAATCGACGCATTTGATGATGTCTTAAATGCAATATCAATGATGGAAGTAGATATACAACAAAGAAAATTGGCTCTTAACAGAATGGCAATGGAATTACAAGATAAATTTGAAGAAGAAAAAAGATTAATGGAAAATCAGCATAAAATCGAAATTGAAGATAAGAATCAAAAGTTAAAAAGGCTTAAAAAAGAATTTGAAGCAATTCTTTCTGATTTAGAAAGAAGTAAAAAGAATAAGCGAAAATAATCTTAATAAAATATTTGTATTGTTTTATAAATATTTACAAAATTATAATTAAATATACTTGAATAGTTGAAATTAATATCTTGTTATTGATAATGATTCGTATCTTTACTTTTAATATTTCATTATAAGAAGATCATTTGTGTATATTTTTTTTCCTCAAATACTTAAATTTGATTCATATATCCAATAAATTTATGTATATGTAAATGTGATTTTTTAATTAAATAGATATCATCTCATATGTTAATTTTAAATATATATAAAAGCAAAATTTTGAGACTGACTAAAAATTTATTTTTGAAGTTAATGTAATTAACATGTACATACAATGTTATATATAATTTCACAGTTCATTCCAAGTAAATATATTTTAAGTTATTAACATGTTTATTAAATAATTTTGGATACTTTTTAAAAAAATTGCACATGAGTTTTCATTTTTTTTGGAAATCTCAATTTTTTTTTTTTGGATTTGCCAATATAGTGAGAATTGCAGAATATATAACATTCATCAGTTTAACCTTTTCTAATACTGAGCATTCTATAGAATCTATTTTACTTCTATGAAAAAAATTTTAGCTGCCATTTTTAAGCTTGGCATATCTTGTTGAATGAAAGTGTAATTTAAAAAAAAATATTTTTGGCTTAGAGAATCAGCTGATTAATTTTTTCAATTTTTCATAAGAAATCATTTTTTATGGACACTATTTTGTTTCTTTAATATAATACATACTGTAATCATATGTTCTGAATATAGACTCTATTAACCCATTTTAAATAAAGATAAATTCGTCTGAAAAAAATAAAAACGTTAAGTCACTTCACATTAACTGCCTCTTTTGCAACAAATACTTCCAAATCATCATTCTAAAACAAAGGAAGTTCCGCCTGCTTTAACCATTAATCCAAAATGGAAGCCTCTGAAAAATGACCTTATTTCTCATATTTATTTTTTAATGACTCGATTTGAATTCGAAGCACTTCATCAATTATTTCTAAGCAATAGTTCCATAAATTTTTCTCTATCTACATATTCATTTCCGTATTTTTTCTTTCTAATTTCATAGATCTCAATTATTAGGAAAACCATTTTCCAATTTTTGCAATTCTCCTTTATCTCCACTTTTACTTCCATTAGACAACATTACTCTTTTACATGTAGCCTCTATTCTTGGCTCACTTGAACTTTTTTATTTCATTCAATCCGAACTTCACATATCAATTGACTGTTTATCAGCCGATTCATATACACCCCTTCATTATGCGTGTATAACAGGTTCGATTGAAATTGTTTCTTATATTCTTTCAAATAATCCCGAACTTTCAAATTCTGTTTCCAACAATAACATAACATTCACGCCGTTATATTTAGCAACCAAATCAAAATCAGCCGAAATTGTTCGGATTCTTTTGGAAAATGGCGCAACAACTTCCAATGATGTTAATTTCGAGAAAACGCCAATTTACCAAACGATTTTACTTAACGACTTCGAAAGTTTCGAACTATTAATAAATTTTTATCCGAAATATAAAAACGAAATGTTGAAAGTGGCAATCATTAATAATAACATAAAAACACTGAAATATTTACTCGAAATGAACAAACCGACAAAAAACGAAAATGATTTACTATACTATGCGTGTTTCTTGTCGAATGTGGAAGCTGTTAGAGTGTTATGTAATTATAACTGTTTGGACGAAAACGAATTCGATGAACTTTTTCCTGTTCATTTGATGTGCCTGTCGAAAAATTTGGAAATCGCAAAATTGATTTTGAAAAAAAATATCGACGTTAATAAAGTAGATAAAAATGG
The DNA here is from genome assembly GCF_020186115.1 of Histomonas meleagridis. NCBI lineage: Eukaryota > Parabasalia > Tritrichomonadida > Dientamoebidae > Histomonas > Histomonas meleagridis. The sequence goes on from NW_027150927.1 coordinate 263,717, forward strand.
TTTCACTGGACCTCACTATATGATTAACGCAGGTTCTGATGTGTTTATAGGGATAATGATGTTGTTATTGTCAAATGGATTTGATGTAAATAATATTAATGCCGTTTCAGTCCTGAGCGAATGTTGTTTGTGTTACCCATGTGATTCGAAAAAGATCATTTGGTTGGTAAATAATGGGTTTTCGACAGATGAAAAATTGAAAATTAATAATGATGAAATGACCATTCTTCAGTTCTTGGAAAAATCCAACCCTGAAGTATATACAAAAATTGTACATGAAAATGACAGTAAGCATGATATTTTGGAAACAAACTTTGAATGATCTTTAGTTAAAACTTGTATTGTATATTAAATCAAACTGTGACCAAAAAAATTACTTTGTGTTTATTCTGAGTTCACAATCAGTAATGAGCTGTATATTCTGAAAGCAAAAATCGAATTCGATGATTTGAAACAGGCTCAGTCAAACGTGAAAAATAAATTAAACGTCTGTAACACTCTCAGAAAAATTGTGATAAAAGTGTATAAACCGCCTTTACGTTTAGAATTTTCATTTTTATAAATGTCAACACCACAAAAGGGAGCTTCAGCAGCACAAACACCTATCAAGACACCAGTTACTCCCAAATATCCTAAAAAGGAACAGAGTTCCCCAATCAAAAAATATCTTCCATTGGCCATTATCTTAGTCATAGCAATTCTTGGCGCTCTTATTCTCAAAAAGAAGACTGACGATAAGAAGTTCTTGATAATTTATGCAGCAGTAGCTTTGGTTATCTTTGTTTTGGCATCATTCAAACTTTTAAAGAAACAAAAGACAGATTAAATGATAATATATCTTATTTTCTTTTCTTTTTGATAATTGTGATTAAGTGTTTTCTGTAAAATTAAAATATTAATGAATTGATTAAATCAATTAATTTCATATTCTTTATTGCACCAACATGCTTTATTAAACCTAATGACTATTTCAAAGTAAGACAGCTTCATTTTGTAAATGACTCTATCATTTGAAAAAATTTAATCAAATAATCTACAAAATTCACATATGATCCTAATATACCACAATAACCTCATGATTGCAATCTGTCTTTGTGGGCACGTCAAAAAACTATGATAGAAATCTCATTTACATGCAATATCTTTTCTGATAAATTTTTGCTTTTTCATGTCATAATGCAAAAACAAGATTTCCTTATCATAAGTTAATCCATGTTGAATCCAAAAAAGAAGTTTTGTCATAACAAATGTTAATCAATTTTTTCAATTTTTATTGAATCGATTAATTTTTCTTTTCTAAATGGTTTTAAACAAAACATTATAAACGAATAAAAGAAAAGTTTTACTAAATGCAAATTCTATAATTTTCTGTCATTTTTCACTCATGCAATTTCAAGATGAGAGAACTCAAATGCGTCATCTCCGAGTATCTCACGCGTATACTCTGGATTCTCCTCTTCGTTAACTGTGGAACAATATATGTACACGCCGAATGCAATGCCGAGTGAAACAAACACGATAGCAATGAACGCAAACACACCCGAGTGGTCGTGGCGCGCGGCAGAGGAAGAAGCTTCGGAACGTGGACTTTCGCTTGGTTCTGATGAGCTTTGACTTGTGAGCTCTGACTGAGCGCTTTGACTTTCTGACTGAGGACTTTCGTTTGTTGACTCTGATACTGAACTTTGGTGTGTTGATTCTGACTGAGGACTTTCGTTTGTTGATTCAGCAATTGAACTTTGGTGTGTTGATTCTGACTGAGGACTTTCGTTTGTTGACTCTGATACTGAACTTTGGTGTATTGATTCTGACTGAGGACTTTCATTTGTCGTTTCTGCAACTGAACTTTGGTGTGTTGATTCTGACTGAGAACTTTCGTTTGTTGACTCTGATACTGAACTTTGGTGTGTTGATTCTGATTGAGGACTTTCGTTTGTTGACTCTGATACTGAACTTTGGTGTGTTGATTCTGATTGAGGACTTTCGTTTGTTGATTCAGCAATTGAACTTTGGTGTGTTGATTCTGACTGAGGACTTTCGTTTGTTGACTCTGATACTGAACTTTGGTGTATTGATTCTGACTGAGGACTTTCATTTGTCGTTTCTGCAACTGAACTTTGGTGTGTTGATTCTGATTGAGGACTTTCGTTTGTTGACTCTGATACTGAACTTTGGTGTATTGATTCTGACTGAGGACTTTCATTTGTCGTTTCTGCAACTGAACTTTGGTGTGTTGATTCTGACTGAGGACTTTCGTTTGTTGACTCTGATACTGAACTTTGGTGTATTGATTCTGACTGAGGACTTTCATTTGTCGTTTCTGCAACTGAACTTTGGTGTGTTGATTCTGACTGAGGACTTTCGTTTGTTGATTCAGCAATTGAACTTTGGTGTGTTGATTCTGATTGAGGACTTTCGTTTGTTGACTCTGATACTGAACTTTGGTGTATTGATTCTGACTGAGGACTTTCATTTGTCGTTTCTGCAACTGAACTTTGGTGTGTTGATTCTGACTGAGGACTTTCGTTTGTTGATTCAGCAATTGAACTTTGGTGTGTTGATTCTGACTGAGGACTTTGGTGTGTTGATTCAGCAATTGAACTTTGGTGTGTTGATTCTGACTGAGGACTTTGGTGTGTTGATTCTGATTGAGGACTTTCGTTTGTTGACTCTGATACTGAACTTTGGTGTATTGATTCTGACTGAGGACTTTCATTTGTCGTTTCTGCAACTGAACTTTGATGTGTTGGTTCTGGCTGAGGACTTTCATTTGTTGATTCAGCAATTGAACTTTGGTGTGTTGATTCTGATTGAGTGTTTTGGATTTCTGATTCTGATTGAGGACTTTCGTTTGTTGATTCAGCAACTGAACTTTGGTGTGTTGATTCTGACTGAGGGCTTTCATTTGTTGACTCTGAAACTGAAATTTGACTTGTTGATTTTGATTGTGAACTATGGTTATTTGATTGAGAATTTTGATTTGTTGGTTTAGACATACTTTTATCAACCATTCTCATTTGTGTGGTAATTAATTTAGCGGTAGTATCAATAAATACTGTTGAGTGAAATTTATCATTTATTGTAAATTTTTGAGAGGGGACATCATCCACGTTATGATCAAAAAAATGTTTTTGTTTTTTGGTGAATATATTTTGCTTTTGGTTCTGTGTTAATATAAAGAAGAAGAAAAACATCGTAATTCACAAATTTTAGGGCACCCCATCATCATATCACTTTTGAAAATGGATTAATGATAATATGTTTTTAGTCAAATACATAATTTCAATCACGCCATTAGAAAAAAAAGAAAATGTACTGTCTAAAAAAAATATGAAGAAAAAAATGACAATGTTTATGCTTTTCCAAAAAGTCTACTAAAGAGTCCAACTTCAAGTTTAGTTGTGAGCATTGTTTGCAGTTCTGGTTGAATTTCTATTTTTTCTATTTTTTGTTCTTCATCTGATTCAAATGATTTCATCATATAAACAGAATCTTCTCTCCTATCTCCTTTTACAGCGTAAAAATTAGGGTATATTTTTTGACCAAAGAATCCGTTTTTCATTAGAAATTGAAATCCTTTTTGATTTGATTTTTGAACATCGCACATAACTCTGATACAAGAAAAATGTTTCTTTAAAATTGTAAATGTAACATTAAGTAGTGCTTTGCCAAATCCACGATGTTGATATTTTTGTGCAATTCCAAATATATAAATATAACCATCTCTTGTTCCTGACATTCTACTAGCCCAAGCACAACCAGCAATAGAAACGCCAATAATCTTTTCATTATCTTTTTTCTTTGAAACAAGAACTAATGATAAGAAGTTTGGTCTTGCAAGTTGCTGATATATCGCTGAAGAGTAAGATATATTAGTAATAGAACTATATAATTTTTCAATTTCTTTAGTTTCATCTGGTCTTAATAAACGAACAGAAAATTCTTCTTCGCTCATTTCCTTTTTTTTATATCACATTTCATGGTCGTATTACTCATGAAGCCGTTTATTTCTTTTTTGACCATCTTTGTCCGAACAATTTTCGAGGAGGTTTTGGAGGTTATTTATAAACCACAAAAATGAGCAAAGAGTTAGGGTTTGATTTTAGCTTATATTCCAGAAATACGAAGTTACTCTCCAAGACAGGCGAAATACCACATCTTAAAACAGGTACTACAATTGCCGCTATAACTTATAATGGTGGCGTTGTTTTAGGCGCTGATACACGTGCTACAGCTGGTCCTGTTGTTGCCGTAAAAGACGAATTCAAAATTCACTATATTTCTGATAATATTTGGTGTTGTGGTGCTGGAACTGCAGCTGATACTCAACAAATTACTGATTTAATTTCTTCAAAGCTTAGATTATTCCAAATGAACACTGGAATGCAACCACAAGTTGCTCAAGCAGCAAACTTATTGTCTAGCCGCTTATTTAAATATGGTGGATATATCCAAGCTGCCCTAATTCTTGGTGGATATGACTACAAAGGACCCTCAGTATATACAATTTATCCAGATGGTGCTTGCTCCAAGGCTCCATTTACAACAATGGGAAGTGGAAGTTATGCAGCTGTATCTGTTCTTGAAAACGGCTGGAGACCAAACATGACCGAAGACGAAGCCAAGGAATTGGTTGCAAATGCTATTTTGGCTGGTATTACAAACGATCTTGGAAGTGGTTCAAATGTTAATTTATGTGTAATCAATGAAAAAGGATCTCAGTACATCAGCGGCTACAAGGTAACCAACCAAAGACAATTCAGAATGGCTCAACCAATTATTGCTTGTGAAATCGAAGTAATGAAGGAATCTGTTCGTCCAATTTCAGTTCCAGAAGTTCACTTGGAAATTCTTGATGGAGTTGCTGAGTAATGAATAAACAAAGCACTTTTAAAACTCAGTTTTTTTTTTTTTTATGATTGACAAAATACAAATTACTCATTAAATATTCTATAAACTCATCTCATTCTTTGACTTAAAACTTAAAATGGCTAAGCGAGTTTAGAATTTAAAATAAGATTTGATTTCAATGTGAGAAATAATGAAATATACGGAGGGTTTGGGGACGAAAACGGAATGATCCGAATCGAACTATGTTCTCCTATTTGTCTGATGGTTTCAGAATACGGAGCAACCATGCTCCGACCCTGTGTCCAACAATTTGAAATTGAGAAGCTTTGTTCGGTCCGACTTGGAAATGTTATGCGAAATCAAAAATTTTTGTTCAATACTTTACAAAGTTTATTTTCAGTGGTTTATGACGTGCTGTATTGAATAGGTTCGTCAGGTTCTTGCTTCATTTGGTCGAGTATGAGCAATATCCATTTTGATTCACCAATCACAGGAATTTCGTCGTTTTCAAACCATTTTGTTGCAGGAACAGAAGAAGGAATTTATTACATTATGAATTCTAATAATTGTCAAATTGAAATGCAATTTTCATTACCTTCACTTACAGGAATTCCATCTCCACCAATGTGGTCAAGTGATGGTGATTTCATTTGGTGTTTTTTAGATAATACAACATATTTCTTTAAACCAGTTCCAACAGCAAAAATTGAATCATTCACATTACCAGCACCAATTGTAAGATTGTTTCCACATACAGATGGAATTTCAGCTGTTGCTCTTTTAGCGAATAATACAATTTGCCAAATCAAACCAACAACAGAACAGAGTCTTTCATTCTATGGTCCTTTTTCTGATGAAGAAAGGGTTATTTCAATTGTCAGATATGATCGCAAATTAGCTGTTATTATTGAAAGCGAAAATCCACAAATTCAATTCATTGATACAACAACTCTTGAAATGACAAATACAATTTATCTTGAAAAGCGTACGTCCAATATGTTTTTTGCTGTATCAAGTAGCTTTGGTATTGTTGTTTTTTGGGCTGATGGCCATTGGGAGAAATTCCTTGATTCACTTTCTTCAGTTGGTACATGTGCATCTGCAATTGATATCAGCATTAATGGCTCGCATCTTTGCACATCATCACCAGATGGTATCCATATTTACGATCTTAAGTTTGATGCCGAGCTCCAACATCTTAACGTTCACTCAAACGGTTCCATCCTATTTAACAACACAATTGCTTCTTTCTATGAGAATGAAGTCCGTGTTACTCCATGGAAAGGATTAAAAGTTACCACATCACGTGCATTAATTGGATCTGCCACACCTACAACATGTGAAGAAGTTAACATCGAACTTGAATATGATCCAACACTTGCACAGCCTACTACAAATGAAGTTACACAAAGTGAGCCACGATTTTCTTATAAATCCATCGCTAATGTTATTAATAGTATTATGGAAAATAAATTTGTTCCACAACATATTATTGATCAAGCAATTGAACAATTAAAAGATCCGATTTATGATGACATTCGATCATTAGCAATGTTTCATTTATCACCATCTATACCAATTGAAGAGATTGCAAAAGCTATAAACGAAAAGCGATTATCCGATGCATTAATTCTGATGAAGAAGATACAAATTTCAACTCCTGAAGAAGTTTCGGGATTTATTCGATTAATGATGAGTATATTAGAAGAAAACGAAATAATTTTAGCGCATTTCATAATGAAACCAATTGATCCAACAATATTACGTAATTCATTAAAGTTACTTAATTCTGATGAAGTTGATATGTTATTACATTTCTTAGCAAAGTTAATGTCATCACGAAGAAGATGGAAAGATTTGAACGCTTCTTTAGCTGCAATTGATTCCATTACAAAATGGTCATCAATTCTGATAACAGAACATTTAGTTAACTTAAAACTAAATAATAAAACAGAAGGATTACAAAACTTGCAAATGGAAATGAAAGAAGAAGCAGAAAGAATTGAAGCCGCTGGTAATTGTTGGTCAATATTCGAAACACTCACAGAGAAAAAACATAATTTCCCGCCATCGTTTTTGTATCTTGTTGAAAAACTACAAATTCCTGAATAAAGAATAATAAATGTATCTATGAAAATGAATTGTAAATAAGTTTTTTTGTTATTGTTAAATTGTGAAAAACAAAAATCGTTTTAACAGAGAAAATGTTGTTTCACGAACTTAAGAAATAATCTAAATACAAAAGAAGTTGTAATAAATATTGGAATAATAAAGGTAAACTTTTGTTTACTCATTAATAGGCTTTGGCCCCACAGAAATCGCAGCGATTAATTCATGCTTGCTCTTGCATTTGTTCTTGCATGGCGTGTCTCACCACAAACTGGACATTTCATTCCTAAATCCATTGACTTCTTGCAATTCTTGCATGCCAAAACGCACGATGTGTTGCTCCTGAAGAACCGCATACAGCGCATTTTGATTTACACCCAACGCAAACTGAAATAGACATTTTGTTTGTGATGTGAAATCGAAAATGCCACATGTGACAAAAAATTGCTCCCCTAGGCACTTTTTATTTTTATTTTTATTTTTTTTGGTGACGATATGATTTTTTGAGTGAAGTGTTGAACACCGGTGTTGCTTGATTTTTTTTTATTAAATACAATTCGAACCATTAAATACTTATACCACTAATTAAAACAAAAATGCATGCCTAGGTTAATTAGCCAATAAAAATATTGTTAACATAAAAATGTTAAATCAATAAATTAAATTGTATTTTATAAAAATAAGGATATCCGAAAAAAGTTAAGTCAAAAAAGAATGTTTGATTTTCGGATCAATCTCAATTAAAACTTAAGCAAAAATTCTCATTCAAATTTTAAATAATTAAATTTATTTTATAATATTTCCAAATGAATAATATTTACTTATACAAACATTATATTGATACTTGTACATATGTAAAATCTATTGACTTGTTAAAAACAATAAAAACACAATAAAATCAAAAGTCACATTTAATAACGTGGCATTCCCATTCTTAGCGCATTAATAATATCTGAAGCTAATTGTGGGTTTGGCTTATATTGCCAAAACTGTTCTTCTTCATCATCTGCATCCGACGCCCATGGATTTACAAACGAAAACACAAGTTTTACATATTTCCATATGCGACAATGGAAGTTACATCTTCGTTCAGTTGTTGCATTTGGAATCTGATCTTCAATGAGAGGTGTTTCTAAGTTGTTTTCATATGAATGAGGGAGCTCTGCGATGTCAGCAATCACTTGGAGAACGGCTGATGGCGTTAGCGCTGATTCTTCAAGAGATTGATTATCATTATCTGGTAAAGGTAAATGCGTGGAAGTGATTATAACCTGAGCGTTTGGACCGAACTGAGAACGGATCCATTGTTTAAGAGTGCCAATTGTGTCTGTATTTTTGAAGATTCGAGATTTGGTGGAATTTTGTCCTTGGATAAGAATCCGTGTAGAATCTGAGCTGCTTGGAGGAGGCTGAGGATTGTTATTGGTCTGAGGTTTGGGTTTCGGCTTTTTAATTGGTCTGAAGTCTTCATCATCTATAACAATATTTGGTTGTGGAATATTAAGGTCTATTGTTGAAAAAAATGAAGAAAGTATTTCTGGTGTTGGGTAGTCAGTCCAAACATGTGCAATAGCTGGATTATTTGGTGCAAAATAGACAAGTGAAGGAATTGATTTAATATTAAAAATCAGCTGAAACTGATTAAGTTCGTTTTCGTTGTGGTCCTTTGAAAGACGAAGAACAACAAAATTATATTGTAATGTAGATAAAACAGATTCATTTTTCCAAAATTGATCATGTTCTGCAGAACTGTTTTCCAATGACACTAAAAGAGATACATTTGGGTGCACTCCTTTGTAGTTCATTGCGGTATTTAAATCATTTTGAAATAGCACCATTTTCCTCTTTTTTAACGCTTTTGACCAGATTTTATTTTATATAAACTATTCAAATAATGTAGAAAAAATTGATTTTCATTTTGATTCATTCCAAGCGAGAAAAAAAATTCAACATATAATGGTTTTGATCATTTATCTAAATCTTCAAAATTTAATTGCTAATGATAATCTATCCGAACTTTATTTCACTTTCAATTTATTAACACAATTAAAAATATGAATTCTTTACTAAAATCTTTTTTATTTATTTATTATAAAATCAATAAATTGTTTAAACTTGATATCATTAATCGTAATTCTTGTTGATAAAAAGGTTAATAATTTTTACCAAATTCTTAATCAAAAATAATTTAGGTATTTCAAACTTAGTAAATGTGAAAACCCAATCAAGAGATATGCGTACTTACTAAAATTCAATATACAAAAATGGTATATTAAAATTAAAAAAAAAAGTAAATATTTGTATATGGAAATATATAAAGATAAAGTGCTACTTAATTATTGTTAATAATTCCAATTATAATTTAGCTAAATATGGTTAAAATGATCATGTTTCACTATTCAGTGGGGATAACACTTACAACATAATGTAATCTATATTTAACTTTCATTTAACAGAGGTCATTGCTGAAAAAAGATGGTTTTCTATCTAATCAATGTTTCCCATTGTTAGAAAGCTAAATATTATTTTTAAGAAATTATAATTTCTTTTTAGTAATTTATTCAATTATTTAATTTTAGATTTTTTCTTTCTGAAATTGATGGCATTCTAGCGATTTTTTTAATTACACATGTAACAATTTACAACAAAATTTATTTTTATTTAACTATGAATTTTTTAGTGTTTAATTTTTAGTTGAGGGGATGATATATTAACGTGCTCCGCTCTCCCAGAAGATGATCGCAAACGAACACTTTTGAACAGAAATATTGCTTCTCTAGTAAACTTTTTGATATAAATACAACGAATTTGAAAGTATAAAAATTTTTGGTGCAATGTTTTGAGACGATCAAAATCCATGCCAAGAAAATTCATATTTAAGAATCAGAGTTCTAATTTTATAATAAAAATTAATATGCATGCTTTTTATAAACATTTACACCATTATGTTCGAAATCAATATGTCACTAAATAAAATAATTTGAATCATTTTCTTATTTCCTGAAATATTACACAACATTTATTGATAGGCACAAGCCAATAAATCCAAACACATATTTTTCCACATAAAAAAGAGACTATACTACTGTTGAACGCCTGTTTTTAGAGATCATTTTTGTTTTCCATTTGAAAAAGTTTATCGTTTTTGATGTGACGGTTACTCAGAAACACAGGACAATTAACATTGGACAAAAATGTCATCTCACTTCTTATCATGACTATTCTTGATAAAGGATGGGAAAGAACCCAAATCAAAGTTTTCTCACGTTGGTGCGCAAAACACCTTGCCACTAAGGGAATCAAGTTCGAAAGCGTTCTTGACGAATTCGCTGATGGTGTCAAGCTTATCCAACTTCTCGAAATCATTGGCAAGGAACCAATCACTGGCAAATGGCACCAAGAATGCAAGAACAGGTACCACATGATCGAAAATGTTGGTATGGCCATTGATTACATCACCAACAAGAAGGGTATCAAGCTCGTTAACATCAGCCCAGATGATATCGTTGACAAGAACACAAAGCTTACATTAGGTCTTACATGGTCTTGCATCAACAAGTTCGCCATCGAAGATATCTCTGTTGAAGAAGCTACTGCACGTGCAGCCCTTCTTATCTGGTGCCAAAAGAACACACAAGGTTATGAAGGTGTTAACGTTACAAACTTCACAACATCATGGTCATCAGGTCTTGCCTTCTGTGCATTAATCAATCGTTTCCGTCCAAACCTTTTAGATTACAATGCACTCGACAAATCCGATCACACAAACAATTGCGCAACAGCTTTCAAGGCATGCGAAGAAATCGGACTTACAGTCTACCTCGATCCAGAAGATCTTGTTGACATCACACCAGATGAAAAGTCTGTTGTTACACAAGTTGCCGAATTCTTCCACTTCTTTGCCTCAGAATCAAAGGTTGAACAACAAGCCGAAAAGCTTAAGAATGTTATTGCCATCCAAAAGGAAATCAGCGCTCTTAAGGACGAATACGTTGCAAAGGCCAACGAATTCATCGCTGCTGTTGATTCAACAAAGGCCCAAGTTACATCAGAAGAATATGGTTGTACAGTCCCAGAAGTTAAGGACAAGCTTATCGAAGTTATTAACTATTCCCGTGGTGTCCGCCCAGGACTTGTCGACCAAAAGGCAGAAGCACTTCGTGTTTGGTCACAACTCCTTACCAAGTGCAACTCTAACAATCGTCCAGCACCATCATATCCAGAAGGTCTTGAAGCAGAAACACTCAACGACAAGCTCGTCGACATGGATAACACAGCTGCACAATATGTCAAGTCAATCCGTGATGAACTCCGTAAGGTTCAACAAGCACTCCTTGATGCATATGATGCAAAATGCAAGGAATTCTCAGAATGGACACAAAAGGTTATGGAAGAATCATCCAACCTTCAAGGCGAACTTGAAGAGAAGCGTGCAAGACTCGTTGAAATCAACAACGAAATCGAAGAAAAGAAGCAAACAGTTTCAGAACTTAATGAGCCATATGCTGAACTCGAGAAATATGACCTTCAACTCGATGCAGAACAAACACCAGACTCAGTCGAATCAATGTTCACAACACTTTCTTCACACGTTGCTAACATACTTGCTTCAATCGACGCCGCCATCGCTGCTGCTAAGGGTCTCGAAATCACAGAAGAACAACTCGCTGAATTCCGTGAAACATTCCAAACATTCGATAAGGATAACTCTGGTACACTTCAATACTACGAATTGAACGCTTGCTTAACAGCTCTCGGTGAAACTGCTACTGATGATGAATGCAAAGAAATCATCAACAAGTACACTGGAGGTGCTGAAACACTTGACTTCGATAACTATGTCAAGTTCATGCTCGAACGCTTCTCTAAGGCTGAAAACAAGGACACAACAATTGAAGCATTCCGCGCTATCGCACAAAATAACCCAGTCGTTACTGAGGCACAACTTCAACGCTTCTTCAGTGATGAGGAAGTTGAATACCTTAAGTCACAACTCCAAGAAGTCGATGGAGGTTATGACTTTGCTTCATGGGTCGAAAGCATTTACGCTTAAACAATTTTCCATTGACACTATTTTATTTTTCAATTTAATTTTGTTTCAATTTAAATATAAAATGTATACAATTTTGTTTAACGTTAATTCACGTTATCTTTTTCTTTTTATTGACAACTGGAGCGAACAGGAAAATATTTTATCAATTTATTTATCTTCGCCAAAGTCATGACTTTTTCCTTATTTGTATATGGGTAACGTTTTCTTTTAAATTGATCCACGTATTGTCTTCTTCGTCTTTGAGATTGAGAAGATGGTAATATTATATGTGCTTCATATGAATGATATCATAATTTTTGCCAAAGTCAACTGTTTTATTGAAAGTTCTATCGTTTGTTCGAAGGTTTCACATTTTGTTTAGATTTAATTCCAAACGAAATGCTTCACACGAGAGTTATAAAGCAAAGCGAACTGAAACTTTTCATATTAAATAATCAGCAAAAAAATCATTAAATTTGTTTACCACCAATCAGATTTAACTTCTTCCTTTCCAACGAAATCATCTTTGTTGACTGGTCCAGCAGCTTCTTTCTGATCAAATAATTCCCATATGTAAGGGAATGCTTTCCATGTTGTTAATGGGTGATCATTTGTAGCAGCTGATCTATGCATTGTCGATGGACCACTTCCTAATTCTTGATTTATCTCTTTGTCAGATCTGATCCAATTGATTCCGATTTCATGACACCACTTGTTAACTTTGAATCCACTTGCTTTTGCATATCCTTCGCAGCCATCAGTCATTGCGATCGCGCGTACGTGGTCGATGCACCATTCTGGGTTTTGTGAGATTATATCAGTCGTACTTGCCCCACCCATAGAATGGCATATTATGTATACATTTTCTGGATTGCCTGGGATGATGAGTTCTTCGAATACTTTGTTACAATGGTTAAATCTTGATCTTGCATAATTTGGATTTAAAATGATGGCTTCCATACCACGTTTTTGTCCTTCTTTAAGTGCTTCAAGAACTGAACCTGCGGCAAGACCATGGTATGCGCAAACGCCTACAGACCATAACCCAGCCATAATTCTTCCTGCACCACAAATTAAAACAAGAAGTTTTTGTGGGGAATTAAGAGCATCTTTTGTCCTGTAGATTGGAACCTCATGAAACATTTCCATAACTAAACCCATTTCAAGCATTTTGTTATGAACATAATCATGGATCCAATCACAAAAATGATTGTCATTCTTAAAACCTTTTTGAGGACCTTTTCCTTCGTCATCAACAAACATGCCCTCTTCATTAAAATGTAATGTTTTGCCTGTTCCAGGGTCTTTCCAGCTTTCGGAAACTTGCTTCATTAAAATTTTGAAGTAAAATTGGTCATGTTCAAATAACCGCTGGCAACTTCTTCTCGAATGAATTCGTCAAACTTTATTTTGTAAGTAATTGGATTGAGGTGATATCTCTGACAGCCTTTTCCTTTTATATTCATAATGTTTTTAATGTGACAATCTATAAGATGAACTTCATTCATTAAAATATTTCATGCCTTCATTCGCAACTGAGTTTTTCGAAAAATAAGCTTTTATTTTATGAGTAACATGAGGAAGTGCTTTGTGTTTTTATGTGTTTGAATATTCATACTTTCATCAAAAATTAAAAAATAGAAAAACTAACTCTGATTATTAATGTTCAGAATTAAATCGTGCGTTTAACCGGAACCGACTTAAATGGACACATTCATACAAGACTAATATATTAAAAATACAGCTGTATAAATGTTGATATTATAATTCTACAAAATTTTTTGTTAATTTCTATCAGATTAAATTTTTAAAAACGAGTCTAAGTCCTATTGAACTTCTGGTATTTTTTTTTTAAAATGGATGCCAATAAATATAAGCTAAGATTATATTGCTCCACTTGATAATGAAATTATTTATAAGTGAGGAAACAACATCAAATGGATACATGTTCTCTCCATGTAGAAGAAAAACATTTAGGACCAGGAACCAAAACAACGTTAGAAATGAGTCAAATATCATTAAATTTCTGAAGAAATAAAGAAAGATATGTTAGAGGCTGTGGTTGATAAGTGAAAAACAAGATGAACTTCAAGAACAAAAGAACAAAAAACACAAAAATCCATTTGTTTTCTCAAACATTAAGGTTCCCATAACGCATCAAAGAGTTTATTTATCCTTTAAAAGATATGGCATATTTCCTTTGTAGATGGCTCTTTTGGTAGATGTGGCATTTTTATTTCATCTTTTAGATAGTATTTTGCTATAACATCTTTCAGAATTTGATCAACACCTTCACCTGTTTTTGCGGATACTTCCAAAAATATAGCTCCAAATTTATTTGCTAATGCTCTCGCTTCTTCTTTTGGGACCTCTCTTTGTTCATTTAAGTCACACTTATTTCCACAAATGATACATTGAAATTGAATATGATCAATATCTTTGATCTCTTTTAAATCATAACATAATTTGTCAATCATATCAAATGAAAAATGATTATCAATTGCATAAAGAAGAACGAAACAATCAGTTTTTTTTATAATACTCCAATATTCTTTATAATCCCAACAACTACAAGTGTCTGTAATATTAAACCTATATTTTTGATGATAAAAATCTATGTTTTTTACGAAAACATCATGAATGGTAGGTTCATATTCATCAATATACTTACCTAAAACAATACGTTTTACCACTGCAGTTTTGCCAACGACATCTTTACTCATGAAAGTGAGATTGATTACTGTAGGAGGAGTTTCCATTTAACCAAGTTAAATGACATTTTTTCTGTTCTAACGGTTTCTGTTTTTCAGAGCATTTATCGGCCGGCCAAGGAATTGAATACTTATCGTATTTTTGTAACGATGGGTTGTGGGATGGGATTTTATAATCGCAGGAAGAGCGCCTTCCATGTGCGAACCCATCTAAATTGCACATAAGGTACTCACCATCCTGGAACAAAAAAATATTTTTATTTAAATCGCATACTCTGAAAAAAGGTATTTCATATAATAATATGAGCATTAATAACATTCATTCTTGTTTAATAAGCATTTTCACTATTTTATTACGTACTATTTCAGGTGCAAGCATAAGCGCTGTTTTAAATAATTTGAATAATTCCCACATATTATTTTAAAATATCAAATGTTTGATATAAATTTTGGTTAAAATAAATAAATATTTTTAGCGTTAATATCAATTCCTTTATGTTCAAGAAGTGATTCAATTATTTCTGTATGACCATTTTTAGATGCTTTCATAAATGCTGTTTCAAATATTTTATATCAATTCCGATTATAATGTTGGTACATGAAATTATTAAAACAAATTTCAAATTATTCATTTATATGTCTTTAGCATTAACATCAATTCCTTCTTGTTCAAGAAGCAGTTTAACTATTTCTGTATGATCATATTCAGATGCTTTCATAAGTGCTGTTTGGAATAGTTTAAATAATTTCCAAATATTATTTTGGATTTTTATTTTAATAAATTAATTATTCCATTGAATAAAAAAACATTTTTCACATTGAGATCAATTCCTTTTTTCTCAAGAAGTAGGTTAACGCTTTCTATCTGATCATTTAAGATTGCAGAAATAAGTGCTGTATCGAATAATTTATGTGAATTCCAAAAATTATATTGAAATATCGAAACATTAAAATAAACATTAAATAAGCTAAAATCAATATTTTGACAATTGACATCAATTCTTTCATGTTCCAGAAGTAAAACGATAATTTCTATGTAACCATTTTTAGATACATAAATTAGTGCTGTATCAAATTATTTAAGTGATTTCCAAATATCTTTTTGAAACATGGAATCACTAAAATGAATATTAAATAAAATATGTAAATATCTTTAGCATTAATATCAATTCCTTTTTGTTTTAGCAACATTTTAACTATTTTTGGGTAAATATTAAAAGATGCTATTATAAGAGCTGTTTTAAATAATTTGAATAATTCCCACATATTATTTTAAAATATCAAATGTTTGATATAAATTTTGGTTAAAATAAATAAATATTTTTAGCGTTAATATCAATTCCTTTATGTTCAAGAAACAATTTAACTATTTTTTTATCACTACTATAAGTTGCATACATTAATGCTGTTTTAAATAATTTTAATGGATTCCAAATATAATTTTAAAATTTCAAATTATTAAATTAATCACAATATAAATAATATAAAAATCTTTAGTATCAACATTAATTCCTTTATAATCAAGAAGCAATTTTGTGGTTTCAAAACAACCACATTTAGCTGCTGCCATTAATGCAGTCAAAAATCACTCAAAAAAATTCCAATGTTTCTAAACAAATTTTGAAAAATTTAAATGGATTTTATATTTTTGAAAGAAAAGCTAGTGGAATTAACATTAATTCTTTTCTTCTCAAGAAGCATTTTAACAATTTCTTTATGCCCATTATAAGAAGCATTCATAAGTGCTGTCCAAAACAATGATAATAAACACCAAATTATATATATATAAGTTCCAAATAATAAAAAGGAATATTCAATAAATTATACGAATGTTTGTAGAATTGATATTAATACTTTTGTATTCAAGAAGTAATTTAACAACTTCAATATGACCATTTTTTGCTGCTAATAAAAATGCTGAATATAATTGATTAAATATATTCCAAATATATATTTAAAATTGCAAATAATAAAAACAAATTTTATTTTCAAAAATAAAATATTTTTTTCACTTATTTTAATGCCTTTCTGAGTAAGAAGTAATTTAATGATATCTAAATATCCTTCATTACATGAAATAATAAAAGGCGTATCAAACCAATGTTATAAATTTTAACATATTTTTTAAAGCATTAAATCATAGAAAAAAATTTTATTAAAGAAAAATATACATTTCTAATATTAACATTAAATCTTTTTTGTTCAAGAAGTAACTTAACTATTTCAATATTACCTGATTTTATAGACGATATTAAAACATCATTTGGAATTTGATTTCCTTTAGAAACATACAAAAAAAGAAAAACATTTCCATTTTCTGCTGCTTCATTAATCAATTCATTTAATTTTAATCCTTTTCCTTCCAAAAAAGAAAGGATTTCATAGTTATTATATAATATACATTTCCTTCCTAATTCAATTAACTCTTTATCCTTAATTTTTTTCTTTTCATAAAAATAATAAAAAATATCATTCCTATGAAATTCAATTGCTATTTCATACACATTCTCAAATTCTGATTGGTTTTGTTCGCACAAATGAATGATTTCAAGATTCCCACTTGCAATTGCATATTTACCTGAATGATAAACATTTGCACCATTCATAAGCAAATATTTAAAACATTTAACTGAAGAAAAAAATGCTGCATAATCAATTAATGAAACATTTTCATCATTAATAAGTGAATATCTTTCATAAAGTGATGGCGTGATTATTTGATTAAAATCAAAATCATTTTGAGATGATATTTCTTGAAGTTTTTCTATATCATCATTTCGAATAATTTGTGCAATTTCATTTGGGTTAACTCCTTCTTTAACTAATTTCTTATGAAGCTCCCAATCATTCATTGAAATTTCATCATAATTATCATAAAATTCATTTATAAATATTCCTGTAATATTATTAATAAAAAAAGTATAATAATTTTCAAAAACGCTAAATTCATCATTTGTTTTATACTGTACAAAATAAAAGGATTTTATATTCCTTACAACATCAGGACTGATAAAATTTTGTTCAATTAATTTTGCTAAAATATAATATGATTCTTGGGAGTTTAAATAAACAAGAAAATTTGAAAAAATATCAATTATCTTATTAGAAAATTTGGTGGAAAATATGCGAATAAATTGAATATATACATCAATGTCTTTTCTTTGGGAAATAAAAGACGAAAATACAATTTGGCTTAAGGTTAACATAAAAGAATTAGGAAAATTTGTGTCAATTAATTCTTTTGTTGACTCAAATAATTCAAATATATTTTCTACATTTATTTTCCAAATTATGGATTGTATGTTTTTGAGATATTGGATATATTTTTTTTCCACTATTATCAAAGAAGAAATTAAAAATGTTGTTAATCTTTACAAAAAAGTGACTGATTTCAAGCGCAAATCAGAACAAAAGCTAAAAAGTCCAAAGAAGCAAATTTATTCTATGCATGGATCTAAAACTTAGGGAAGCTCTTTGTTCAGAGGAGAGAATTAGAAAATTAGTTTAGGAGAAATCTGATTTAAAGCCATGAAATAAACAATAATCAGCATTTACTTTTTGATTTTTCATCCAACCATTGAGCGTTTCCTTCCTCTTGAACGAACTTTCTTTAATCTTTTCATTACCATTTGTGATTTTCCTGTCGATTGACAATATGCATCTAGTATTATGTCTACGAGGTGCTGCTTTCCAGGATGTGACGATGTGAAAGCCCTTTCGAGAACATAAAGATCAACTGCCATATCTTCGAACATAGTGGAAATAAAGGAAAGGCCAAAGTCAATAACACGAACCCTACCATCATGAAGCATAAAATTAGATGTGGTTAAGTCAGAATGGATTATATTATTTTCATGTAATTTGGCAATAATTTGACCCATTTCTACCATCGCTTGGATTACATTAGGGTCTTCTTCTGTATCTGTTGCATGATCAAAAAGGAGTTGTTTGACTGTTCCGCCATTAAGTTCTTCAAGTACAAGAGTTGTTGTAGCTCTATCAACATATAAGATTGGTGCAACTGGAATACCAAGTCTCATACATTTAAGGTTGGTTCTGGCTTCATTTTGAATACGTTCTGATCTTAATCTTTCATCAAGTTCTTTTACACGCCATAGTTTTGGCTCTGCAACTTTGGCAACACAGTCCTTACCAAATAGCGTCATTTTCCAGATTGAGGCCTCGGCACCTCTCTTGATTTGTATCCATCCTTCCTTGTTTTCGAGCATTCGATCTATTAACGGCCTCTTTGAACTTTTTGGATCGGCACTTTTTCCTTTTTGGACCTTATGTGGAACTTGGAGGGGTTCGGCCGCAAAAAATAACTAATAACCATCTTTGTGAGTTTGTTGAAAATAGCAAAAAAAATTTTTTTGTAAAAGTACAGGAAGTATTTTACAATCGGACGCGATCCTTAAAATTTTGAAATAAGTATCAAATAAAACAAATAAATATCTTTAACATTATAATGATTATAATCATTAATAAATGATCTTCTTTTATTAAGTGATGGTTCAATTGTTTGAATAAGATCAAAATTTTTATGCGTTGATTTTTCTTGAAGTTTTTCTATTTCAACATTTCGAATTATTTTTGCAATCTCAGATGGATTAACTCATTCTTTAATTAATTGCCTTTGAAAGTTCTTCAAATTATTAACATTAGAAATTGAATTTATGAAGTCATTATTTAAATCTCAAAAAATTTCTCTCAAAGGCATTTAAAAAATTTCAAATTAAAAAAAGGATTATCTTTTAATAATCATTGATTGTTTGCTCATTGATTAAAACCAGATGTTTAATTTTGAGTCAAACATAAAACATGTGTTTCAAAAAAAATTAAAAATGGTGATAATCGATGATCAAAATTAAAATCTATATTTTGTTTCATCTGTTGAACCACACATGATATTACCGGTACAGGCCAAAAATGAACAACGACAAGTGGTTCATTGTGAAAAGATCTTAATCTTAATCTTTGTTAAAGTTGATTAAGTATAAGATTCTTGGAGTTGCTTTAGAAGTCGTCCATTATTTGGCTCTCCTTCCATAACACATTTCTTCAGAATTCTCACTGCTTTAATTTTTTCTTGATTTTTTGAAATTGTTGCTAACATGCTATTTATATCATCAAGCGAATATTTGTAGTGGGTCATTGCTCTAATAATTGAAATTCTTTCTTGATCAGAATTTGCTGTTTTTAAACGACTAACAAGTGTTTCAAAATCATCTGGAGAAATTCTTAAAGGAGCATTTGCAGTTGGTGGGTAAATATCGCTTCTTGATATTGTGGGAATTTCATCATATTTATCTCCTGATGAACAGCAATTCCCCATTTTTTTTGTTTTTTTTGGGGGTTTTATGTAAACTATTCAAACTTGAATATAACTGTAAACAAAATGAAGAAAGAATTAGTGGCAAGGAGAAATAAGTTATATGAACTACTCCCAAAAGGTTCAATGGCACTAATTTTTGGACGTGAAGTTCTTCATTTAATTCCATCAATCCCAATTCCTTTTGATCAACATTCAGATTATTTTTACTTGACTGGGCAAAAACGTCCAGGTGGAGCGCTTGCAATTTATAACGAAGGTGGCAAAGCTAAGTCAGCTTTATTCTTATCAAAAGAAAATTCCGAAACGATGTTTTATGGTCCAACATTATCACTTGAAGAAGTAAAGTCTACTTCAGGTGTTGACAGCATATTTTTTTCAGATGAATTAAGCAGCTGGGCTTCCAAACACAATCTTAATCATGAAAATGTTTATTGTTCTTATCCTAAATCAGATCGCCTTTTTCACATCGGCTCAATGTTTAAATCCCTATCACCGTACGTAGATTCTCTTCGAGTCATTAAGTCAAAGTATGAAATTAATTTAATGAAAAAAGCGTCTCAAATAACTATTGATTCATTTCCTCATGTTATTCAAACCATAAAGCCAGGTGATACTGAGAAAATGGTTGTTGCTCGTTTTGAGAACGCAGTAATTGAAAGAGGAGCTTCAGGAACAGCATATCCGACTTTAGCTCTTTTTGGGAAGAACGCCACTTATCTCCATTCTATTAACAGCAATGATACAATCACAGAAGGTCAATCATTATTACTCGATGGTGGTGCTGAAGTTGATCATTACGCATCAGATTTCACAAGAACCGTTTGTATCGGGAAAGTTAGTGAAATTCACTCCGATACAATCAAATGTGTTGAATCAGTGAAAAATGACTTAGTGAAAATTGTAAAAAATGGAGAAGTAGAAACACTAAACCAACTAAAGGAGATAGCTAAAGGGAAATTGTTATCTGGACTTAATGAAATCGGTTTGAAAATGGATATGAATTCTCTTTCATATTACTTTTTGCATCATACATCGCATTGGGTTGGATTAGATGTACATGATGCAAGATCAATAAACTTTGATCGGAAGCTGGAAAAGGGAATGGCGTTCTCCGTTGAGCCAGGCTTATACTTTAATCCTCGTTTCGCTGATTGTCCTAAAGAACTACGAAATGTTGGAATACGGTTTGAAGACACAGTTATACTTGAATAATTGTAAATAGTTTTAATGTACATCTTTTTAAGTATTTGAATGATTTAACATAAATTAAATCTTGATTTGAAAGAATATTCAAAATGTGAAATTTGTTATCTGCTTTTAAAAAAAATCATTGATTGTATAACTTAATGTTCGTGCATTTTTTTAAATCTTCAACATACTTAATGGTGGTAAGCATCCATTAAGGTGGTAAGCATGCCGGTGGCAATCTCAAGTTACAAAAATTCATGGCCTCACCAGCCGCAGGAATTTCATACCCAGACCAACTTTGTATACAAAACAAAATGCCATCCTTGTTAATGAAAAGGGCGTCTCTGCAAAGCTTGGTGATGAGGGAGGTTTCTCGCCATGTCTTGAAACACCAGAAGAAGCTATCACATTCATCGAACGCGCTATCAAGACCACCGGTGGCTAGGAAAGGATATCCGCATTGGTCTTGGTGCTGCTGCATCCGAATTCTATGATGAAAAGACCTAACTTTATTCCAGGTTACACTCGGAAGCAAGGTTCAACTCATCGGTGATGACCTTTACACAACAAATTCAAAGGCAACCCGTAAGGTTATTGAAGGAAAGTGGTGCAACACTTTATTACTTAAGGTTAACCAAATCGTTTTACAATCTCCGAAGCTATGGAAGTTGCAACTCATCCTTGACGCAGGCTTAAACATTATGATTTCACATAGATCAGGTGAAACATACAACTCAAGTTAGAGGAGTCTTCAAATTGCCAATTACGCACAACCTGTGGATGTAGAATGGGGTACCCCGTGTAAAACGGTAATTTTACCCTTTAGATATGTTTGGTGCATTTGTGGTTTGTGCACTATCTATATACGTTCCATTTAAAAAAACACGATTTTCACCATTACCTTATAAGTCACCAATAGGAAAGTATATTAAAGAGCATTCAAATGTTGTTGTTTTAATTCCAAAACCATCATATGAATTAGCAAAAGAATTTTTAGCGGCTCAACCACTCTTCCCAGAAGCAAGTTTTTACACTGCAGTTGATGAAATAATGGAAGAATACCTAAATCAGAAAATTGAAACTCCATGTCTCGCATTTTTCAAAGATGGTGAACTTATTGGTATGTCAGACCCAGTTTCTAATGAGATGTCTATGCTTTACACAATTGATTTATTCTTAAAAGGAAAACGTCCAATTTTGAATGAGCAATTTGAATTTGTAGCTGCTCTTGGAGGAGCTCCAATCACCATAGGCAGTAGGGCAAACCTCACGGACCATCTTGTTCATCTTGCTAAGGATATTGGACATGAAATCGGATCGATCAATGTCATTAACTTAAGTGATTCTCTTGCTGAAAGTATTGACCTCAAGCCCAACAATTGCATCATTTATCGTAAAACAGACAAAACGCTCAAATCCTTCAATTGCACAATGGAAGGATTAAAGCAATTCTCATATCCATATGTCTCCAGAGTCGACAAGTCAGTTCTTATGCGCAACGACAAGACGTCAGTTATTTTAATCACCCCATCATTTAATCAACATCAATATGATTTTCTATATGAATTCGGCAAAAAGTATCCCGATTTCTCGTTCATCTACGTCAGAAGTTCGGACAGAGACATCATCAAGGAATTCACCAGCGATTATTATGACACAACTTCTTATTACTTAGAAATTTTGAATTACAAAAACGGTTACCGATACGATTATTCAGAAATTCTTGACAAGGAATTAATTCGCAATGATTTCAATGACACATTACTTAATGAAAGTCTCACACAAATTCTAAACAAGATCCGTAATTCAGAGCTGAAGAAAACTTATCGAAGTGAACGATTTTCATCTTATCAAAATTTCAATCGACCAATTAAAAAAGTGGTCGGATTAACTTACCATGACTTCATTGATGATACTGAGAAGGACACTGTATTATTCTTTGTTAGTTTATCAACAAAATCAAAGGAATACTTTTCAAAGGTTTACAAAACCGCCGACAATTTGAAATCGGAAAACAAAACAGAACACATTAAATTCGGCATGATTATCCCCGAATTAAATTTTGTTGAAGGTGGATTTCCTTCATTACCAAAATTACCATTTGCATATTTGTATCCTGCAAATAGTAGTGCGGTTATCCCTGTGTTAGGGGATTCTAGCGAAGATGTCCTTTTGAGTTTGGAGGTGTACGGAACATATCAACATGAACTCGGCGCAACTTTGCCTTCGGATGAGGAATTCCATGAAATTGAAGAAGAAACAAAGAAATTCATTCCGAAAATGAAACCTGAAGAAGCAAAAACAATGAACGAAGTTCTCGAAAACTTAAGGAAAATGATCACATCAAAGACAAATGATGAGCTTTAGGATTTTTTATTTAATAAATAAATTTTCTATACGATTAAATTTGTGATAATTCGAATCTTATGAAGTAGCGCAACTTCCGTCTGAAAATTTAACGAAATCAGATTTTTGCTTAAGTCAAAATAAATTTCATGGAAAGAAGAAATGATGAATCATCAATATCAACATTTAATTTTGAGTAAAACCCAAAGCCACAAACAGATTAATTGTGGTTCATCATGAAGAATTTCAAAAAAATAATACGATAAATTTCGCTTAACGTCATATGATGTGAAATATCGGCTTTTTGTGGGGTATTACATTGAAATCGGCTTTGATAGGAACGGTTTATTTGAAAATAATTTGACAACATTTCTCCGTGTAAATAATTCAAATACAGCGGTTACAACCTTCTTGAATCATGTAACATGATTATTTTTCAATATTTTATCTTAATACTACTTAAAACATGCGCAAACTGTCGTATCTTAGATATGAATCATTCGATTTCGCTATGTTTTGATCATTATGAAGAAAATGAATTAATTTATGAATATCCCTCCCCAGAATTTTGTGTATATGTATATTTTAATGCTTCAAAGGTTCAATTCTCTCTTGTCGATTTACACATAAATTCTTATGATCTCTCTTTAACACAAAAAAATTTTTCCATCATAAATCGAAAAAAGATATGTTGTTCATTATTTCATTTTTTAAATCCCACTTATTTTGTGTTGTATAAAAGAGAATTGAATCTATTTAATATTTCATTTAAAATTTTATTTTACTTTTTTGTATCTATATTATTTATCACGAAAACGAATTCTTTTTCATCAAATTTATTCAATGAAATAATAATAGGATCAGGAAAATGAAAAATAAATTCCTTCCTTTAATATTTATTATGTTTTGTATACCTTCAAGAGAAACATTTTCTGATGATACACTTACAATTACTAATTCTAATGAATTTGATGAAATATCGCAATACTCTACAGCTGTTATTATAGATGAAAATGTTGATACAATTCCATCAAGTACTTTTTCGGAATGGAGTTCTTTGCTTTCAGCTATCATTGGTGATTCTGTTACGACAATTGAATCTTATGCATTTTCATCTTGTTATAATTTAGAATCAATTGTTATTGGAAAAAGTGTTCAAATATTTGGAGATCGTTCATTTCAAAATAGTAATTTCTTGCAGAACATAACATTTCCTGATTCAGTAATTTCATTTGGTGAATGTGTTATTATACTATGTGAGAAAATTAAGTTTTTTAAGATATCTGAGAATAATCCATATTTTTGTAATTTGAATGATGATGGAGTTCTTTATGATAAAACTATTCAAACCATCTACTTTTATCCAGCATGTAAAGAAAGTATAACATATGAAATTCCATCAACAGTTACTGCTACTAGAGAATCTTCATTTTATTCTTCTGGTAATTTAGAAGAAATTATTAATTGTAAAAATATTATAGATTTTGGTAATTTTACATTTTGTCTTTGTACTAATCTAAAAGCATTTACAATTTCCAATAAAATATCAATTATTTCATATGGATTATTTTCATATTGTATTTCTTTGTCTACTGTTTGCATTGGAGAAAATGTAAAAATAATTAATGATTACGCATTTAATTGGTGCAATGAACTTAAATGTGTTTACTTTTATGGGGAAACAGAACCTACAATTAGTGATATTGCTTTTTATATAGTTACAGATAAAATTGAAATTATGGTGTTAAAAACATATCTAAGTAACGCATTTAAAATATTTAGTATTACCTTTGGAACTGTATCAGGATGTTCTACAGCATATACGAATTCAAATACATTTTCTAAATCGAACATTTTTACAAAATCAAATACATTTCCTGAATCAAATTCTTTTACTAATTCTAATACATTCTCTAAATCAAATTCTTTTACTAATTCTAATACATTCTCTAAATCAAATACTTTTACAAAATCTAATACATTCTCTAAATCAAATACTTTTACAAAATCTAATACATTCTCTAAATCAAATACTTTTACAAATTCTAATACATTTTCTAAATCAAATGCTTTGATTAATTCAAATACGTTTATGAAATCATTTCCATTTACTTCATCCAATGCATTTACAAAATCGAATTCATTTGTATTAGAGAATTCATATGAATTTAGACAACATTTTCATATTCATTAACTTTTCTGTATCATTTACTTTTCATTTATTTCCAATACATATATAGTTTCAATAAGGTGTTATCTTCTTCTTTTACTTATTTATTTACTGGATTTTTATGTTATCATTATACAGTTATTCAGTATTCAACATATTTTTTGTTTTATTCGGATTATTTCACATTTTTTATGATAATAATGAAAATCAAACAAATATGGTTATCATTATTGTTTGTGTTATAATTGTTGCGATTGTATTTATAATAATTCTTATAATTTTTATTGTTCGTTTTCGTAACAATGTTAATTTTTTATTCATATATATTCATTGTTTGATTACAAATGAATCAAAATTATTTTTACTTTTAGTAAAATGCCAAATCTCCATTTAATATTTAAGGTTAAAGACATCATCACAAAAAATATATGATGAAATTTATTAATCGCGCACATTAGATAAAATATACAAAATTTAATTTTTTAAATACATAATATTTATATAATACAAATTTTTATATAATTTATGTCTGATTTACAATTTTTTCTTTTTCTAGTATTAAATTAACAATATCTTCGTAACCAAATTTGCTTGCCCACATTAAAGCTGTACGAATAACTTTTATAATATTCCAAATTATATTTTCAAACATCAGAAACATAAAAATAACATTAAATAATTTAAATATATTCCTCTTATATTTGTATCAATTCCTTTTTGTTCAAGAAGTAATTCTACCACTTGAGTGTTACCTATTGAACAAGCATATATTAAAGCTGTCCAAAAACAATTCAACAAATACCAAAAATTAAATTTAAGCAGTTAATCAACGAAAAGAACATTAAGAATCATTTTAAAACATTAAATCTCATTAAAAAACATCAGTTGCATTAATATCAATACCTTTTTGACTTAAAAGTAATTTTATAATTGGAATATTTTCTTTTGTACATGCATACATTAAAGCTGTTTTAAATAATATAAAAATACACCAAATATAATTTTGAAACATAAAAAAATATAATGAAACATTAAATAAATATAAATAAATATCTTTAACATTAACACTAACTTTTCGTTCAATTAAAAGTTGAACAATTTCAAGTTGATCATTTGAACATGCCCACATTAGTGCCATTGAAAATTTGTTGAAAAAATTCCAAATTTTGGTTATATACACCAAAAATCATTTGTAAATATTAATTTAATTAAATAAATATTTTTTGTACTGAGGTCTATTCCTTTCTTTTCGAGTAGTAATTTTATCATATCAGGATTTGAGTTATTACATGCATACATTAATGCTGTCCAAAGAAAATGAAATAAATATTAAATGTATTTTGTTAACATTAAATATTTTGAATAAACAAAAAATTATATTAAAAAATGTTTTTCAAATTAACATCTATACCTTTTTTAAGAACTAACATTTTTACAATTTCAATATGGTTATATCGACATGCAAGCATTATACTTGTCCAAAATAGTAAAAATAAACACCGAAAATTAATATTTAACATTATTTCAGTAAAATAAACTTTAATTGAAATAAAAAAATGTTTTTTAAGTTAACATCAATTCCTTTTTGATCAAGAAGTAATCGAACAATATCATTTGCTCCTGAGATGCATGACAACATAAGCGGTGTTGTGAATTAATTAGTAAAACACCATTTATACATTTGAAATTTCTTATTTTAATGATAAACTTTATAATTAACAAAAAAATATTCTTCAAATTAATATCAGTTTTCTTATGTTGAAGAAGTAATTTGATTGTCTCAATATTCCCTTTTGAAGAAGCAATAATAAGTGCTGTTTCATCAGATATATTTAAATTCCAAATATTGTATTGAAATTTCAAATATATAAAACAAAAATTTAATCAAACCAGAAAACATCTTTAGCATTGACATCTATTCCTTTTAATTCTAGCAATAATTTCACAATTTCAGTATCATTTTTTTCAGATGCCATCATAAGTGCAGTTCTAAAAAAACAATATAAAATCCATATATGATTAATTAACATGAAATTAAAGAAATAAAATTTATATTCATTAAAAAAACATTTTTAACATTTATATCAATTCCTTCTTGTTCAAGAATATATTTAAAAAGTTCAATGTTTCCTGATTCAGCAGAAGAAACGAGAATATTATCAGGTAATTTATTTTCCTCAAGAAAACATAATGTAAGGAATATATTACCATTTCTTGCTGCTTCATTAATTAAGGAATCATTGATTTTCATTCCTTCTTTTTCCAGAAATGAAAAAAGTTCATAGTTATTATATTTAATACATTTTTTCCCAAGTTTTATCTTATCTTTGATTTCGATAATGTTATTTTCATACAAATAATGAAAGATATCATTCCGATGAAATTCAATTGCTATCTCATAAGCATCTTCAAATGATGAATGATTTTGTTCGCATAAATGAATAATTTCAGAATTTCCACCTGCAATTGCATATTTACCTGCATTTGCTATATTGGAATTATTTAATAATAAATATTTAAAACATTTGATTGACCCAAAAAATGCTGCATAATCAATTAATGAAACATTTTCTTTATTTACATATGTGCATTTTTCGTAATGTGATGGCTCAATTATTTGGTTAAAATTGAAATTTGTTTCTGTTGAAATTTCTTGAAGTTTTTCTATTTCATCATTTCGAATTGCTTTAGCGACAATAGACTGATTAACTCCTTCATGCGTTTGTTTTTTATTTAGTTCTGATTCATCTTTTGAAGATTTTTGAGTGTTTTTACTTTTATTGGTTTGATCAGATAAATTTTGATGAGAAAAAGAATTATCATTTTTCTTTTCGATTTCATCTATCATATTCTGTTCTAGCATTTTTTCAAGCAGAAACTTTGATTCTTGTGATTGCAATCGGAGAAGATACCAATAAAATATATTTATAATTTTTTTCTTTTCTTTTTCTTTTTCATTAATTCCTATTAAATATAAAAAACATCTACTTTCATTATTTACAAAAGAAACAAAGGAAGAATAAACTAATTGGGATACAATAAGATTATATGAAAATGAAAAACGGACATCATATAAATTTAATGTTGATTGAATTGCTGCTCCGATATTTTCATCACTTAAAGAAAATATAATATTTTCAAGTTGCTCCATGAATTGATATGATGTTTTTTTATAGCATTCCCTATTTGATTTTTTCTGCATACTTTTATTTTTTGAATTCGTCAAGAAAACGTTAAATTCGGGGTGGCCAAACGATATGATAAATTTAGTATAAAGAAGATTTTTTAAATATTTGAATATATAGTGCATTATTTTGCATAATATTAAGTTTTCATGATTTTGTTTGATAAAATAATTAAAAAAAATTGAGATTCTGTTTCATTAAATCACACGGTATCGAGTATTCAAACAAAAAATAAGGTGCGATTGTTTAGAAGCACTTGCGGTGGACAATTCCTGGACCAGCTTCGTTGTATTCGTCACGTGTGATAACCATTTGTGGGAATGTAGCGAGTGATGCGAGGATGGAGCCACCGATCCAAACTGCGTACTTACGTTCTGGTGGGGCGACGACTTTGATCTTCATTGTTGGTGGTGCGAGGCGGACCATTTCCTTCTCCATACGTTCTGGGAGACCTTCGAACATTGTGGTACCACCAGAAAGAACAATGTTAGCGTAGAGATCCTTACGGACATCGATATCGCATGCCATGATGGAGTTGAAGAGGGTTTGGTCAATACCTTCGAATTCGAAGCCATTGAAGTGTGGCTTGAAAAGAAGTTCTGGGCACCTGAAGCGCTCGTTGGCGATGGTGATGACGTTGCCATCTGGAAGTGTGTATGAGATGTCGCATTCGGATGTTGTGGCGGCCTTGTTCATTTCTTCGTCGAAATCAAGAGCAACATATGCGTGCTTCTCCTTGATATCACGAACAATTTCCTTTTCGGCGGATGTTGTGAAGGTGTAACCACGTTCGTTAAGGATCTTTTGGAGGTAGGCTGTGAGATCACGACCGGCGAGGTTGATACGCATGATGGCGTGTGGAAGGGAGTAGCCTTCGTAGATTGGAACTGTGTGGGAAACACCATCACCTGCATCGAAAACGATACCGGTTGTACGACCTGATGAGTAAAGGGAAAGAACGGCTTGGATACCAACATAGAATGCTGGAACGTTGAATGTTTCGAATTGGAGTTGGATCATCTTTTCACGGTTGGCCTTTGGGTTCATTGGGGCTTCTGTAAGAAGAACTGGATGTTCAGCTGGGATCAACACGTAATTCGTTGTAGAATGTGTGGTGCCAGATCTTTTCCATATCGTCCCAGTTGGTAACGATACCGTGTTCAATTGGGTACTTGAGGATAAGGATACCTGCCTTAGCGCATGCTTCATCACCAACATATGTATCCTTGTTTTGTCCTCCTGCGATTGTTTGGACATACTTTGGACGACCAACTATGGATGGGAAAACTGAGCGTGGTGCTTCATCACCAGCGAAACCAGCCTTGCACATACCAGAACCATTATCAATAACTAATGTTTGAACTTCGTCTTCAGCCATGATAAATAAAAAATGAAGTGAAAATTAGATGATATGAATTCCTTTGAATTAAAGGACATTATCACGTGATGGTAATTATATTGTGTCTAAACCGAATTCTTCAGAAATTGAATTGAAATTTTGGACAATTTGATGTGACCTTGTGAAGTCTTTCGTTTTTTTTAAATTTTGTCATAATATAATAATTCATTATGTAGGAAAATTTATACCCTTAGACATGAATATAGTTGTAATTTTCAGCGTAATGTTGTTGACTTCAAATATTAATTTTCATCATTTCATGACAATCATAACAAATAATAAATTTAAGAATAATGTAAGCAAGCAGCTGCAGTTTTGATGCAAAAAATTCTATTTTTACAGTAAGCATTGAATTTAATTTTTATCATTTTTCGACAATATAGAAAAAATTGTAAATTAATTAAACTAAGTAAACTTATTTATGTCAGGTATTACACTTAAATATTCCTAAAAAAATGTTTTCAAAACGTTAAAGAATGAAATAAATTGCTCAATAAATCTTTTTCATGCTATACAAATTGAAACTTATGCATGGCCATTATTTTTGGTCTTAAATGGATTTTACTTTTTTATAAATAATGTTTTCACAAAAGTCAATGGATCGAACCAAAGAATGTTAAAATTATGAATTGCAAGCATGCAAGATAGTTTCAGTGAATCTGTAGTCATATTCTTCTGATGTGTTCGTAAATTTTTCAACAAATTGAATCATAATACAATAATTTTTTTTTTTACACAACCAGTTTTATTCTAAAAATATTTAACTCAAAAATGTCGTCTTCACATATACAATTAAATAAAATTTGATTTTTTGTCCTTATTTGCATCAAATTTAGCAACCACAGAAGCGATATCTGCATATTGACTTACCTTCACCAAGTTCTTTCTTTTTATCAGGGTTAATTTCCCTAAACAAGTCATTTCTATCATCAATTGCAATGCATAAATTATTAAACATTTCTCTTACATTAAATGAAGTTTTTGCCGATGTTTCAATAAATGGCACGCCAAGTGTTTCTGCGAAATCTTTTCCTTCTTGTTCAGACACCTCTCTTTTATCACCGATATCTACTTTATTCCCAACGATTACTTTGCATATTTTTAAGCTTCCTATTTTTTCAACTTCATCAACCCATTTTTTTGTGTGTTCGAAACTTTCACGATTAGTAATATCGTATACGACTGCAACTCCATGTGCACCATGATAATAATTAGAAGTAATCGAATGAAACCTTTCTTGTCCAGCAGTGTCCCATATTTGAAGTTTCACTTGTTTTCCATTTACTGTTGCCGATCTAATTTTAAAGTCAACGCCAATGGTCGAAATATAACTTTCAGAAAACGTGCCATCTGAAAATTGCATAAGAAGACAACTCTTACCAACTGATGAATCACCTATAATAAGAATTTCTGGAGTTATTATATAAGGAAACTATATAAAATATCAAAGTCATTCATCATTTTGTTTTATGTTGGACATTTTTCCATAAAATTTAACCTTATTATGATTGAAATAAACTTTTTACTTTAGATAAAAAATTGTTTTAAGCAAATCATTTCTAAATAATTGATTAAACAAATGTTATATTACATATATTAAATAGAAAATATATAAAATTATTTTACCATATACAAACAAGATTAAATTATGTTCAATAAAATTATTCCTTTGATTTCTCGTTAAATTGCAATGCTAACTCAATATCACATATAACTAAAATTGCTGTATATATTAACAAAGTTTTGCCCATTTTAAAATATCTACAACTATAATGTCAACTTATTGCAAAAAATATCATATAGGGTGTTCAAAAAGTCATGACCCCCCCTCCTATCTCAATGAATAAACAATTTTAGATATTCTTGTTTATTTATGTGATATAGTATTCTCCATTGTTTTCTATTATCCACTTCAATCTTTTGATCCATTCCAAGAACACGCTTTGAAGCTATTCAAAATTGACGTGTTCCCATGCCGTTAAAATTTGAGTTTTTAATTGATGTTTCGATTTTATCTCTTTATCTTCCAAATATTTTTTTAAATAACCAAATAACCAAAAGTCGCATGGGCTGATGTCAGGAGAATAAGGTGGGTGCGGAATGGATTTAAGCTTTATTTGATTTAATTTTTGTTGAACTAAATTTCCTTTGTGAACTTTACAATTGTCCATATGAATCATCATTTGATCTAAGTCCAATTGATCCTCATCCTCATTTGTATTTTTAATTATTTCTTCAATAATATTATCGATGAAATAGCGTTGATTATATTTTTTTTTTTTTTTTAGAAAATCAATGCATAATAGGGAATTTCCATTGAAGAACATTGTCAGCATGATTTTTTCACTGTCAATTTTCTTTTGGGTACGGGTTGGCACTTCATCTCGTGATGCTGCATACATATAAGAACTTTGATAATTAACATAAAACCATTCCTCCTCCCCAGTCATTATATTAATGAAATTTTTTCTTTTCCGCTTTTTTTCTAATATTTTTTAAAATTGATTTTGACATATCGACTCTTTCCAATTTTTGTTCTTCCGTCAAATCATGGGGGGACCCATTTCCTAGTGAAGCGCCTCAGCCCCATGTCCTCATAAAGAACTTTTAATACAGTATTTGGAGTCACTGATAATTGCTTTGGGATTAAGCGGGCTGAAATAAATGGTTGCTTTTGAAGAATTTTTTGAAATTGGATGAACAAGATCAGATGGGGGTCTCCCCTGTACGTTCCTCATCAAGGCATGAAAAGTCACCATTTTTTGAATTTTCTACACCACCTTTTGACTGTACTTATATGAACTGTATTATTTCCCAAGACAGTGAACATTTCTCTGTATATGGCTTTTGTATCTTTTTTCCTGAGAGGAAGAGAAATTTAATAATGAATCTTTGTTCGACGGCATCCATGAAAAAAAGTGACGGTTCTTCTCAAATTTTTTGCGTCACCAAAATTTAAATTAAATTTTTCTCGATATGCAATTAATCAAAAATCACATATTTCACATATATAAGATCTTCATTAACTATATTTTAATATTATATGAATATTTTATTTATAAACTAATCACAGCCCATAATAGGAGGGGGGGTCAGGACTTTTTGAACACCCTATATAATTAAAACGACATCATTGTAAATTTTTTTGATATTTTTTTTTCTATACACAGATATAACTAAAATTTCTGTATATATTAACAATGTTTTGCCCATTTAAAATATCTGCAATCATAATATCAACTTAAAGTGAAAAGCAAATAATTAAAACAACATCTTTCAGTATATTTTATTTATATCACAACCTTTGAATTTTTTTCAGTAATTTTTCGCTTTGTTCCACTATCGGGTCGCTAAGTGTCAATCCATGACTCATTAAATATCTCAATTCCTTAGATTGCAACTGGATATTATATTTACTGTTAGTTGCATCTATTAGCGCGTCAACCATTTTATATATTTCGGATATATTTTCTTCATCGTACGCCTCCGAATACCAAATTTTTTTAATGAACACGATGAAGCATCTTATGAACTCATTATCATCTCTTTTTATTATATCATTTGCCATGAACAATGAAGTAAATCCAACAGCAATTGCGCTGAACAAATTCTTTACCTCATCAGTTCTATTATCCATAGTATATATTTTAGTTAATTCCATTAACTTATTCAAGTAACGAATTTTTAATTCTTCAGGGATAACATTATAATGTTTTCGTAATATTAACCCAATCGATCGTACAACATTTGCATAATAATCTCTTTTGTTGTCGACGTTTGGATCTTCCAATAAGTTATACAGTTGTTCAAGTGGTTGATTAAGAATATCAAAATTAATTGGCGCATTAATTTGAAAGAAAAAGTCACCAATAGCTATAGCTGATAATCCCATAATTAATGGGTTACCACAATGAATTGTCATTTTAAATGCGTCGAATATTTCTTCTCGAAAGTCAAAAAAATCTTGATCAGAATAGAACATACGTGAAAGATTTTGAAGTGCGTTTTCGATTAATTCGAATTTTTGGTTACGTATTATATTAACAAATAACTCATATAACCTTGGTAATATATAATGTATTCCTTTTTTTAATTTTAATATTATGTCTCCAAGTAATTTCATTATTCCTATTTCTTTTAATGTCACATATGATATAGTAAAAGGATTTTGTAATATTTCATATAATTGTTGTAAATTAAGTTCAAGTAATTGCTTAAGTTTTACTTCTGTGATATGTATTCCATTTTTATTGATTAAATGTGTTAAAATATCATATGGTTTATCAACTATTTCACTTTGTTGAATTAGTTCACTATTGTTCATCATTTCAAATAGTTTTATATAGTTATCATAATTGCCTTCGTTAATTTCATTAGTAAAACTTTCGATAATTGTAATTAATAAATCAATGATTTCGATCGTAACGATAATGTTTCGTGACATGTTTTCAGCAATGGTCGCAAATATTTGCGGTAAAATATTCGGATTAGAAATAATGATTGGATGTGATGATGAGATTCGTTTTAATGTATAAAATGCTATTTGACTAATGCGTGGATTAGCATTTGAACATTTTATTAATATGTATGAAGAAATAGATTGCGTAATGAAATCATTTAATTCGTTATTAGAAATTGGATAACATAAAGCTGATATCCCATAAAGTGCAGAGATTTCGCCAGAAATTGGTATATCCTTTTGATTCATTACAAAATTAACAACGCATCGGAAAGTAAGTTCTGGATTGGCACGAAATAGATCACATATTACTTCATAAGCATAATAATAGACGGAATTTTCAAAATCTTTATCGTCGATAACACTTTCACTATTAGCAACAAGAGTATCCAACAATGGATTGATAAGACCTTTGGTTGCTTCAAACATAAAGTTATTAGGATAAACTTGTTGTTCATTGTCGGATTGACCGTTAACATTGTTGCACTTTTTTTTTAAGTCAAACTCAAAAAGTGCAAAGCGATGCCAAAAGTTGATGGAAACATATTTATAGATACTGCTAAAGCCTTTCATTACAGTTTCAAATACGTACTGCATGAACATACTGGCATGGCTATAAAATTCACAAAGAAATTGATACATTATAAAATGAAAGATTCGATATAATTCAAGATTTGCCCTGGGAAAACAAATGTTAAGGGAATGAAGAACTTGCATTACCCTGTCATTGGAATCAAAAACTTTTGGCATACATTTAATGAATGAAAGAAGACATTGACCACAAACAACATAATTTTCTATATGAAGATCTGGAGCTTCAAGATTTCTTAGTAAAAAAGGCATAAGGACTTGGGTGATTTTTGGATCCCATCTATCAACAACAAATTTTAGCTTCATGTCAAAAATTTCGGTAAAAACCTTAATTACACCGGTCCATGACTTTATGTAAGCATTCGTGCTTAAGCATCTGAGTAAAATTGGAAATAAATTAAAATTCTCCTCTAATTTAAATACTAAAGCAATAACAAAGGCAGACATATTTTTGACTGCAGGCCATGGAGCAGAAAGATGAAGGATAGTCGAATTCTCGATTCTGCATCTAATTGATTCCATATCACTTGAATTCCAATTTTGTTGAATGACTTTAAATGGTAAATTTGGTTGTTCTGAAATTGCACGACGAATCAAAATGAGTGCTTGCATGTAAATTCTTTCGTTTCCTTGTGGAAATTCTAGAGCACTTGCACATAGATCCATTAAAACTATTATTTTGGTAGTGAACAATTTATGAAGAACTTCAAATGAATTTTTCCTTTCTTCTTCATTTTCACTATTTATTTGCATCAAAAACACTAAGAAATCTTCAAATGAAGGAATATACTCCTCCATTTCTGGTTTGGAAAATTATGACCTTTTACTGGCACTTTTATCAAATACACCAATCCTAAAAGGAAAAATATTTACTTATCACCACTCTCATCAGCTGAGAGTTCATTAATGAATCGCTGTTTAGTGATGTTGAAATTCATACAAGTATTTTTTTGAAAATTATTAATAGATGTTTTTTTAAAATGTTTAAAAAGATTCAAACTTTTGATTGAAGACATTACTTCAAATTAAAGCAATTGAACTTGTTATTTATTACATAAGATTATTTATTCCAAAATAATGCATTAAAAATTTCATATTAAAACTAGATGAATAATTTTCATGATATCACATTAAAAAATATCTTACAAAAACTTGCGATAAATAGCAGGAGAAGTAGAAAGAAAAAGTGATAAATCTAACATATGTTATTACAAAAAGCCCAAAATTCATAACAAGGCTATAAGTTTTTACATTCTTAGAAACAAGATTGTAACTTATCAAAACATACTAAGAATTTACAAAGATGATCACAAAAAGATATTTTCAACAAATTATTTTTTAAAGTGATTTTTAAAGTAGTACAACCACTTGTAATCACTGGCTACTGATGTTTCTTCTAACTTTGATTGGTAAAATCAAATTCAAGCTGATCCCAATCAAATTCAAGCTGATCCCAATCAAATTCATCTGACCCAAAGTATGAAAATGGGAACAGATCTGTTTCTTTGCTTACTTGTTGCATCATTTTTTCTTTGGTAACGTTATCTTGTTGTTGTATAAATTCAGAATTATTTCTGATGTCTGTTTGCTGTACAATTTCTTCCTCTGCAACATTGTGTACTTGCTGCAGAAAATTACTTCGAATATTGTTGCCTATTTGTTCAAGTCTCTGTAAGTCATTAGAATTGGCGTTGATCTTTTGATTCACTAGAGGAATCGTTACAACCATCCCATTCGGCGCCGTAACTGTTATTGATTTAATTTTTCTCGAGCCCGAACTCTTTTGTCTCATTACGAAAATGAAGTGATGGAGTGTTCAGCACTCAGAACCAAAATCTTTGTGACACTTTCAATTCAATTTATAGTAAACTATTAAAAAATTCAATGCAAGCGCGTTTGTTGTAAGGCCTTACACTCATCACTTCACCTTGTTAAATTT
Source organism: Histomonas meleagridis (assembly GCF_020186115.1). NCBI lineage: Eukaryota > Parabasalia > Tritrichomonadida > Dientamoebidae > Histomonas > Histomonas meleagridis. Next base: position 301,032 of record NW_027150927.1, read on the forward strand.
AGGAAAGAATCATTAAAAAAATTATTTATCAATAAAAGCCAATAGCTAAAAAAAATATAGGATGCTTTAGCATCCAATTTAAGAGAAATTGGTAATAAATAGTGCGAATTTTTATGAACAAAATTATTAAAAAATAAATATATATAAAACATGCAACACAGACAAAAAAAAATCCTAAAAGTATTAAAGGAATTGATTTGTTGATTAAAATATTATTAAATTAAATTTATAAATTTTATTGATAATCAACAGATCTGTTCATTAATTTAAAAGGAAAACTGACACCACAAAAATTATTTCATATTTTGATATAAATTTAAAAATTCAGTATACTAATTTATTTTTTTTTCCTAATTAATTTTTTTTTTTAATGAAAAGATATATATTCATACACTAGATAAATCAAAAAAAATGTCTCCGGGCAGGATCGAACTGCCGTCAAGAGCGTGTTAAACTCCTATTCTAACCATTAGACTACGGAGACTTCTGATATTTATGTTCAAAAACATCACTTATATTTATAATAAAACAGAATGAAGTAATCAGATGATATTTTATTCATATCATTTTTTCAATTCGAATTTATAATCCAATTATATTTTAATTTATCTCACAATAATGCGTTATAATGTTAAGCAGGATGAATTTTACATAAATATTTCAAAATATTATTCTGTAATTCATTAAAAAAATATTCCAATCCGTCAAAAATAAATATTACTCTATATAGTTGTCTATTGTATTTCAACAGGTAGAGATAAAGAACTGATAATTTGTTATATTCAACCGCTTATTATATGACGCTTTTTATATACACCGTTTTGAAAACCATTTTTGAATATACAATTGAAATTTAAGGCGGTTATTTTTTTGAGTCAAAAAAGTGACCATATAAATGAGCTCTTCCTCAAACGCGAAACCTCTGAAGGTTGTTAACAAAACAGTAATAGCATTAACTGCTTATCCACAATTCTTAGGTGACCCAACAAATTTAGAAGAATTACAAAAAAAGATAAATCGTTATTTTGCCCAAATGGTAGAAATCTTATTTAAAAAGAAGGATGGCGATGAAAGTGATTCAACTGCGTTCCAATTAGCAAACGAAATCGGACATTCGAATTTAATAATGCTTGGATTAGATAATTTATTAAATTTATCTTCTGAACAAAGAAAGCAATTTGCAATTATCTTTACGGGATCCATTGCACAGCAATCTCAAAGTGAACATCCAGTTGCTACTTGGATTCAAAATAACCCAACAGTTATAGATAAAATCCTTTCTTTTTATGACCATCCAGAACTTGCTGTTTGCACCGGAGAAATGCTTAGGCAATGTGCTCGATATGAAGGCCCTGCAAAAGAGCTCTTAACCGACCAAAGGCTTGATAAATTATTCACATATTTCTTTGCTCCTAATTTCGATGTTTCAGCAGATTCATTTGCAACGTTTCGAGAGTTGCTTCTTAACGCACCACAAGCCGAAGAATTTTTAAAGGCGAACAATGAATCAATAATCAAACGTCTTCACAGCACATTGATTGAAGAGAATTATGCTATGTGCCGCCAAACTTTGAAGCTGATAGGAGAGATCATAATTACTTATCAAAGCTTCCAAGAAACGTATTTGGCAGATCCGCGAAATTTGATGGTCATCATGGACTTGATGGCGTCTTCGTACCATAACATATCGATGGAAGCCTTCCACGTGTTCAAATTGTTTGTTGTTAATGAGCATAAGCCGGAGTCGATTGTGAAGATTCTCCGTGCAAATGCAGAAAAATTGATTCCTTACATCAACGACTTGCTCGGAGAGGTTGAGGACGAAGATTTGAAGATAGAAAAGGATTATTTATTGATGCAGCTTGGAATGCTTATTCCTAAATAAACATACACACACCAAATTAAAATGAAACTCGAAATAAAAAACTAAAAAAGAAATATTTTTATGTTAAAAGTTTTGATTTTTTGTTGTTTTAAAATTTTTGAAAAATTATTGAGTCACTTTAAATAAACTTTTCAAATTGCATTTCATTGATCATAATCAAAAAAATGAAAATGAAATTATAGGAATAGAAACTTTTACATATATTTTAAAGAATGAATTTGTAATAAGACTTAAGGTTATGTTTCAAAAACTATAATTTTTTATAATATGAAATTAAAAAATTTTCCAAAAAATTAGGATCTAGTCAATACCAATTGTAAAAATCATTGAAAATTGGTAAAATGAATATAAATGCATATGGATTTGCCTAAAACACTTAAAATGTCCGTAAAAATTGGAACCAAAGAAAGTAAAAATCAATCCTTTTGATCTTCCATTAATTGAATAGATAATAGGTTGGATGATGTGTTCATGATTATCGAATATTTGATCTGATTTTCATTCAGGACATTAGCTTAGAGTTTCTCTTTCCATACAATGCGGATTATTTATTTGCAATAAGTTCTAAAGACCAGATAAATCATAGAAGATGTCGTGTTCTTGTGAAACTATTACATTCATTGACATAAAAAAAAATATCTGAATTTGATAACAAATAATGATATATATATTATCTTTAATCAAAAATTTAAAATTTTTTGTCTTATAATAGATGTAGATTTCTATATTCCATTTTAATCTGTTCGTGGGATAATTTATCTATTTTCCATTCATTATCAGTCGAACAGAAAAAACTCTGTTATATATTAAAGGCATAGTGACTGTCTATTATGAACTCACCTTTGATAAAAGTTAGTTCATTCTTTATTAAATATGCCAAGCAGATAAAATCATATCAAAAAGTTGAATTTGAATGGATATTGCCCAATTTTTAAATGGTCAGTGAGGGGTTTTTTTGAGGGGGTTATTCCTTTGTGTCAAACATCCCCCAACAAACATTTGTTTAATTGAAATTTTCAATGAAGTGAATCGTTTTTACATGCAGCCTTTCTTCTTCATTTTTCATTATGCAAAGCAATCTTAATCCGACACCAGCAACAAACGAGATTGAGAATGAAGCTGAATATGTTACAAATCAATCTATGCATTTGCAAATCCCTAACTCACTCATGCAAATAATTATTGATCTTAACCAAGAAAACCTCAAGTTATCGATTGAAAATACAATGAAATTATATGACACACAGAATCCTTAAATCCTGATAATTAAATCAACACTTATGAAATCATTGGAAAGTCGTCATAATGAAATCCTTAAGTTACTTCTTGAACAAGAAAATCTAACAAATAATTTTGATAAGATATATTTATAATGTTTAAAGTATAATTTCAACATTTCGAATTTCTTTATTATATTTGAAATTTATTTATACGATTTCAAGAATCACTTATTAATGAATTGAAAAGATGTAATCAACAAATGCTCGATTTACTTGAGAAAAAAGGAATTAACATAAACTTACAAAATCATAAAATTTGATTATATAATTTAATGTTTATATAAATCATTTGAAACATCATTAATGAAAGCATCTAAAAAAGGTTATTTGGAAACAGTAAAATTACTTCTTGCACAAGAAGGAATTGATATAAATCAAACAAATGTTTATAAGTTATATTTAGAGTTAATTTTAATGATATAAAATTTCAATGTTAAATTTGGAATTTGTTTCTATTATTTGAATCAGCACTTATTATGGCAATCAAAAAGAATGAAATAGAAATTGCAAAATTATTACTTGAACAAGAAAGAATTAATGTTAATGGAGTAAGTGTTTATTTGTTATATGTAGAATTTGTTTTAATTACATAAAGTTTTTGAATTATTTTTGGAATTTATTTTAGAAATATGATACAGCACTTATTTTAGCATTAAGAAATGGTTACGAAGAAATCGCTAAGTTAATTCTTCAGAATAAAAATGTTGATGTTAATGTGAGAGGTGATGTTTTTTAGGTATTTTTCGTGTTTCTAAAAAATGTTTGATGTTTATTATAAATGTTTTTCACACCATTACTTTTTGCTGCTCGTTATGGTTATACTGATGTAGTTAAGTTACTTCTTGAACATGGAGAACTTAATATTAATGTAACAAATGATATTTATATGTAATATTTTATGTTTGTTATAATGATTTAATATTTGTTTGAAAGATTTGGAGTTTTTTTGTTAGTTTTGATACAGCTCTTTCTGTGGCTATTAAATGTTGTAATAATGATATCGCGAAAATGTTACTTGAACGAAATGGAATTGATGTTAACAACAAAGATAAAATCGATTTTGTTGATTTCAAATATCAAAATAATATTTGGAATTCATTTCGTTGATTTTATACAGCTTTAATGTCTGCAGCGTATAATGGAAGTGTAGAAATTACTAAATTACTTTTAGAAAAAGAAAGAATTGATGTTAATGCTAAAAATATTTATTTGTTTTACTTAATATTAGTTTTGTCAATATAATGTTATTAAAAAATATTTAAAATTTATTCATTTTATTTCAAACAGCATTAATTTATGCAGCACAATTCGGCCGTACAGAAATAGTTAAATTATTACTTGAACACGAAGGAATTGATATTAACATTAAAAATGTTTATTTGTTATATTTAGAATTTGTTTTTATCAAATGAAAATTCAAAATTTAATTTGGAAATTATTTAATGTATTTAAGACAGCACTTATTTTAGCATTGAAAAATGATAAACCGGATATAGTTAAGTTACTTCTTGAACAAGATAATGTTGATATTAATATCAAAGATAATATCTATTTGAATAATATAGAAATTGTTTATAATATTTGGTGTTTCTTTATGTGATTTTTAACAATTTTAATGATTGTAGCATTAAATGGTCATACTGATCTTGTTAAATTACTTCTTGACCAAAATAATGTTGATATTAATGCAAGAGATAATATATAACTTCATTATTTGAAGTTTAACTCAAATATTTGGTGTTCATTTATTATATATAAAACAGCATTAATGCATGCAGCTTCAAAGAGTCATATCGATATCATTAAATTAATACTTGAAAAAGAAGGAATCGAAATCAATACAAGTGATGTTCATTTATATGACTTTTCGAAGTTTTTCCGAATTATTTAAAACTGTTTTTACATTATGTTTATTAAATGGACAAGCAGAAATCATTGACTTATTCATCAAACAAAAAGGTATTAATAGCTTAAGTGTAAATATTTATTTAAATGTTCTGAAGTTTTATTATAATACTTCGAAATACAGCATTTGTATTAGCGGTATTAAATTGTTATGTTGTTATAGTTAAAATACTTATTACACAAGAAGGAATTGATGTTAATGTTAAAACTATTTATTCGATTGATTTAATATATCAAAATATCATTTGGAATTTATTATATTCATTTAAAACACCTTTAATGATTGTGTCTGAATTAGGTTACAGCGAAATCGCTAATTTACTTCTTGAACAAAATGGTATCGATATTAATGCAAGAGATACTAATGTTAATATATATGATTTACTGTTTCATATTAATATTTGGAATTTATTTTGTTAATTCGATACTGCTTTATTAAAGGCTTCTCGTAATTGTCATAATGATATTGTGAAATTGTTACTCGAACAAAAGGAAATTGATGTCAACATTAAAGATAACAATGAGAAAACAATTCTTAATGAAACTGGTTTAATGAACAAGAAAGAAATTATTGATTTGATCGCAAGAAGAAAACAAAATAGTGAAATGATGATGAATTCCGGTAATCGCAGAGACATTTTCATACCTGGACATTGCACATTCGAGCAAACTGGTTACACAATGGTAAACCACAATAGATATTATAGGTGCAGAACTTGCATGAATAACTCAGGAATTAATTTCTGTTTTTGCGAGGAATGCGCTAAGGTATGTCACAAGGGCCACGACGTAACGCAGTCAGGTAGTGGTCCGGCATTTTGTGACTGCGGCGCTGGGCATTTCCTTTTCCCTTGCATGTTAATGCATAGACATAACGAAGAGAAAGAGAAAAAGGATGAAACCGAAAAAGCGTAGAAAAAATATTAATATATTTTAGCATTACAATAAATATTCTAAAAAACGCTTTAATTTAAACTGATTTATATTTTTTTATTGATCAGTTACGTAGCAAAGTGTCACAGCGTTTGGCAATAACAGGTGTGTGTTGCTTTATATTTGTGTTTCATTTTGTTTTAGATTAATATGTTATTTTACAAAACCATTGGTTATACTAAAACTAATACAAAACTTTATCGGAAAGTGTCTTTATGATTTAGGAATTTTCCAAAGCAATGCAAAGTTAATCTATTTGATATACATTTTATCTGATTTTTTTTATAACATTTGATTTAGCCAAAATTTGTTCGAAAAGATTTTAATGTCACGGATTTTATTCATTGATATCTCAAATTTTTCCTCATTACTTCACAGATAAATGGATTCATTATTTTGTTGTAAAAACTCAATATAAAAAAATTATTTACAAAACAATTTACAAATCAAAGTTCTTCATTATGCAATTCCTCAGCCTTTATCCACTTTGCACCGCCGTCAACCACTCTATCCAATGCCGCACTTAGCTCGTCAATGTCCTCCACTATGACAAATCCCTTTTTTCTTGGGTTCCATATGTAATACATATTTTCTTTCATTTGCTTAAACGGAAGGTTTCCTTCTCCATAAAAGAATTTCATTTGCTGCCGCTTGCACAGTGTTCGTATTTGTCGATATTCGTTGCATATGTCATTTCCAGTGTGCAATACGCAGAAATCACGACCATGACATTGGGCAGCAAACTCATCCATCCGATAAAAGCCTTCGTCATCAAATGTGTCGTTTATCTCTAAAGTTCCGTTCAAGAATTTTGAAATTGAATCTGATAATTCTTCTTCAGTAAAACTTCCACGATAACGAATTTGATTGGTACTGTTGAAGAAAACAATCGTTGGAAGTTTGGCTATCGAAAATTCTCGATGAATATGGAATTCGTTACATATCCCAAATCGGACATATTGATCTTTGAACTTTATGGAAAGTGTAGCCCATAGAACAGAAACTTTGATTTGCTCAGTGAAAAGAACAACTGATGGAATAGATTCTTCAAGCCATTTCCGATCAAAGGTTCTTACAAAATTTGGAATTTTTTCACTGATAAATGACACAATATGGCTTGCTTTTTGCTTCCCTCTGTATTCTTCGGCGCCTCCAGAGTAATATATTTTAATGCAAGGAACATAATTTATCGATAATTTCCGTTGTAAAAATGGTTCTTTTGTAATATTTACAATGCCAAATTTAACAACTCCATGGATTATTTCTGACGCTTTATAAAACTCTTTATGTGCTTTGATGCAACTTTCATGGTTCATTCCAATAAAAAGAATAACCCACGTTGTTAATTCATCTTTCTTAATAACATTATCCCGAAACCCAGGTGAATCTAAATATACAACGTTTGTATCATTAATCGAACAAACAAGCGAAAATAACAACGAAATCATTAAAAATTTTATTTGGTCAGGTTTTAACGTTCGAACGTTTAACGATACTTTGACCGAATAACCATTTAAAAAATCATTGATAAACCAATCAAAATCTTTTTGAACACACAAAGATTTTGGGTTTGAGTCTGGGAAATTTAGCTCCGTTAGACAAACGCTTTCCATTCAATTTTCTTATATCAAAATTGTTTATTTATTGATAAAGTATTCAAAAAGCAATTTATGACATGTTAGGAATTCGTTGTGAACAATCATTCTATGAAAAAGCTTCTTTATATTAATAATTGAATACCAATTTAATTTTCAATTGATTCATAAAAAAAACCTTTGCGGCAGTGCCTCAATCCAAATTTTCTTCGATGCTAGTCTGTATTCTGTTAATGACTATTCATGTTCAAATACCATCTCAAATCCAAAAAATGTCACAAAATTTAATAATGTTTGGAAAATTATTTTTACAACATTTTCAAAATTTGTTGATTCTTAAAAATTTTTCAAATATCAAATTTAATGGTTTTATGAAGATCGTGTACGTTAAAAATAATCATTTTTCATTCCTTTCTAATTTTTATATTTCTTTTATTCAAAATTTTAAGAATTATCAAGTCTTTAAATTTTTATTCAATTTGTCATCAATATTAACATATTATAAGACATCATTATTATTAAATAAAATAAGTTTAACAAAAGTTTTACTAAAAATTTCTTTGATTCATGAATTTTTACGAATTTTTTATCAAAATATTATTAATATTTATTTCTATTATCATTTTATAATTTTATTATCTTTATTTATTACTGCCGTTATTATGATTAAATATTTAAAAACATTTAATAATAAATATAAAAAAGAGAAAATTAAATATCAAATCATTCCAATATTATTTATAATTTTTTTTATTCGATCGAAAGAAATATTTAATGAAACGAATAAAACTCTTATTATAACTAATTCAAGTGAATATGAATCAAGAGGTGAATATAAAGAAGAAACAGAACATATTATTATTCAATATAATATTGAAAATATGGAAGCAAATGAATTTTCAAAATGGACTTCTTTATACTCAGCTGAATTTTATAATATAAATACGATTGGAAATAATTCATTTCAATCATGTTCTAAATTAAAAACAGTTATCATTGGGAACAATGTTATAACAATTGGAGATTTTGCATTTTGTTTATGTTCTCAATTGAACACAGTTGTTATTGGAAACAATGTTATGACAATTGGAGATTCTGCATTTAATGGGTGTAGTACATTAATGAATATTACAATACCAAATTCAGTAACAACAATTGGACCACGTGTTTTTTCTGAATGTACATCACTTAACAATATTCACGTTTTAGAAGGGAATGAATATTTTAAAGATAAAAAAGGTATTCTTTATAATAAAGGAATTACTACGATCATTTGTTATCCATTAGGAAAACAAAATGAAACATTTTACATTCCAAAATCGATTAAAACTATTGGAAGTTATTCATTTTATAAATGTTCATTAATGAATATTACAATAACAAATTTTGTTACATCAATTGAAACCAGTGCATTTGAATTTAGTTCTAAATTATATACAATTATAATTGGAGAAAATGTAACATTTATTGGTGATTATGCATTTGGTGGTTGCACAAATCTCAAATGTATTTATTTTTTGGGTTATGAGTCACCAGACAACATCGCTGAGAATATTTTCTATGAATCATCAACAACAATTGTTATGACATCTGATTTATATAAAGGAGATACGTTTGGATCATATAATGTAATCAAAGGTACACCAATTGATGGATGTAATCCGTATCACTGGCCAACGCACACATTTACAAATTCAGAATCATTTTCGCAAAGTAATACATATTCGAAGTCAAATACATTCACTAAATCGAATACATTTACACGAAGTAATACAATTTCTAAATCAAATTCATTCTCGCTATCAAATGCACTCACACAAGGTACTGTATATTCATATTCTTTAACAAATTATATATCTATTACCCAGACATTACTCGTCAACAACACATTTTTGTCTCACACAATATTTGTTACTGTGACCAATTCCACATACACTTACTATTACACCCAATCTATTTATTACGAATACACAATATGTTTTTATACCACATATTATTACGACTTTACTTATTTCGTTCTGACAGATATTCAGTCTTCTGAAAAAAACGAAGCGCTTTCATCGAAAGTCATCGTTGGCATTGTCTGCGGTGCAGTGGCATTTGTTCTTATCCTCATTGGACTTGTTATCTTCATAATACGAAACAACAAAAGTGAAATTTCACCCACAAAATCGCAAATACGTTCGCAGTCATCAGAATGTATAAAAGTTGAACAAGTTAACACTGAATTTAACACATTAATTGCTAATGAAGAAGACGACCAATGGATATAAATGATATCTTCGAGACGATTTTGTGGAACTTATTTTATATTTAAAAAAGGAATTTTACCAGTTCAATTAGAATACGATTTTACAATAAATTATACTGGTGTTGGTATTTGTTTTCTATGTTTTGTGTATACAAATGATAATTTAATTTGTATAAAATAATTCAAAAGTTTTTTTGAGGATTTGTTTTAGGATTGATTTTGGATTTGTTGGTAATATATTTTAAATTATTGCATTTTGTGTTCATAGAGATTAGAAATGTAATGTTAAGCTTCAATGATAAATATCTCAGAACGAGTAAGATGTTAGATCATTTTAAAAAGTTTATAACAAAAATTTATAAACATTGAAATTACTCCTTGAATAAGTATAAATTGATATTAATGCAAAAAATTTTTATTTATTATAATTAATATTTATTTTGATAATTTGAAAAAAATTAAATTACTTCTCGAACAAAAAAAAATTGGTATTAACACTAAAAAAATATTTGTTTTATTGAAAAAATTATTACAAATATCAAAATAATATTTTACATTTTTACATTGACTTTTTTTATTTTATTTTGAGAAGATGCCAACTTATCAAATATCTTTTTATTCTAAAAATATGATAAATAATATTACTTCCTTAAAGGCCAACAGATAAATTAAAATAGTCAGGAATAATTATCTAAAAATAAGAAGGTAGTTTATAACAAGTTAATGAATTCTTCAATCTTTTGATACTTCAAATTTGTATTGTAAATATCCTTCATGTATATACATGTATATTGCATGTGTTATTTAGCAAAAGCACCACCTTAACATTTTCTTTTTGCATTTATTTTTCTAATAACTCTTACAGTTTTATATTATTAATCTAATAAAATAATGTATTTATAATAACATTTATAAGAATACTTGTAAATTGATCTTTACCTTGTTTTCCCTCATAAAAAATATTTCAAATATTAAGTTTAATCAAATAAACAATTTATGTTAATTAATAGCACATTCCCATGGGAACTTACGTGTAAGTTCGTTTCATCAAAAGTTTACAGATAAAAATTTACGTTCTTCATCTTTTGGCAAGCTTGCCATATATCGAAGAATTGAAAGCCAACACTCTTCACTCAATGCTCCAATTATCTTGTTTGTAAGGTCCCATCCTGGACGACGAATTTCTAAAGGATTTCCTTTCCATATGATTACAACGGCTGGTGTTGGAATAACACCAAAGCTAGCAGCAAATTTTGGGTTTTTGGCAGCATCTATGATGAATAATTTCCCGACTGTGTCTGAACTATAGTTTATGCGAAATTTGTTAAATAACATCGCTGTAAAAAAAGAAGGTGTTATTTCTGTATGATAAAAACATATTGCAATAAAAGCATCTGTAGAACTAGTTTTTGATATTTCGATTGCTTCATTTACTTTTTTCACGTCATCACTTTCTATTTCCATTAAGTTGGAATTGGGACGCCCCGAAATGACCGTTTAATTCTTTTTCCTATTTGCAAAATTAACACTTTGAAACTTGCAATGAAAAACTTTTTTCATTATTCATATCTTTATTCAAATAACATCATTTGAGGAAGGTACAACTTGTATCTTACTTACTAAAAAAACATAAAATAATTTGGAAAATAAAACTTTATTTTTTATCACAAATCAATTTTTAACACGGGACTTCAACAGGTATATCACTACCCATTAGTTCATCAAAAGGTTTTAATCCCGGAATATCATTTGAAACCACATTTGCAGAAACAGCGGTTTCTTCAACTCTTTCTTCATTTGAAGATTTTGTCACGTCATCACCACATCTGTTTCTCACCCAAAACTTTACAATTCCTTCCTGCCCAGACGAGGCTAATATATGTCCGAGTGGATGGAACCTTAATTGGTTAATAGAATGCTGGTGTGCTTTGGGGAGGGAGTACAACGGTCGCTCATTGCCAACACACCACCAGTGAAGTTCACCAGTGAAACCGCCGCTTGCGAACAAATGCTCGTGAATCGGATGCCATTCGACAGTGAATGCTTCTTTCTCGTGACCTTGGAATACCATCCATTCATTCATAATGCGAATATCAACAAGACGAATTTTGGAATCTCGACCACATGAAAGTACCCAATTTCCATTGCGATTCCAGCTAACTTTGGTGACAACGTTCTTATGGAGTGCGATGGATGTGAGACAAACAGGATTATCGGCTCGTGGATCCATAAGATAAATATGTCCATCTTTTCCTCCACTGGCAATGAGGGATCGAGATGGATGCCAATCAACTGTACGAACACTACAACCATTGTCATTTAATGTACATTCCATTTTGCATGTTGCAAGATCCCAAATTTTAATTGTTGTATCATCAGAACAAGATGCAAATTTGCGATCACCGGGTGCAAAGGAAAGTTGTCGGACTTTGTCTTCATGAAGTTTCCATTGTTCAATGACATCGTAATTTGTTTGCCATACTTTGAGAAGATTGCTTTCATCAACTGTTAGCATGTAATCGCCACTACGAGACCAAACTAAATCAAATATGGCACATTCTGGTTCATGACGTTGCATCATAATTTCGAAATTAAAACCTAGACCATTCCAAAGAGTAACCATTCCATTTGCATAACCTGCAACAAGACGTTTGCCATCGGGTTGCCAAGCCATTGCATTGATGCTAGACCTCTTCTTATTTGTTGATGCACGAATAAATTTTGATGTTATTGAAGTACTGAGACTTTTATATGCAAACGGAGGATATAAATTCCGAAGTTGATCTGGTATGTTTTGCGGGTATTGATCATATGATTGATATGGCCGATCTTGGCGGAAAAGAGTAAACGCTTGTTGATGATCAATCCATCGACGTGTAATTACCTTTCTTTGACGCCTACCATCATATACTTGTTCTTGCTTTGGGTAATTTTCAGAATTACCGAGCATTAAGTTGTCTTCATCATCATTTCCGTAGGTCTGCATTTTGGTCACTTTTCTGACACTTTTTATTTTTTGGACTTTTGACACTTTTCAAATAAACAATCGAACGTTAACTCATTTTAGTGGTTGACTTCTTTGGAAATCATGTAAAAAGTATAAGAAAAATTCTCTTTGAATGATAAAATCGTACCACACTATTTCCTTCTGGGTATAATGAACATAATATTTTTATCCAAGATAAATATCATATTTTGCACATTATCAAACACTAAAATATGATCAATAAGCCCAAAAAATTACAAATTAGTAAACCAAAAATTCATTTTAAAATATCATCGAAAGACAAATCAATTTCTCAGATCAATATTTAAGATTCGTTTAGATCAGTCCAAATAATATTTAGTTTCAAATTTGTTAGTTCAACTTTGAGACATCGACGTCAGCAACGTTTAAGAACAAATCTGATCCGTATTTCCTTCTCATGAATCTAGTTTCCTCTCTATCCTTTTGAGAGAGCATCTCTTTCACTACTTTAATGTGTGGCATTAAATCTTCTTCAGTGTACATAGTATATTGTCTCAATTCAGTTGTCCATTTTTCTTCTCCACATAATAATCTGCATGCCATCACTGCGACAGATGCCATCAAAGAAGCCTTAGAACCAAAGAAATGTTCCGAGCTTTGGCATATTTCCAAAATATACCGTGCAAGGAGAATGGATTTCTTTGTTTGACCACTAATTCTCATGAATTGCGTAAGGAAGAAAAGTGGTGTCGGGAAGGTTGTGTCGAAAACAATGGAGTTAATTACATAGTTTTCGGCTTCAAAGAGTTCGTTTCGTGTAAATTCATGTCGGCTCAATTCAATAAGATCATCAGATTGAGCTGGTTGAACATCTTCAATCTTGGAGGCTATGAATAAACAAGCGCATCCATAAAGAATGAGTTTGCGTCGTGGAATATGTGCTGTGGTTATAAATCTATCTAATATACCTAAGAATCTGTAAAAACCATTGGTTGTAAGACATAACTTAAAATGAAAGCGACACATGGCATCAACAAGAAGATTTCGATCTTTCATGGTTATTTCTTTCTGATTGAAGGTAAGTGGTATTGCAGAAATTTCATTTTGACGCATGGTACGATATATGATATGTTCGAATTCAACAACGTCCTGTGGATCTTCAATGGAACCAATTGGGATTTCGGTGTGTTTAAATGGCTCTCTCGGAATCACACGTGTTATCTGTGAAACTTTTTGGACTGGTTGACGTGCAACTGTATGATTTGCTAATTGCCCTAAGGGCGTCCTCCTGCTAAGCTTGGCATCAGTTAATCCATTGGTTCTGCGTGCGACAGAGATCTTGCTCATATGTAAAATAAACCTAAACGTACGAATATGGTCTCAGAAAATTTTAAACGTAAATATTTCCGTACGTTAAGGTGTCAGAAATTGATTTCATTAAACCTGAATTTTTCTGATTAATAAAAAGAATTTTAAAGAAAATAATATAAAAAAGTTTATATTATATCGTAGCTATTCTATAAATAAAAAAATCTCGAAAATTGAGCTGATTAATAAATCAATTAAAAAAAATTATCAGGTTCAAATGACTTGAATATTATAATTTAAAAAATGCATGGCTAATGTTGTTTCCATATTTCAGTGATAATTAATGTAATATTCTAAGGAATTTTTTTTTGGTCGGGAACATTGCCGTTTAATAATTATTGGAAGAGGCAAATGGAAAATATTGTTCAAAAAATCAATTTTCTAGGAGATTCAGCAATAAACGAAATAGACCGCATCTTCCATTCAAACAAGTCTTGGCTATACAGAGAACTGCAAATTCATCAATATAAAATTGAAAATCCATTCATACCACCACCAGAAATTGATGACCCACCGATTATGCCTAATATACCAGCAGACCATGATGATCAAAATTATAGCAATGGTCCAAAATATATCAAAAATTTTAAATTTCGTTTTGATTTACAACCAGAAAATCCAAAATACGAAGAACGGCCTCTTTTTACACTTACATGTAGTCATGAAAATCCAAGAGATTCATATGAAATGAGTGATTGGGAAGATGAAGAACCAATGAAGTCTTTTGATTTAGACTTAAACTCGGAATTTTTTAATGGAAAACCAGTGCCAAAATGGGCATGCGGACAGCAACTAGCAAGGGCTGTTAATAGGCAAGATACTTCAGACGGTGACAAAATTTTCTGGAATCTTCCAAAAAGATGTAATCTAATTGAAGTTTTCAATACTACTGTTTTTAAGTATTATTGTCAGAAGAAATCTAGAAGTTAAAAATTGTAAGTAAAATATTAGTATATCAAACATTTATTCAAAAAAAATAATACAATATTATCCATGCGTATTTTGGTCTTGAGCGTAGAGTGCTTTAAGAGCCTTGAGCTTTTCTTCTTCCATTTTCATGTATGACTTTGCAACTTGATTTTGCTGATAAGCCTGTGAATTTTGAATGATCTGTTGTTGATTTTTTGGCGGAGCTGTAATGGCATCATTTTCAATTACATCATTGATTACTTTTATTTCAAATTGAGCTTCATCTATTTGTTGACTTAAACTTTGATTTCTAAATGCTTTGAGAGTAGAATAATTTATTGGTGTATCAAATGCTTGTCTTATAAGTCTAGCTTCAGAAATCCTTTGCTGTTCACAATAATTACGAATGATTTGAGAAAATTCAGGAGAAGTTATATCGAACATCTACATTTTGATTGACTAGGTTTGTTCGAAATCGCGGACGTTTTTTTCAATGCAATATCTTGTTTAAACCGCCTGAAAAAATGTCCATGTGAAGTGACAATTTTGCTTTGCTCAAAAAATGGAAAATCAGAGACTCAAAGATGCTATTAGCAGGATATCCACGATCGTAAGAATGAACATCCAGACTTCAACTTTCGTGATTGATAGACTAAAAAGCTTGAATCAATGTTTAAGAAATCCCCCATCTGAATCAAATTTTACAAGAAATGCATTCGATGGCGGAATTGAACAGGCAAGAAATCAAAATGAAATAGAACGGAAAAGAGTAGATGAAAGACTTCGAGGTTTTTCTGTAAAAACCAGTGAAGGATGGAAAACAATTTGTGATTTTTATGGTCCAAGTCTTAACCAAGCTGAGCTCTTGAGCTTGGCTGAGGTTATAGCATTACAGTTAAATTTAAAAGTAGACAGAGAGGCAAAAAGAAGAAAAGAGGTTTTAATTAAATGGTTTGATGAAAACATAGAAACAATTAAACCAATACTTCCTCTGGTAAAGCTAGAGGATAGTGAAGGGAGACCTGTAACCGGAAATCTTGCATTAGCACATGTTTGAAATAAATTATTATTGAAATGAATATATTCAAATTTTTGCAAAATGAAATGAAAACGAAAATCGTACACAACAAAACAAGTTTATATAATTGGAGATATAATTAAAGAGGTTTGTATTTGTTTTCGTGGCAGCCGATTAAAACATAAAGACAAATGATCAAACATGACCCATTTCAAGTCTGTATTATTTCTTTTGTGTTCTTCTGATTGTTGATGCTCTCTTCCATTTACAAATCTTTTATTGCAAATTTCACAATATCCTCCGTTTGTAAGTTGTTGTTCTCCTTCTCGTGGGAGGGCCTCCAGTACGCTCATGTAAAAGTCAGTTTCTGTTGAGTTTTGATTTTTGTTGGTAAAAAATGGTGATATTAATTGATCATAAGGAATTGATGCTAATATAAGTTGTGGCATATGAGAAATATCTTTATAGTTTGGACGCAACCTTCCAAAAGCATCGCAAATTACTAGCCTCCCCTTGAAATCAGAAAAATTAATATTTTCCAAAAGAAAAGGTACTTGTTTTACCAAAATAATTTTAATATTCTTATTTGAATTCTTGAGTGAATCTATTTCTTCTTTTTTATAATCTGTTAAAATATAATCTGCATTATCTGCAACTTTTACACCTGAGTTTTGGAGTGATTTGATTAAAATCTGTGTTATCAATTTAGATTTAACCAAAACTTTAATAGTAATTCCTCTAAGAAGCTCAATTGTTAAAATTTGTGAATTTCTATTTGGCAATAATGATTCCATTTTTTGCTTTAATATTAAAGCGTCTCTTTGTGCAGTATAAAGCCTTTTCGAAATTGAACGATTTGACATTTGTCGATTTCGAAAAGGCAAAGACATCTTAATTTTAAACAGACACAACCGGCAGAAAAAAATCAATTCAAATTTTTTTGGCAGTTTTAAGGAAGAAACGAACAATTGGCAAAAATGGAAAGTTGCCGCGAATTAATTGACTCTTGGGAAAATGGATGGATGGTGTCATTAACTGAACCATATAAAGACGAAAAAGATCAAACATGGGTAAATGTTAAGTTTTCAAAGCCAACAAAAACAAAACCAATTCCAGCACATTATATATCTGTTAGATTTAAAATAGAAGATGATAAACCTGTTACATATCTAATAGAATGTGATCGCACTGAGAAGAAAATTTCAATACCAATTACAGATAGTACTTTACAGATGCATTTACGAATCAAGGCTAAATGTGGATCACGAGCAAAAGACATAGGCCTTCTTGAATGATGAAAAATCACTTGTTTAAAGCAAAATATGATTTCAAATAAACATGTATTTAGATTGTTATAGTCATGAACAGCTTTACTTTTTGTTTACATTAGCGCAATTTTTTTGTAAAAGCTGACACCAAGTTGAGGGAATACAAATGCCGTATTTGTAATAACATTTTTTTATGCTGATATTACTGTCACTTTTTATTGTTTTTTATATTTAAACGTTTTTATGTCTGAAATCATCTTTCTCCAAATTGGACAAGCAGGCAATCAAATTGGCTGGAAGTTTTGGGAGAAAGCACTTCAAGAACATGTAAATTATCACAAGCAATCACCATATGATCTTTCTTATCAATCCTTTTTTGAAGTTGGGGATGGCGGCTCATTTTCAACTTTAAACAAAGTCCGTGCTCGTGCTGTTTTAATTGATACTGAACTTAATGTTACTAAAAAACTTCAAGAATCAAAAATAGGTCGAATATTTCAAGGCTGTAATATTTCTTTTGATGCCACTAGCTCAGCTAATAGTTGGTCTTTTGGTTATCATGGCCATGGTGTTGATCTTGGTCCTATAGTTTTTGAGAAAATCCGACGTCTTGCTGAAAATACAGATCATTTAGATTCATTTTTCATGCTTCATTCTCTAGGAGGTGGCACAGGCTCTGGCTTTGGCTCATATATTCTTGAGAATCTTGCTGATGAATATCCAAAACAATGGAAAATGGCCACTGTAGTTACTCCATCTACATCATCTGATGTTGTTATTTCACCATATAACTGTGTAATGTCATGTTCACATCTTTGTCAATATGCTGATTGTGTTTTTCCAATTGATAATTCCGCATTACAAAATTATGTATATGGTTATGAACAACAGACGCAAGGTGCATATGATCAAATGAACACTGTTGTTGCCAATTTTCTTCTCGATCTTACAGCCGGCTCACGATTTTCTGGCAAAATGAATGTTGATCTTCGTGAAATCGAAACGAACATGATTCCATTTCCTAATCATAAGTTTCTTGTATCCGGAATATCACCTATCATTCCTAAGAATGCACCACGAAGTGTTAGTGGGTTCTTTACGGAAGCAATGAGTTCTAAGGCGTCATTATGTGATGTTGATCCACATTCAGGAACATATTTATCTAATGCATTACTTATTCGAGGCGATGTAACATTGAACTCAATAAGACAAAGCATCGATAAAATGTCATCCGGAATGCATTTTCCGCCATGGAATAGCGATGGATGGAAAATTGGTATTTGTAATAATCCGCCGCTTTATTCGAAGTTATCTGTGCTCTGCTTAACAAATACTTCGGCTATACATAATATGTTTGATACAATGGTCGAAAGGTTTAATAAATTATTTAGAGCGAAAGCGTATCTAAAACATTATACAGATTATGGAGCGGAAGAAGATGACCTCGTAAATGCTAAGGAAATGTTACAATTTGTGTCTGCAGAATATTGCGATATGGCGCAAGAACAAATGATACCAAAAAGACCAAATATTATTGTGTGATTTTGTAAAATAATAATAAAATATTCGAAATATTTATTTGAGATTGTTATAAATATGTTTCTCTATCATGGGTGCCCATTCAGTATATGGGTTTTCGTCGAGTTTAAGAGTTCCAATTAACTCAAATAGATTGATTTTCTTTGGTTTTCGATGGTACTTTTCTTCAAATTCAGCAGAAAGTCTTTTGAAAGTTATTTGGCTGAACATTTCGACGAAATTGTCCTCCATGGCATCAAACATTGCATTCATAAAATCAATTTCTTCATCAAGTTGGTAAGATTCTTGAAGAAGTTGTGCATATTCACTTTTCCTTTGTATTTCACCAAGGCTGTACCTTTCTTCATGGTCAAAATTGAGTGAACGAACGAGTTCATTTTCATTTTCCAAAATATCATCAATATTTTCTTTCCATACCATTTCATCATTTTGATTTTTTTCAATCCGCTTTTTAACTTCTTCGAATTCTAAGTCTGTTGAGTCACTTATTGGACTATTATCAAGTAAATTTTCTGTAAGTAATGAATTTCTTGCTTTCCGAGAAAGTGAAGGACTTGCACGGAATGGAGTATGATTTCGACGTTTTCCTTCGGGCTGTATATTTGGCGATAAATTTTCTTTTGGGGAATAATACATTTTTTAATTTTTTTGTACGTTTACCATTTTTATAAACGTACATAAACGGTATTCTAAAACCTTTGGGAAATTGGTTCAAATATATAATATATATTTTATTAAAAAATTTTTGAGATTTCTATTTCCTCTTAATGATACACATTATTTTATTTGAAGTTTATATTATTTTTAAATATTTAAATCAGAAATAAAAACCTTATAACACGAATTATTATAAGTTAATTCTCTTTATTCATATTTATAATATTTTTCAACATTGAAGCTGCGGCTCTTGAACCAGTTTTTTCTATGACATCGCCCAATTTCTCGAACATTTCGCATGGTATTTTCCTCTCAGTTGCTTTTAATGTTTTCAGTGCCCAACTCATTGCAGCTTCTGCCTTTTTCTTTCCTGATGCCGATGTTTGGTATTCGACGTTTACCAATGTAAACACAGCGTTTTCTATATCATTAACATCAATTTCATCATATTTCACGCATTCTGCCATCCACAATCTCAAGTTTTTCATTGCGGATTGTTTTGTTATATATTTTGGTACAATTTCCAAAATATATTTCATTACACTATTTGCAAGATTAAATGATTGTTTAATTTTCATTAATATAATATATGTACCGCCAATTGCGTTATTTTCATCCGAAACAATTTTATCAATTTGTTGTATGATAACTTCAATAATTTGTTCTTCATTTAATAATGAAAACAAACTTTCGATAATTTTAATTTGTGATTCGTTTTTAATTTCGCCTTTAAACTCATTCATAACAATTGGTATAACTTCATATGAATCTTCTTGCGTTAATGGAAATGTAAACATATCATCAGAAGTTGGAATTTCGTTAATTTTTTGGATGTAATACGGAATTACATATTTACATAAATCTTCTCGCTTAATTGCGATTTGTAATAACTCGGGAATATCCGAAATTATATTGACAGAAGAAGAAGAAAGAGCAAAAATTCCGCATTTTAATAGTTCGATTCCAATGTTTTTATAATGCGGATATGAACTTTTAATAAGTTTCGATACAAATTCGATAAAAGATGTTTTATTCGGTTTAATAACATCAAAGTTTTCGTTGATTCCAATGATATTATTTATGGAATTAATCATCGAAATTACTTCATTAGAAATTTGTGAAATTTCTTTTCGTGAATTTGTTTCTTTGATTATTGGCATCTCGATACCTAATGATTCTGTTAGAAGTGGTTTACCATCATTAGTAGTTCGACGCATAATATTATTAATAAATTCCGAAAGTTTAATTCGATCTTTTTCATTAGAAACTTTCGAAGTAGCCTTTTGAAGTATTTCCTTAATAATACCAAAATTGTTGATACGTTCGCGATGGATTTGTGCCGAAAGTAATTTATATGCAACATTAAATGATAATTCTTTGGTTTCATTAATGATTTCTAATGTTTGTTCATCATTAAAAAGTGTAAAACAGTTTCGAATGTAATTAAATAAAAATTTATGTAAATGATCGCGTGGATATGTAAGAATAATATTTAACACTTTATGCATTAGTGGATCTGAATTATTTATCATGGCAGTAAGTTTGCGTTTGATGGATTGAACAAGCCAAGCGTTGTGTGGTATGGAAATTGAAGAGTTAAATAATTTGCGATTTTTAAGAAATGTTATAAATTCGTTGGAATCAAGATATGGAATTGAAGACGCAATAAGAGCTGACATAATAGGATGATTGAATTGATCCTCCATATATAGAGACGATGATAAACTTATTAAATCAGATGAGTGATTTTCAGAAAGTAAACAGAGAAGAGGATGTATTGAAACGGAATTTGTGACTGTTTCACTTAATATTGGTTGGAATTTTTCAAAGGATTTTGGAGATAGATTGATCTGAAATTCTTTATTAAGTTTGATTTTTGGATAATGACGCGACAGAACTAACCAAAGGTATAATCTGTCTGCTGATGATGGTGCATCTTCTTTTTGGTTTTTGAAAATATTAAGGACTTGCTTATAATCAGTTGGAAAGAATTGCAATACTATGTCAATGGCGGTTTGGTAGCAAAGAGTACGAAAACATTTATTATTTTCTCCAATTGATAAAATTTCATTTATAAATTCAATTGCTAATTGGGTATCATCTTTTAATAAACCTGACTTAGATATACACAAAAGACACAATGCGTAAGTGAGACGACGGACACGTTTTACAACATGATGTCCAACTTGTGGAAGACAATTTTGAAAACGTTCTCGAAGTTCAGATGCATCTAATTCATTCACATGTTGTTCAATTATTGAAGACATTAAGGTGAGATATTTTCCTCGAAATTCTGGTTTGTCATCAGATATTTGGATTGCAATTAATTCGAGAATTTGTAAAAGATTATCATGGTCTTTTGTTAATTCTATAATTTTTTCAAAGCAAACATTTATATTTTCCTTTCGAATAAGAGTTTGTAGATTTTCGGCTTCCATTTAAATTTTGGTCGAGCAAAACAAAAATTTAATAGCGCCTCAGGTTCGATTCCCCACACACCTTATTTTTTACGGATAAAAAGTGCCACAGTTTCCACAAATGTAATAAAAGGAAAAAATTACTCAAAGTCTAAGTTCTGCATAAACGGACATATATGTTATAAATTAAGGAAAGTTTATAATAAATAAAAATTGCACCAAAATGCAATCAAGCAATTCTTTCATGTTAAAACTTTAATTAACAATTGAATAGAAAAAAATTGGAAATAAGAGGAATTGTACATACCCCCGAAAAATAATACAGTAAATTGATATGATAGCGATCGCAATTTAAATTCGAATACAAGCTGTTGTGCTATCTAAAAATATGTTAGAATAAAAATTAAAATCACTTAATATTTGGAATAAATAGTATTTTTATGAAAAATGTTGAGTCTAAACTATTTTGGTATAACCAAACATGCTCTTGTAAAATTTGACGTTTTTTCATTTCCTTCATTTCTTTTTATAAGTAATCCCAAAATAAACAGAGCAGATTTTGAAGCTGCAATAGAAAACGCTGTGTCGAATGATTTAAATATATTCCAAATAATATTTTGAAATATTATAATAATAAAATCAACACAAGATACAGTGAAACAACTGCCACAATATTTGAATCAATTCCTTTTTGATCAAGAAGTAACTCCACAATTTCTTTGTTACCAATTGAAACTGCTTTCATAAGTGCTGTTTTAAATGTTTAAAATAATTCCCAAATAATTTTTTGTAACATGAAATATGTTAATGTTAACATTAAACGAAACAAATAAACATTTGTCTTATTAATATCTTTATAATTTTTCAAAAGAATTAATTTAACAAAATCAGTAGTACCTTTTTTGACTGCTATCATAAGTAATGTATTAAAATATTTGGAGAAACTCCAAATTTTATTTTGAGATTTTAAATTATTATAAAATACTTTAAATAATACAAAAAAATATCTGTAGAATTAATATCAATTCCTTTATGATCAAGAAGTACTTTAAATATATTTAAATTTTTCTGTTCAATTGCTATAGTTATGGCTGATTTAAATAATTTAGATAATTAGCAAATTTTATTTTGAAATTTTATATAGGTTAAATAAATAACAAATAAAACAATAAAAATATTTTTAATATTAACATCAATTCCATTTTTCTCAAGAAGTAACTTAACTATATTAAGACAACCTCTTTCAACTGCTAAAATAAGTGCTGTTGAAAATAATTTGATTGATTTCCATATAAAACTAAAAAATATTAAACAAATAAACAAATTTTATATATAACAAAAAAATATTTTTAACATTAACATCAATTCCTTCGACTTGAAGAAGTAATTTTATTATTTTTACATAACTTCCATTAATTGCATGCATAAGTGCTGTATAATATAATTTGAAGAATTTCCAAATATATTTATGAAATATCAAAATGTTATATTTAAATTTAATAAAAATTAATTAACATCTCTTGCATTTACGTTTATATCGGTTTCTTTTCGTTCAAGAAGTAATTTAACCATTTCTTCACGAGATTTTCTACATGCTTCTATAAGAACTGTTCTAAAAAGATGAAATAAATTCTAAATATTATTCTAAAACATTAAATAGTTTAAACAAACTTCAAAAAAATTAATATAATACCGGTTATATTTAAATCAATTTTGTTGTGATTCAGAAGTAAATTAAAAATTTCTGGATAATTATGTTGGATTGCAAAAAATAATGGAGTTTTAAAGCATTTAAAAAAACATTATACAAATTGATGAAATCATAAATAATTGAGATTAATATGTTTTTTATTAACATCTATATCTTTATGATTTAAAAGTAATTTAGTAATTTCAATATTGTTATTCAATGTTGCAAAAATAAGTGCTGCTTTAATATATTAAAATAAACACCAAGTAGAAATATAAAATATTAAATTATCTAAAAAAATCTTACCTCTAGTATTTACATTAATATCAGGTAAATTCAATAAAATTTTCACGATTTCTATATTACCAACTTCAGTTGCATAAACAAGTGAAACATCAAATAATAAAAAATAACATCAAAATATATATTAAAACATTAAAAACATATAAATAAATATCAAAATAAATGAAGAAAAACTTTTAGCATTAACAAGGATTCCATCTTGTTTAAGAATATAATTAATAATTTCTATATTTTCTGATTGTGTAGCATCAGCTAAGATATTTTTTGGAACATGATATTTCTCAAAAAAGTATTTAGTCAGGAATAAATTCCCTACTTTTGCAGCTTTATTAATAACATAAGCAGTAACTTTCATTCCTTCTTTTTCTAAAAATGAAAGAATTTCATAGTTATTACTTTTAATACAAAGTTTACCTAAAAAATTTAATATTTTATCATTTAAAGAAAATTTTAATCGATTTAATATCTTATGAACTTTTATTGGAACAAATTCATCACTAATTTTATTAAACATATTTTCATATAGATAATGAAATATATCATTTTTATGGAATTTAATTGCTGTTTTAAATGCACCACTAAATGAAATATCCTTTTGTTCACAAAGTTTAATTATTTCTAAATTTCCACCTGCAACTGCATATTTACTTGTATTATAAAGATTACAATTATTTAACATTAAATATTTAAAACATTTTATTGAGACAAAAAAAGCTGCATAATCAATTAATGATATACCTTCTTTGTTAATAAAAGAAAATTTTTCATATAGTGATGGTTTAATCTTTTGATCAAAATCAAAGTTTTCTTGTGATGATATTTCTTGTAATTTTCCAATATCATCATTACGAATTACTTTTGTTATTTCTAACAGATTACCTCCTTCATTTATATATTTTAAATGTAGTTCCCAATTATTTTCAGAAAGTTTCTCAATGTTATATAAAAAGTCACTACAAAATGGATCGCCATAATACATTTTACTCCCAATTTTTTTAGTTTTGTAATGTGCAAAATATTTAGAAGTAAAATTTTCAGTTACACTTGAATCAACCATATGTTGTTTTATCATCTTTTCTAATAAATAAAATGATTCTTGTTTTTTCTTTTTACATATAAATTCACAAAATAAATCAATGATATTATTTTTGGGATTAATTTCTTTTTCTTTGTTATTTAATAATTGTAAATAATTTAGATATATATCTGCTTCTTGTTTTCGTGAAGAAAATAATGAAAAAATTAATAAACATATAATGTTATTAAAAGATGAAGGATAATTTTTATCAAATAAAAGAATGGTTTTTTCAATTGAAGATTCTATATTTTCTTTATTTATATTTAACAATATATTCTCAAGCATATACAGCATTTGCATATTGCTTGATTTTTCCATAGAACTTTTAATCAAATATAATAAAAAAGTCCAACAAAAAAGTGATAACTCATTCTCATTAGGGGCACCCTAATTCCTAAAGACAATTATTTTAAGAGACATACTCAATTTATTTTATGAATTTCATCTTTAAAATATTAACGATCCTTTTAAACTTTACTAATAATTTTTTTGTTTAAACTTATTCATCATAGCGAATTTTTATGCTTCAATCAAAGTGAGGCAAATTCTTATCAACCATCGGTTTATTTTAACATCATAAACCGTTTTGTTTTTCTATAAGCGGAGACCGTTTATGACATTTTCTCTGATGACCGAGGAAGAATTACACATTTCAGGGCCAACTGAGGTTAAACATCTCGTTCATATTGGAAGAGACCTCAACTGGACTTTTGATGAATCAGTTAATCCAACAGATGTTTTCCAAAAAGAAAAAGTTATTGGTGAAGGTGGTTTTGGAACAGTATGCACTCTTAAACATATCCCATCAGGCACAATTCTTGCCGCAAAGATGATTAATCCAAAACTTCTTAATAGGTCATCACTTGATTCACTTAAACAAGAAATTGACCTTATGAGACAAATTTCAACACCATATACAGTTAAGTACTTTGGTTCATTCATTTTCGAGAAGTCATTAACCATTTTAATGGAGTATTGTGATGCAGGCAGTCTTCGAGATATTATCGATAAAAAGAAAAAGCCATTAACAGAACCCCAAATTTCAGTTGTCCTCCATGATTCACTCATGGCTCTTATGTTCTTACACGAAAAATACCACATTGTTCATCGAGATATCAAAGCCGGTAATATTTTACTTACTTCTAAAGGTGAAGTTCGTATTGCTGACTTTGGTGTTTCCAGACAATTTGATATTGAAAAGACCTTCCAAACATGTTCAATTGTTGGTACTCCATATTGGATGGCCCCCGAAGTTATCAACGGAATGAAATATTCATACCCCGCCGATGTGTGGAGCATTGGCGCTACTGCTATTGAGCTTATTGAAGGCGCTCCACCATATTGTGAATTTCCTGCAATGCGAGCAATGGTCGAAATTGCAACAAAAGGTTTCCCAGGCTTCCGCCAAGGTCATAAAATATCTAAAGAGTTCCAAGACTTCATCCGCCAATGCATGATTATTGATCCACAAGCTCGAGCAAAAATTCCCGAGCTGCTTCAGCACCCGTTTATTTTAAAGGCCGATAAGTACGATAGAGAGGCCGTTTTCGAGTCACTTTTCAAGACTGAGGGCACCCCAGAGGCCGATACATCCAATGTATCAACCGATAACTTAAAGAACGATACAACTAAAGGGTATCAATCATTTGTTATAACATTACAACCAGGAATGACAGTAGGTGACTTATATCAAAAAGAAGTTGAAGCACCTGATGTAATCGATGAGCCAATTAAGAAACAAAAATTCGAAAGTATGGTCAATGTGGAAGCAATTAAAAATATGGTTAATGTTGAAAATATTAAACATATTGTTCAAGACGACCCTAAGCAAGGACTGATGGTATTGGGTGTGATTCTGTTACTGGTTGTGATGATAGTTCATTTCATTTAATAAAATCGACTTTTAATGAATATATGCTCTAAAAAAACATATTATTGTTGAAATTAATGTAATCGCATATTGTAAAAAATGCATCTTAAATAAAAATTCTCAATGTGCACATGAAAATGATTCCTTTATTTGTTAGGTTATCATTGTATATAACCATATGAAGGATTCAACAAAGCTATTTTTGCTTAATTAAAATGTTTTTTTTCCAAGAGATTTCAAATCTTTGTCTTTGGTTTTTTCAGATCGTTAATAAACGTTCTCGTTAACACTTTTTTCTCAAAAATGGAGAAAGAAGAATCCATCCAAAAAATATCAGACAATCTAACAATTGTAATTAATTATTACCAAAAAAATACAGCACTAATTCCCAATGGCGTCCAAATTTTAGGAATGCTACAAGAACTGAGAAAAGCATTGAATCCAATTAGTTTTGAACTTTCTTTATTTGTAATACAATGGAATAAAATTATGTCTACAGTTCAAAGCTGTGTGGTAACTCATCCAAAAATTTTGCAAAACAAACCTCTTCCTACTAATTCTTTAGAACAAATTAGAATTTTTCTCAAAGATTTCTTAAGATGTGCACCAAATTCCATTCCTACACAAAGAAAAATGAATGCGAGTGCTGAAAAATTAATGTCATTAATTGATTCCATTGAAATTAAAATTCAGCAAAAATCATATGAAATAGCAAAAAAGAAATTACAATCTCTTAAAACAAGAATATCACTTCAATCTGATGATCTTTTTAAACTTTCACAAATGGAACGACAACAAAAAACAAACAAAATTACTTCAATCACACGTAACATTGAAAGTATACTTCGAGGACTTCCTAGCAGCTATCAAAGTCCCATCAAAGTTACAATTCCTGATGTAGTTGTTAACTTTGATATATTTCTTAAAAGAATTCAAAAAAAGTTTAGCATGTCAAATTACAATGATGCAAAAAGCCAACCACCATCTCCACGTAGTGTTCATGAGTTATTTCTTGGCAGTATTCCTAAAATGCCCATCGTTAACAGCCCAAAGTCATCATTTATTTCACATAACAAGTCAAAGGAGCACCCCAAAACCGTTAATAAATCAGTACTTCCAACAGATTCACCAAAAAGTAAAACTACATCTCTATCAAAGGTCGATATGACCACTCCAAAAAAAGTTAGACAAATTAAAAAGGCAGGAACCACAAAGCTTACAACATCTAAAACATCTGAAAATAATCAAATTCTTTCTGAAATTGAATTGCGTTTACAAAGATTGCATCAATTATTTGAAGATGTTAGCTCCATATCATTGTTTTTAGATGAGTTACATAACTTAAAAAAGAACAACAAAGAACATTTGACCAAATTTTATAATGATATGAAAAAGGATATCGAAAACATAAATTTCATCGAACTGATAAACAAAAGTTCGAACGACTTAAGCACGCCAATATCTTCAAGTTATTTATTGCAACACGAAATTAAACTTCTTAAAAGTTTCGAACAAAAAATGTTTTCAAATGAAGAAAACAAAAAAGAAAAAACTTCAGCTATCGAGGAAAACAAGAAATTAAGAAAACAATTAACAAAATTACGTAAAGAATTTCTTGGAATTGGCGAAGTGAATGATTCCATTGACGAACTGAAGAATTGCAACAAAAAAATCGAAAAATTGTTCGAATTAAGAAATAAATTTTGTGAAAATTCTTCACAAAATTTTGACCTTGATGGAGTTAATTATACACAAAAAATTGTAAGTGATGAAATAGAGTTTTTACTGAAGAGAAAGTTGGAGATCATCGAAAAAATGAAAAATGAGAAAAAGTAAACTGTTTGTATCGTACTTTTATTTGAATGCATTTTACCGGTTATGTGTCGTTAATGTTCAATTTTGAACAATTGTACGTTAATTTTATATGAAGAAAAAAATTCTTAATTTGCTTATCCTTATGCAGATTTGATTAATTTTAATGCAAAAAAATAATTTTTATGATTCAACTATCAGAAAATATTGTTATTGTTTTAGAACAAAGAAGGAAATATTTACTAAAATTGTTAGAAACACGTGAAGAAAATAACATTTACATATTTTGGCTTAAGTACTCATTCATTGCAGCTTCGAAAATATTTTCTGTATTATTACACCAAGTTGAAAAATCGTTTAAAGCCCCATCTAAAATATCTATGATATTTTCTCCTTCTTTTGCTTGTATTCTAAGACGCATTTTGCTTTCGGCTGGGTGTGGAACAGAATATGAGCAAAAATCAACACTTTCATTTGGAATCAAGGTTTGACGAATTGCATTTCCCATTGTGTGTGTTTCACTGGTGAAAAAGAATGATCCACTTGATGGATCATTTTCATTATCAAAAGTAATTGTGCAAGTACTTGGCTCTACCATATTAAAGAAAACGTTTACTGACACTTTTTTGTTTATGAGTAAGAAATGTGATTTGAAATATATGAAAACCGTTTAAATGTTTGGCCTTTTTAAAAATGGGAAAGGTTCACGGTTCTCTCGCTCAAGCAGGTAAGGTTCGTTCTAACACACCAAAGGTTCCAAAGATGGAAAAGCCAAAGCCACTTCGCGGTCGTGCAGCAACTCGCAAACATTATAATAAGTATTTCCTTTCAGCTAACCCAGATGCTAAGCGTAAGGTTGGTCCAAACTCACAAAGCCAGTAAATAAATTAAAACTTTAATGGGAAATTCTTTTTTAATCTTTTATGGAATCTTTATGAATTTGTATTACAAATTACAAAACAACTATGTGCTAATGTCTTCCAAAAATCATCCAGATTTCTGGTTAAATAAAAGTTGAATCAAGTTTCGGATTTTTTTCGAAATTTGGTCAAACCGTTTAAAAATTTGTAAAGGATTGAAACAAAAACTGCTGACCAAATGTTGTTAAGGAAATACTACGAAATTTACACCATACTTACAATATCAATAATGATGTTTTCGGCATCTAAATTATGGATCTCTACAAAATCTTTTTATGACATGTTCATTTCATTTTTTGAAGATAATTTTCATCATTTGATTTTCAGTAATTTTCTTTTTTGGATATTACTTTCGATATCCTTGTGCCTACTTAAGTTCTCTGTCGGAGATGTCTCAAGTTTAGCAATCAAGGTTGCATCTGAAAGAGTATCCAACATTTTATTCTATTTCTTTTACCTAATTGATGGTAACAATTATCTAGCGGAACATCTTTTTGCTTTCTATTTTCTTTTTATTCATATGATAATACAGAAAAAAGTTGAAGATTTATATTCATCAATTTCTCTTCCTTCACCTAAGCAACACATACGAATTATGTATGGACAACTAACCATGTCCCTTCTTTCTATTTATTTCTTTTTCAAGTACAATTCTACGTTTTTCCATATGCATTATTCAACTATTTTTGTTGAAACACTTCAAGGGATTTTTTCTCATTTTATTGTACTTTACGACCGTGAGAATGTTGGTAACTCACAAAGTTCTTATCGACTAATATTTGTATCACAAATTATATCAGAATCTACCAATTGTATACTTCGAGTTATTTTCCTTGCCCTTGAAGCTAGAAGAGCCATTTCATTAGGGCTTGGCTCTTTCACATTTTTTGTTCTTTCCAAAAACATTTTGGACAACGTTAACAAATTGAGAGAGTCATTCAAAAAGTTCAACGATTGGAAGAGGATGCAATCGTTGTTTAACGACTATCTTCCTAGTGCAAATTCTGCTGATATTGAGCATGATAACACATGCATTATTTGTAGGCTTGAAATGACTGAAAATGACTCTAAAAAGTTACCTTGCGGACATTGCTTACATACTGATTGTCTCGAAAGATGGACAATGCAACAAATGAAATGTCCAATATGTAGATATGATCTCGATGAAATGTTAAAGGAAGCAGAACGCAAAAAGAATGAAGAAGAAAAAAGAGAAATAATTGTTGATAATAACGAACAAGAGGAAAATGTAAATGTTAATAACGAACAGACATTTACTTATGACGAGCTAAACGATGATGACAACGGAGAATGATTTGCTGGAATGTTTTTAAAGTCGGAATTTTGTAAATAGAATTATATTAAGTTTTTTATATTTTTTGAAATCAAACATAAATTGTAAAATTCATATAATCCAAATATTTTAAATATGCCATTCACTTGTTTATAACATATGAAAGTCATCATCGCGTGAAATCACCTTACGCTGTCTGATTAAAGATAATTTTTGTAACAAATAAATTTATTTTTTAATATGAAATTTGATATCAGATGAAAAAACTGAATAAAAAAGTTGGTAGTGCTGATAAAGCAAATTGTTTTTTTAATGAAACAATAAAAATATTTCTCATTCATCACAATTGATAATAAACAATATCAATAAAAATTTACCTCATATTTAGTGAAATGATTTGTACATTTTTTGTTGTTTGAAATAAAAAAATTAATAACAATAACTTCTTATTCAGCAAAGCACGCAAGAGTCAATGCAAATGCATCTTCTTTAAAATTTTATTAATCAATGAAAATATTCCATAATTACACGTCAAGTGAAAAATTCATAATTTAAAACATTAAA
Organism: Histomonas meleagridis; assembly: GCF_020186115.1. Taxonomy (NCBI): domain Eukaryota; phylum Parabasalia; order Tritrichomonadida; family Dientamoebidae; genus Histomonas; species Histomonas meleagridis. Next base: position 332,556 of record NW_027150927.1, read on the forward strand.
ATCAAGATAAAATCATCAGCAATTATGATGAACTTTCAAAGAATGAAAACCAAAACATTTTAAATATTAAACAATGATAAATCACATAAAAAATTATTTTTAAATTGTTTTAATATATACAAATAACGTAATTTGTACCATAAAAAAACAACGCATACTAATTCAGCATCATCAGTTCGCCGGCCATCATCACCATTCCCCTCATCGTTTGTATTGTTCCTTCCAAATTCGTTCCGCACTCCAACATATCATCGAACAGCACTTCGACCCTTTCATCCTTACAGATCCCGACCACGACGCCCTTCGAGCCAAACGGAACTGATCCAGAAGAAGCGATTGCTATGACTCTGCTTCCGATTGGAGGTATTGTCACTGTTCTGTTTTCGTTCGATTGTTTCCCAGGCCATAACATTTTACTTTCGTTTACATCATTTAGTTCAATTTCTTTTATGATTTTCGGTGAGTTAATAATTGTCTTTTCGATGTTTAATAAAGTCGAATATGAAAAATGTTTTTCTTTGACAGAACATAATATACTTTTTGATGCAGGTGCATTATCATTTAGAAATTGCTTCAAGTCATTAAGTTTGGCAAGTTGATACGTTTTACTGGTCGTACCAAATATTTCTCCAAGTTTAAATGAAACTCCTTTAAGATTCTGAGGTTTCGACTTTTCCTCAGGTTTACACAAAAGTTCCTTCAATTTGCCACTTAACTTAAAGTATTGTTTAAGAAGCTCGATGATTGATTTATGATAATAAAATGTGTTATCTTCGAACTTACAATATCCTTTGATAACATTTTTCTTATTACGTGTATAAAGTTGGATTGCGATATTTACATGTTCATCAGATATATAAATTGATGTAAATATAGAACGTAATGCATGGAATGGTATTGATAACAATTTCGTTATGATGTCATCACTAACCCATTCTTTCGAATCATTAGTTATAATATTTCTAATTTTAATTGGTAAAACTTTGTTGATTTTAACATCATATGTATTCTCATTATTAACTTTGGTAATTATACCTTTAGATCCATCATTAGTACCACCCAAAATTATTATTTCTGTTCCAACTTTCGGCTTCAAATTTTCTGAATTCGTATCTTCCGTAAACCTCTGAATTGCATTTGTTTGGTTTACTTCTAACGTTAATTGAAATGGAATGAAAACTGACCTCGATGAATAAGTAAACAAAGATTCGTCGTTAGTTGATGAATGATACACCAAAACCTCGAGTAATACATTAACTTCATTAATATCCAAAGCATATTTTGTCAGGAATTGTTTTTGTAGTTCTTCGAAATTTGGCAAAAATTTATGTTTTTCTTTTCCTTCGATTAGAATTTGATTTCCTTTGTTATCGATTACGCCAATTATTAAGCCCAACTTCAAATAAGGCCAATCGAATAATATCTTTTGATTTAATAGTGTCTGAAGATCTGTTGGCGGTTTCCTATTTATTAATGGTTTTATTACAATCGAATCGCGTTTAGAAGGAAACTCGAAACAGATAACAGGAACAACTTCGGTACGCGTTTCGAACTTTATGTTATTTAATGTTGGTACACATGGCGGCGTTTGTTTAGTGTATATTATTGGCTGAATGATTTTCGATATGACATCAATTTCTTTTGGCTCTGTTTCATCATGAAAGAACTCTAATGCTTTCATGAATTTGTTTCGCTCTAATTCTTCTGGTGATAATGCGTCATAAAGTTTATTATATTCTTCTTCAACTTCATCTTCGTTAATTTCAGGTAATAATACAACGGCTTGATATTCATATTTCTTACCATTATAATCTAAATCAAAATCTTTCGGATAATAACATGAGATTTTGGAGGGCGGAAACATTAATGATTGAAGTGGACTCGGTAATAATGATGCAAAATGTGGTGGAATGATTAAAAGCTCTTGAAGAAATGGTGAAAGTGGTTGACCGATTTCAAAATGTGGCTCAAATGAATCAATGTATGGTATAATCATAGGTAATGGTGGTGTATAAAGATATGGATATTTCCATCGCCATGACGGGCACCCCGAATTATAATATTGAAGAACCCAATAAAATGCTTCGAGCGTTTTATATGACATGTCGCCGATCAAACTTTTGATGTCATTTTTTCGTTTGGGATATTTAGAAAGAAGATACTTCTCATTGGTTTGTGAAAATAATGAATGACGTTCAGCTTCATTTAACTTGGTGGCTTTATGTGCTTCAATAAAACAATCTTCCAGATGTTGGGATACAGCTATGATCAGATTTTTAAGAAAACTCTTATTAAAGGTTCCTTCAACAACTAAATGCTCAGTCGGTGATTCTTCTTTAAGCTTTTTATAACAATCAGCAATAATATTAAATCCACCTTTCTGAATTTCAATGCTATGAAACTCAGGAATGAAATCATTACCAATAAGAAAAGAAAGAGCAACAAAATCGTCAATTGTCTTTTCAAGTTCTTCTCCAGTGACTTTGAAATCAATTGATAAATAATCACGAATCATTGAAATATGAAGTAAGTCAAAGTATTCAAGGCCATATTTCATCTTTGCCGATTTCATCTGATATTTTTCTGTTTCTTTTTGAACAAAAGGTGCATCTGATTCTCGAATAAGACTAAAATTAGGTTCATGTGATTGAAGTCCTAAGAAGATAAGATCTGCATCTGTTGAGTATAAGACGTGCGTTTGATCTGGTTTCCAATCAGGTTGAGATCTTCTCATTCTAATAAAATCAAGAATCTTATGTTCACCTTCACCTGGAACAAAACAACTGCTATAAATAACCTTTGGGCGCATCCACGCACTATCTGTTCTTGTCTTTGTTTTGATGAAATCAACAAGAGCAAGATGTATTTGATACATAAATTCTGTACCTGGTGTGAAATTTGGTGATTTAAATGAGTGGCCTGTATACTTTTTAGTTGCAAGATATCTTCTATGTCTTTGTTGTGTTGCTTTTGCAATTGGAGCAGGTCCATCTACAGCAATAAATAAAGTATCAGTTGGCCTTGTTATTTGAACAAGCATGTCTAAATATCTAAGCACTTCTCCAATAAATTCTTTAGACATTGTATCATCAATTTGATGCGAAGCTTCTAAACTTTTATAGAATATACCATTCATATCAATATATGAATTATTAAATCTAGGACGCGATGGATCAGACATTTTCCTAAATACTAATGGGTATCTTTGAACAAGCCATCGATAAAAACCTGGAACGCCCATATGTGAAGTGAGGGAGCAACGATTCAGAAGTTTCCGGCGGTTTATCACAAAATGCATTTTGAATTGAAATCCCGACAAAATGAAAGCAAAACGATAGAAAACCATCAAATCAAAGAGAACGTTAACTCAGCAACAAAAAAAAATTTTTTTTTCATGCAGTTGATATTTTAGACCATACGAACCTCATACTTACCTGCTTTGGTTGTGTATCTTAACCATTTTTGTGGTGTGTAGCCAGATCTTTCTACAACTGTTAAATACCTTAATGCTAAACCTGAAGCAGAAAACATCGCAAGGTTAAAGTTGGCAGAAATTGGCAATTGAATCTTTGTCGCAGGAGATGACTTAGAAGTAGCAGCAAGACAAGATACAATAATACTTATATCTGCTTGTGTTCCACCAGGGAAGTTAGTGATCTTCCAAGCAACAGCATTCTGACTAGAAACATATTTACCGCGTCCTGTTGTTGATGAGATTTTGACATTTGATGTATTATCTGGTAATGGAATTGAAAGTATGAGTGGTGTTGCGCTAAGTTTCATATCATATGTTGCACGGACATTGACACGGATTTCAATCTTGTTTCCTGGAAGGTCATGAATCATAGGAGTTATTGTGAATGGAATTCCGATGTTTTCAGTCTTACGATATCTCATAAGTTCGAACTCTCCGTCAGGTGGAGTGAAGGAAATTGCTCGATCATTAGCAAAGTTGGTAAGTTTGACACATTGATGAAATACCATATCATCAACTTCGATTGTGTTACCAACTCTGTTTGTTTCTTGGCCACGTCTTCCTTCTGATTCAATTGTTACTTTGTCATTAAATCCTATCTTACATTCTGGCATACCGGATAAGTATACGCGCATAACAATGTTGCCATTAACTGAAGCATCAAGAATCTTTCCAGATGGAGAAACAAGGACAGATACTTTTTCGATGATATCGACGAAAACTTCGTTATGCTTATATTTGATATTTTGTGCACGCCATGAAATGGCACCCGTGGTCATGATTGTGACCTGGCTATCAAGTTTAGATGAGGCTTTGCTAGCTGGGGATCGTTGTGTGAGAAGTCTAAGGGCTTCTGGATCAGTACTTTGTGGATATCCGGAGTCAACCATTTCATCAAGAAGCTCAATAATTTCAGGAGAATGTTTCTTGCATAAGCCGATATCCAAAGGTTCTTTTATGCCAAGAACAGATTGGAAAATTGATGGGAGTTTTGAAAGAAATTCGAAAATAACGCCTGCATTAGCATTCTTTCTTGTGGCACCAACGTAGTAAATTTCGTTTTCTAAATAATGAAGAAATGAAGTTCCGTCAACAAGAATTGCTGGTGATGTAATTTCTTTTGCTGCAATGACTCCAATGCGGTAATTATCGAATGCTGTCACATCAAAGTCCTTCCTGTACACACGCATTGCAATAACTTCTCCTGTGCGACTGACAACTGCAACAGCGCTCAACATATTAAAACTGCTTTTTTTGAATCAAATGATAGCTCTCAAATTTACCCTTGATTTACCCTTAAAAAAGCCAGATTTGTAGTAAAAAGAAACGTTACTTTAGTCAAAGTCAGGATGATAAAGGAGGTTTTACTGTGAATTTTAGAGGTTTAATTTATCTTTTCTATGTGTTCATTTAAAAAACTATAAAAATAAAATGCCGATAATTGACATGTAACACATTTCTTCTGTAATATATTTAATTAATATAAGGATATATAAAACGGAAAAGTTTGTCTAGTTCATTCATTTTTTTTATAAAATTTGAAAAAAGAAATATATTCAAGTTTGATTTAAATTTCAAATTGAAACTCATTATAATAAAATTTAATATTACTGAACTAACTTACCTTTGGTTAAACAATTTTTTGGATGTTTTTGTTTGAGACTTTTAAAGCTGAAATATTTCAAAATAATCTCTAAAAAAAGCAATTGACGATAGAGCAAAATTAAATTTTTTCTTTACTTATTTATGCCTGGATATTTGCATTAAATGCAAAGATTTTCATTCCTAATCTGGTTACTTGCTTTGTATTTTTCTTGGTGACTCGGAAATTTAAGTAAACCGATTATAATCAAAAAAGTGGCTTCCGGTGGCATAAAGATTTTAAATCAGATTATATCACTATTTATTTTTCATGGTGTTATTCTATCAATCACTTGCTGTCATATTCATGATAAATATGTCTTAAATATCAATTTCTTTTTATTTGTGCTCAAGAAATAATTGAATTATTTCCTCATGACCATTTTTAGATGCGAATGTAAATGCTGTGTCAAATAATTTAAATAATTTCCAAATATTATTTTGAAAAATAAATTTTATATAAAACAAATAAATATTTTTAGCATTAATATCAATTCCTTCATGTTCAAGAAGTAATTTAACTATTTCTGTGTAACCTTTTTCAGATGCTATCATAAGTGCTGTTTTATATTATTCAAATCATTTCCAAATAATATTTTGAAATTTCAAATTATTAAAATAAATATTAAATAAAACAAATAAAAATTTTTAATATTAACATCAATTCCTTTCTGCTTGAGAAGTAATTTGACTATTTTTGCATTATTATTTTCAGTTGCAAGAAATAATGGTGCAAGGATATAATGACGATGTGGTCTTCTATATGTTAAAATTAGATTAAATCATACAATTTTTTAAATAAAATTCAATAGCATTTATATAAATTCCTTCTTTGAGTAATATTTTTATAACTTTTATATGACCATAAAATATTGCAATCATAAGAGGTGAAAAAAACATGAAAAATAATCATGAAAAATAAAATATGAATATCAAAAAATAAAAATTATCTTTGAAAAGATTATATAGAAATTAAGTGCAATTTCAATTTTATGCCTAAGAAGGAATTTAATCATTTTAATATGACCATATTTTGATGCTAAATAAAGTCCATTAGCAAATAATATATATTTTAAACACGAAAAATTAAAAATTTATATTAAATTCATTCTAGAAATATTTTTCTCACCTATTTTACTATACTTTTTTTTAAGAAGCAATTTTGCAATTTCAACGGAACCTTGTTTACAAGCAATTAAAAATGGCGTATTAAATAATAATATTAAATTCCATTTAAAAAATTGAAAAATTAATTATTTAAAACAAATCTTAAATATAATAAAAAATATATATTTATCTCCATTATAAAACCCATTTAGATCAATAACATATTGAACAATTTCAATATTTCTTGATTTTATAGCTGAAACTAAAATTTCTTTTGGCAATTCATTTTTTTCAAGTAAATGCTTTAAAAGATATAAATTACCACTTTCTATTACTTCAATGATTAATTCATCTTCAACATTTAAACCTTTTTCTTCTAAAAACAGAAAAATTTCATAATTATTATATAAAATACAATTCTTTGCTAAATCTTCTAAATTTATATATTTAATAATATCAATTTCATAAAGATAATAAAATATATCATTTCGATGGAATTCAATTGCAACTTCATATGCACCTTCAAATGATGAATGATTATGTTCGCATAAATGAATTATCTCTAAATTTCCGCCTGCAACTGCATATTTACCTGTTAAAATTATATAAGCTCCATTCATAAGTAAATATTTAAAACACTTAATTGATCCAAAGAATGCTGCATAATCAATTAATCTAACATTATATTGATTAACAAATGAACATCTTTCATAAAGTGATGGTTCGATTGTCTGATTAAAATTAAAATTTGTTTGCGATGATATTTCTAAAAGATTTCCTATTTCATCATTTCGAATTATTTTTGATATTTCATCTGAGTTAATTCCTTCTTTAATTAATCGTTTGTGAAGTTCCCAATCATTTTTTGAAAGTTTTTTAATATTGTCTTTAAATGTTTCAACAAATGGAATATTCTGGTTATGCATTAGCCTATCAATATCAACATTCGTTTTATAATGTGCGAAATAAAGGGACTTTTTAGTTTGAACAAGATCAATGTCAGCAAGATTTAAATTAATCATCATTTCAATTAAATATTTAGATTCTTGAGAATCTAAATGAAGAAGATATTGAATAAAAATATCATTAAAATGATCATTTATATTTTGGATTTCATTCAGAAATTGAAAATATAAATCAATGTTATTTATATGTGATATTATCACTGAAAAAATTGTTTGAGCTAAAATTATATAAAAAGAATTTGGGAAATTTGAATCATATAATGCTTTGACTATTTCAATCGATTCATCAATATTTTCTTCTTTTAACTCCCTAATTGTTTTTTGTATATTGCTTAAAAATTGGAAACACATTTATAAATGTTTAAAGTAATTTTTCGTATTCTGAGGTTTATTACAGCTGTAATTTTTAACAAAGCAAGTCAAAATAATTTGTGCTGGGGAGAGAAAGGTGGCATTTTTTACCACCCAAAACGAGGAAACGAAAACAAATCGATTTTTCGAAACTTGCTCTTGGAATAGATCTTGGCACAACATTTACATGTGGTGCTGTTTATATCCAAGGAGAAATTGATTATCTTTTGAACTTTATTGGCAAAGAGTAAATACCATCCATCGTTAGATTTGATGGTGATAATATAATTGTTGGCGAAGAGGCAGCCAATGGGATTTCTGAAGATGCAGCCAATACTATTTATGATTCCAAACGTATGCTAGGCCGTAGTTTTGAAGAGATAAAAAAAGATATTCCAAAGTGGCCTTTCAAAGTAGTCAAAGATAAAACAGGTTTACCATTGATTCAAGTTCAAGTTAATGATGAAATCAAACAATTATATCCTGAACAAATCTCATCCAAGATTTTAGACGTATTCAGGAAATTTCGGAAGGTCAGATTGAGTTCAAGATAAAAGATGCTGTTGTTACAGTTCCAGCATATTTTAATGATGGCTAACGACAAGCCACCAAAGATGCTGCAACTATTGCAGGTCTAAATGTTTTACGTATTATTAATGAACCAACAGCCGCAGCTATGCATATGGTTATAAGAAGAGATTTAGTGAAAGACGTTATATCTTAATATATGATCTTGGAGGTGGTACATTCGATGTTTCATTACTTGAAGTAGAAGGTGGGAAATTCAAAGTTCTTGTCACAGCCTGTAATACTCATTTAGGTGGACAAGATTTTGATAATCGACTTGTTGATTATTTTTCGAAGAAAATCATAAAATTCTATGGAATTGATCCACGAAATTCACCTCGCACATTAAGTACATTAAAAAACAAATGTGAGGTAGTAAAAACAACATTATCATCTAAAATTACAGCTACATTAAATACCTCCGGATTATTTCCAGGGCATGGAATTCTTAAAGAAATCAAGCGAACAAAATTTGTGGAGATATGTCGAGATCTTTTTGATTCGACATTTGATAGAGTTAATAAAGTTTTAATTGATGCTCAAATGCCAAAATCGCAAGTTACTGATGTTGTACTTATTGGTGGTTCTTCATCGATTAAATATATTCAAGAAAAACTTGAAGAAATGTTTCCTGGAAAAATCCGGAAAAACATTGACCCAAGAACAGCAGTAGCAACTGGCGCAGCGATCCAAGCTGCTATTATTAAAGGGGAACAAAGTTTAAAAGATATTTCTGTTGATGATGTTATACCTCTTACACTTGTAGTAAATGTGAATGGTAAATTTAGTGAAATTCTTAAAAAAAATACAAAAATCCCAACAGAAAATAAGAAGCAGTATGAGCCGCAAAATGATTATGACCAAGAAGTTAGAATCGAAGTTTATGAAGGTGAAAGTGAGAATTTAAATGAGAATCATTACCTCGGAGATATTATTTTACCAGTAGCACTCGCGAAAAAAGACGAAAAGAGATTCATTGACGTAAAGTTTTCGATCAATGAAAACGGAATATTATATGTATCTGCGTTAGACATAAGATCAGGTTGTATGAGAAGTATTAAAATTAACAATAACTCTGGAAGATTGTCCGAAAATGAAAGAGAAAGGTTACGAAAAATTGAAATAGAATATCAACAAAAAAAGGAAATGGATAAACAAAGACTCAAAGCAATGGATGAATTTAATGGGTTTTGTAATGAATGTTTAATTGAATTAAGGAATAAGAATTTATCAAATAATAAAAAAGATAAAATTAAAATGAAAATTAGTGAAATGAAAGATTGGATTAAAAACAATCAAAATAAGGAACCATACGAATATGTAAATAAAAAGAAACATTTAGAAAATGAAATAAAACGTTTGGAAGAAGAAAAAGAAGAAGAATACGGATCAGATGATGAAGATGCTATCAATGAGGAGGAAGAAAGAAGAAGACAACAAGAAAATGAAGAAAGAACAAGACAACAAGAGGAAGAAAGAACAAGACAACAAGAGGAAGAAAGAACAAGACAACAAGAAAATGAAGAAAGAACAAGACAACAAGAAAATGAAGAAAGAACAAGACAACAAGAAAATGAAGAAAGAACAAGACAACAAGAAAAAGAAGAAAGAACAAGACAACAAGAGGAAGAAAGAACAAGACAACAAGAGGAAGAAAGAACAAGACAACAAGAAAATGAAGAAAGAAGAAGACAACAAGAAAATGAAGAAAGAACAAGACAACAAGAAAATGAAGAAAGAACAAGACAACAAGAAAATGAAGAAAGAACAAGACAACAAGAGGAAGAAAGAACAAGACAACAAGAGGAAGAAAGAACAAGACAACAAGAAAATGAAGAAAGAAGAAGACAACAAGAAAATGAAGAAAGAACAAGACAACAAGAAAATGAAGAAAGAACAAGACAACAAGAGGAAGAAAGAACAAGACAACAAGAGGAAGAAAGAACAAGACAACAAGAGGAAGAAAGAACAAGACAACAAGAAAATGAAGAAAGAACAAGACAACAAGAAAATGAAGAAAGAACAAGACAACAAGAGGAAGAAAAAAAGGGAGAAAAAATAAACCCAAATGTGATTCCTCCTGAACCGAATGTGTCATGTTCAATTTCATAATGATTCATTGCTCAAAATAAATGCATGTCTTCTAGCATTATTTTGTTGCTATTTTTACAAAAATTAATTTTTTCGAAATATAAAATAATTTTAATTCACTTTATGAGCGATTTTTTAAAAAAAAGTGATGAATATACTTCATTTAGTCGTACAATCTGAATACGGACCATGGAGATTTTCATTATAAACATTTTCTTCTTTCAGCATTAACAGATACTTATTGTTTTAGGTGCTTTTCTTTCGATTGTTTTCTGTAAACATTTGCTATTCGAGTTGATTTTAATTATTATTAAAACATGCTTCATTTCCATTTCTTATTGAAAATGAAGATTTGATGTATATAGAAGAAGACTCTGAATTATAATTTTTCACGAAGTAAATTTACTATTTCTGTGTAACCTTCTTGTCGTGCAATTTGAATTGCAGTCAAATATTATTAATGTATATTCTAAAATATTAAAACATATTCCAAATTATTCAAATGAATATATTTTGCATTAACATCAATTCCTTCTTTATCTAAAAGTAATTTTACGATTTCGATATTATTATTTTTAACTGCTATATGAAGTGCTGTTTCAAATTATTATAACATATTCTAAATTATCAAAATATATATTAAATTATTAAAACATATATAAAATTATTAAAACATATATAAAATTATTAAAACATATATAAAATTATTAAAACATATTCCAAATTATTCAAATGAATATTTTTTGCATTAACATCAATTCCTTCTTTATCTAAAAGTAATTTTACGATTTCGATATTATTATTTTTAACTGCTATATGAAGTGCTGTTTCAAATTATTAAAACATATATAAAATTATTAAAACATATTCCAAATTATTAAAACATATCCAAAATTATTCAAATGAATATTTTTTGCATTAACATCAATTCCTTCTTTATATAAAAGTAATTTTACTATTTCTATATTATTATTTCTAACTGCTATATGAAGTGCTGTTTCAAATTATTAAAACATGTTCCAAATTATTAAAACATATCCAAAATTATTCAAATGAATATTTTTTGCATTAACATCAATTCCTTCTTTATCTAAAAGTAATTTTACGATTTCGATATTATTATTTTTAACTGCTATATGAAGTGCTGTTTCAAATTATTAAAACATGTTCCAAATTATTAAAACATATTTCAAATTATTAAAACATATTCTAAATTATTCAAATAAATAGTTTCTGCATTAACATCAATTCCTTCTTTATCTAAAAGTAATTTTACGATTTCGATATTATTATTTCTAACTGCTATATGAAGTGCTGTTTCAAATTATTAAAACATATTCTAAATTATCAAAATATATATTAAATTATTAAAACATATTTTAAATTATTAAAATATATTCCAAATTATTAAAACATATAAAAAATTATTCAAACAAATATTTTCTGCATTTACATCAATTCCTTTATCTAAAAGTAATTTTACTATTTCGATATTATTATTTCTAACTGCTATATGAAGTGCTGTTTCAAATTATTATAACATATTTCAAATTATTAAAACATATTCTAAATTATTCAAATAAATAGTTTTTGCATTAACATCAATTCCTTTATCTAAAAGTAATTTTACTATTTCTATATTATTATTTCTAACTGCTATATGAAGTGCTGTTTCAAATTATTAAAACATATTATAAATTATTCAAATGAATAGTTTTTGTATTAACATCTATTCCTTTTTGTTCCACAACATATTTCACAAGTTCAACATTTCCTGATTCTGAAGCAAAATGCAAAATGTTTTTTGGTATTTGATTATTTTGAAGGAAATATTTAACGAGATATAAATTTCCATTCATTGCTGTTTCATTTATATTATCAACATTAAAATTCATTCCTTTTTCTTCCAAAAATGTTAAAATTTCATAATTATCTTTTTTAATACAAAGACTTAACAAATCATTTGTTTTATCTTCATCCATTTTCGGCATTGATTGTATTTTTTCTAATTTATTTTCATAAATATAATAAAAAATATCATTTTGATGAAATTCAATTGCTGTTTCATATGCACCTTCAAATGATGAATGATATTGTTCACATAAATGAATGATTTCTTCATTTCTACCTGCAACTGCATATTTACCTGTGTTTTCTACTTTTGCATTATTCACAAGTAAATATTTAAAACATTTAACTGATCCAAAGAATGCGGCATAATCAATTAATGTAACATTTTCTTGATTAATAAATGAACACCTTTCATAAAGTGATGGTTCGATTGTTTGGTTAAAATCAAAATTTGTTTGCGATGATATTTCTTGAAGGTTTTCTATGTCATCATATCGAATTACTTTTGCTATTTCGTTCGGATTAACTCCTTCTTTAACATACTTCTTATGAAGTTCCCAATTGTTCTTTGAAAGTTTTTTGTAATTATCCAAAAAGTATTTTTCTATTTGATCATTTCTATCATACTCAAATTCTGAATGATTTTTGTTTTGGTTTTCTTCTTCTGTTTTATAATGAGCAAAATATTTTGAATGAATATTTTTGGTAATACTTTTATCAACCAAATTTTGTTCAATTAATTTCTCGATTAAATAATATGATTCTTGTGTGTTAATTTTGGATATACGTTTGATAAAAATTGACATTAATTTAACTATATTTTGATTAATTTCTTCTTCTTTCGTTTGAAGTGTTTTTAAAAAATTTATGGAAATATCAAATGCTTGTTTTTGTGATGAAAATGCATTAAAAACGATGTTACTTATAATAGTATTAAATGTACAAGGATAGTTTGAATCGAATAATTCCAATACTTTTTTAGAGGACGCCTTGAAGTTTTCTTCTGTTAAACTGAATATATTTTTCTCAAGCTCAATTAGGAATTTCAAGCAGGATGAACAAGGCTCAGTCATATCAATGTAAACGCCTAAGGGTGTCCCAAAACCCGAAATTGAGAGTATTGAAAATCTTGGGATTCAAAAAGTCGATAACTATGAGATACTGTCACTTTTCAAAATTGAGAAGTTGAATATTTTTTATTAATGATCTTTGAGCTTTCACTTACGCATTATCGAACAAAACTGGTTGAGGTGAGCTTCGTATTGTTACTAAAAACAAGACATAATAGCTTAAATTTCCTGTAAAGATTGAACAAATATAATTTTTTCGATAGTTGAATTTTTATGTTTTTGATCAACATATTATATATAACTCTTCCACAATGGATTAATGCTGCTGATATATCAGAAAGTTGAACAAAATAAATTTCTTTTTGATTACATTTGATGATTAAAAATGCATTTTTTAAAACCACCAAACCGTTGTCAGATCGATTTGAATGGAGATATTCTCAAATTTTCTGAGTGCCCAGAATATTTGTATAAATTACAAAAAGTGTAAAAAGTATTTATCACTTTTTTGTAAAAAAGTGACCAGTCTCATAAGTTATTAACGATTTCTTCTCGCACAAAGGAATTTTCCTAATGATTTTATCCAAGATATCTTTTCGAGCTTCCATATCTGCATTTGGATTTGTATCTTCTTATCAAGTCGACCCGGTCTTAGCATCGCCTCATGAGGATTACGAAAACTCGTCCTCGATCTTCAACGCCATCCATTTCTGTCAACAATTGAATTACAACTCGAGAAGCAGCTTTTAATCGCCGGAAACTTCGGTTCTTTCTCTCGAAAGCGAACACTATCATTAACAGCATTGGACGAAGTCAATTATGTCATCGATCGCGCAGCAGTTAATTAATGTAATAACGACACCGATTGAAGTTAAGTCATTTTATATACCGAATAACGATGAAATTATTATTGTGTTGTATGTGTTGTCGTATAAAGTAAAGGGAATGTTTAGGAAGTGGAGACGAAGTTGCCAATGACAATGATATGTGTTATGCGTGTTGACTTTGATGATGCCTAAGAATGCCGAGAAGAAACAAATTTTGGAATTTATGAAACTGAAAATGAAACAAATCCGAATGGAAATTAACCATTTTTATCAATAAATTTGTTTGTAGTTATTATGTATTTGTTTTAGTTATATTACAAATGTAATTAAATTTGTTTGTAGTTATTTGTTTTTGTTATTAAAAAATGTTTTTAAATTTGTTTGAGTTATTTAATCGTCAATAATTTTTACACATTATATTAATATATAACAAATATATATTAAATAATTAGAAAAAACGATGACACGATGGCCGAGTGGTTAAGGCGTGGGATTAGAGTCCCCATGGGCTTGTCCCGCATCAGTTCGAATCTGGTTCGTGTCGTTTTTTATTTTTTGAAAATATCCAAATTTTTTTTGACAATATTAAAAAAATTAAAAAATTGATTTTTAAAATGTTATTCGTATTTAGTATAACACCAAATCCGACATTCCATGTTCTTTAAAAACACTGTAATTATCAAAAATCAAATTTGTTAACATATCTAAAGATTTATTTTAGTCCATCGAGTACAGAGCGTATTGATGGTCTCGCCAGGCCAAGCTGGTCAAAGAGAGAATAATTTACTGTATAATCTACTTTCAATGGCATCGTGACTAATCCTCCTTTATAATCAAGCTTGTTAAGAAAGTTATTATCTGTGTTTGGCTGTTCTTCAATTTCTTCCTCTTCTTCTTCGATTTCATCTTCGTAATCTTCAAGTTTTTCATCCAAATTTCTTCGGGGTGGAAACATTGTTGGCTTGCTGTCGAAGAACGCATAGTCTTCGTAATCGTCTGGTCGTGAAGGGCGTGTCATTTCCAAGAAACGTTGTGAATTCTTCTGAATTTCTTCTGTTGAGAATGAATCTTCAGGGGCGCCAATATAATGAAGGTACATACAATCTGCTTTGGTACACTTTTGACCGCACAGGAAAGATGAACAATACTTTGATGTACCAAATGAAGCTTTAATTTGATGTCCGTCAATAACAAAGGATTCCAGTGCATACAAACATTCCCATGCATCCTCTACATTGACAAACGTAATATAAGCTGAAACTGTTGGTTTTTGATAGCTATTATTATGAAGTGTTTGATTCACAACAATTTTTTTGATCGGACCATATTGACCAAAATACTCATATCTATTAAGCGTTTCTTCTTGCGCAATTGAAACTGGAATACCAATTACGTATATAAGATCTCTTTGGATAACTCTGAATTTGGAAAGTCCAGCCCTTTCTGGCAGTGGATTTACTCTACCACGAACGGATCCACCTTTTCCCATTGATCCTGTTTTTGATGATAAATCAGAATGTCCTTTTCCGAATGATCTACTCATAATTATAAAGATTATAACCGTTAGTATGTAAATCATAGAATACTAAATTTCAATGCCAATAAAAGCAGAGAAGAAAAAAGTCAATAAATTTAATAATATTTCACAAATTATCAGACAATACATACAAAATCATACTAAATAAGAACAGTTATAAAGAAATATTTTTTAAAAAAACAAAGAAATAACATAGATATTATTAGTTTTAATCATATTCATCACGAATGATATCTGGCCGGCCATTTAACACATAAATCAATGATTTACATAACGGGGCACCCAAACAAAAAGTTTGAAAATTTAAAGCAAATCGTTTTTATTATTTTTACTTTCTTTGAATACACTTGTTTCTGCCTCTATATCTTTTTCGCCAGCTTTTGCTCTGTATATATTTTCGAAGTCTGCCTTTTTTGAACATTTTACTTTAATTTCTCTACAAGTTGAGAAAAATATGATATCAAGTAAGTTTGTGAACGGGAGGATCGTGAAGATCCAAAAGATGACTTTCATGAAAGGTTTTGTCATAATTCTTACAATTGATGGAATTTGATTTCCGACAATTAAAGGTTGTGCGTCAACGTTAACATATCTTTGACTTGATATTCCGGAATTTTTGGCTTTTATTGAGTAATATTCATTTTTCATGTCTTCGCTCCAAATTGGTAAAATCTCAAAACTTACACATAATGGAGAATTCCTTGGGATGACAACAGTCTTTTCTGTTTCTTCCCAGGACTTATATTCGATGTACTTATAAAGGCTTGTTGGTCCATTGTAAATTCTTTGATTGATTTGAAATATTGGTGGAGATGTTCGAACTTCAGCAATTTTTTCCGTGAGTTCGGACAGTGAATAAAACTTAGCACCGATAAAATGATAGTATGGAAGCCACCCGGAAAGATCGACTGAAAGTGTTGTAACAAGATTAAATATTAAACATAAAACATAAGCTACTCCAAACATATATATCAATAATTCGTATGTGCCTTTAGTTGTATGGAAATGTTTTACGAGGCAATATATTGAACTAATCACAACAGCAAGTGAAACTGGTCCAATAATAGAAACAAAGGTTTGGAAAATAAAATAACATTTGGATTGGGTTTTAAGTACCCTAAGTTTTTTAACACAAACATATATGTAAGTAATTATGAAAGGAATTAAAAATACTGCAACTGTTAATGAATAAACAAAAGCGACGTCTTTCTCTTCAGTATCAAATATAGTCGTGTTGGTTTCAGAAGATACAAGTTCCAAAAAAATTAAACCAAACATATTTGTTGGCGCAGTGATTGATCAAGCAGGTAACAAAAGGAGAATAACGTTTTGAAAAAATTTGTAACTTTTGAATCGCTCATATTCAAAAGTTTTATCCGGATTCAACCTGCCCCAGGGGGTGCCCTTGCAGAGTGAAGTGAAGAATGATTTTGTAACTATTTAAAAATTGAATTAAATTAAGTATAATTTTTTTTTAAAAAGTAATCTTATATGATATTACCATCTTGAATGATCTTATACAATTAAAAATGATGAAGATAAAAAATTTACAGATTAAAAATGGGTGAAATATGCATATGTTGATATAAAGACATTTGGGAATGATTTTGCAAAATTTATCATATTCGAAAATTTATAGAGCGTAAGCTTTACTTATTCTTGAAATTTGGGGCAGAAGCGTTTTAGATATCTAATTTTTGATGACAAAAAATATATTTCACTAATTCAGCTATTGATATGATTAAGAAAGTTATTTATAATGAATACCCTGGTGTCGCTCCAATTCGCCTTATTCAAATTTTTGCCACTGGGATTTGAAAATAAAACCGTTTTCAGTCAGACACAAGGAATTTAATTTCCATGATGCCCATGATATACAAAAGCTTTGGTCAATGCAAATGAAATACTTCATGCTCTAGTTCTCTCTACATGAATCTTATCTCTTTATCTTATAATTTTGATTATCAATTTAAAATTTCTCTACATATAATTAAATTAAAGTAAAAAAGTAGCATCATTTAAAATACTCATTACAAGTAAGGTACAAAAAGATGTCGAAACATACTAATTTAATTATTCGTATAAATAAATATTTTGATTATTTCGAAATTTCTTTACCGAATAATAAACTCAAAAGCATTAAGTTAATAGGTTATTAGGATTACTGATTTAAGCGTTAGCAATACATTACAATTTTTAATATAAAAAATTAAATATATAAACAAAAATTTTTAAATATGTTTATTGTTATTGAGTCATATATTTAGCTCTATTCAGGTCTAAACATCTGACGTTTTATGTAATTAAAAAAATTAATGAAATAATTATATATTCATAAATTTCCCATGATTCAGTAATTGTGTTCTCACTTATATGTTCCCAAGCGGCTAGTAAATATTGAACTGCTGTTTCTTTGTTGAATTTAGTATTGAACTCATTTTGATATGATTTTTTGAAAAGTCTATCTGCTGTTGCCTCTGAGCTCCCAAACACCAATCGATTTAATGACTGTAACTCATCTGTTAAGCCTGCAGGGATGAATAATAATTCAATATTCAAATTGTCAGCACACTCATGGATCTTTCGAGTTTGATGAGCCTTAAATTGATCAACAATCAAATATATCTTTTCGTCGTCATTAAAATTGTTTCGAAGAAACTCTGAATATTGCTCAGATGTTGATTCTGTTGTCCAACCATTGCTTGATCTAGATGTGGAATTGTGATATGAGATATCTTGTAAATTTTTTTCACTTCGCTCAGTGGTACCTATAGCAATAATGAAAAGAGTAAGCTTTGTTCCATCAGCCTTTATACTTGCCATTACACTAATACTTTGTTCGGAGTTAGCATTGACATTAGCTTTAACATTGTCTGATCCTGTTTCAGACCAAATCAAAATTCCTCCTGGAAAACTTTTCCAACATGTTTCATCGGAATTAATAACTTTAGATCTATCAACTGTTGATAAAAGCTTCTGAATTTTTTGATTGAATTCATTTTTTTCTTCATCAGATATTGTTGGTCTTTTTTTCGCGTGAGGTTTCCTCGATGAAATTCTATTTCGTTTCTTGAAGTCATTATTGATAAATCCTATGCTAATTAAAAAATCTTCTTTGATCATTTCTTCAATAGTATATTTTTCGAGATAAGCTTGGTATGCAATGTCAATAAAATTTTCGTCATTAAAATATAAACCTTGAGATATGAAATTAGCAACGATATAATTTTTAATTGCAGTTTCTTATTCATTGGTGAATATCCGATGACTGATGCCATGGTTGTCGTCTCATGGTCTTTATTTGTTGTTTAACTCCATTTTCTTTCTCCAATATTTTAACGTTGATTCTGGAATTTCTGTTTTTTGAGATAATTTGTAAATTGATTCTGAACCACTTAGAATTTTGTCAATAACTATTTGTATTTTCTTTCTGACGTCTCGACGCGTGTAATCATTGTGTGGTTTCCCACTGAATACAGGTCTAACTTAAATTTTTCAGATGTCGGTTCAATGCCGTTTATTAATTATTTTGACTAGCATTTAAAATTTGAATACGGCGAATTGGAGCGACACCAGGGTATTCCAAGAGAACAGGTCCTATTCTAATTTTCTTATAGATTTTAAATATTTTATTTATAATTAAATAACATATGATGTATTTTATTACATATATCTTTTTTTATCCAATAACAAACTATAAATATAGATATTTATATTTATATTTTCGTGTATTGATAATGATCGGTTCGATTAGGTTTCAGTTTTTGGATCAAATAAACTATTCAAAAATGAATACATGTAGTAACTGGGACCCAAAGCAATTCACGCTAGATTGGAAGATCATAAAAACCGAACCAATTTATATGGAACCTTCTGTATTTATCTGATCAGATTTGACAAACTTTGTTTCAAAAGCAAACCTCGAATTAGGATCCAAACAATATGATGATTGTGTTAAAAATTTCTGAATAAAAGAATTTATTTTTGGAAAAAAAAGTTATCAATATCATTAAAATCTTTTATAAGGCCTTATAATATCAACAATTTATAAATGGCTTAGAGAAAATTAGATTTTTTCTAAATTTGATTTTTATAGAAATATTCAAAATTTACCTTCTATAATGAACTTTTGGAAGGATTTATATAATTTTGATACAATTTTATGTTCATTATCAGTAGATGCAATGAAAGTTGATGAGGATTTGGTTATCGATCATAATGGAAATGTTTATGGAACTATAAAAAAAAATGCGAATTAAAAACCCTTCAAGTTATTATCAGAACCAAATAAAATATTTTCCTTTTTATCATAAATATCTGACAAAAAATGACTTAATTTCAAATTTATTTATTGTAATTGTTTGTTTTTTGTCTACTATTCATGCTTTTCCTGTTTTTGTTTATGAATCGAATAAAGGAACAGCAGATGATAATCTTATAAAAATTATAGATAATATTATAAATATGCTCAATGCATATTTGATAAAAACAGGTTACATTGGATCTGATGCAGACCAAAATTATAGAGAAAAAATAAAAAAAACATTTTTAAGCTTAGCAAGAAATATTACAAATAAAAATATAATTATAACTGATATTGATAGAAATCAGCCAATGTGGACAAATGATTCTGCACACTTATTAAAACGTGCTCACTCAAGGCTGGTTTCCAAAAAAGTTCTATACGCTTCAAAATGTGATCAGTTTGAAAACTCTAAACATAAAATATCAACTCGAAAATCACAAGAAATTAATAATGATCTTCTATCAAGTTGGTTTAGACTTAATACATTAGATGGAATGGATGATTTCTATCCATATTATATTTTCTGTGGAAAAACATTATGTAATGCATTTCAATCTGATCATAGACCTTTAATTTTATTATTAGTACCACTAACATGCATAAACAATGTATTAAGAAATAAATATTCATCGAAAAGAAAAATTAATATTATGCTATTTAGGTTATTTTATTTTGCTTTTTTATTATGGATGGTTAAAGGTACAATGCGATAATACAGATAAAGAAAAGAAGAAGGAAAATTATTTGTCAATATTTACAATGGACTTTTGCATTGATTGTTGTAATTATTTAAGTTCTGTAATACATTCTTTCCAATTAATTGAAAACGTGTTTTGTTTGTCAAGGATAGATTCCATCCTATCTGAACATAATTTTTCACAATTAAGATACTATGGTGGTAAAGATCAAACAATTGTATCAATTGAAAGATCTATCAATAAATTATTAATTTTTAGAAAAATTGGAGGGATTGAACCCAAAATAAAAAAAAGATTATTTGATGCTAGTAATATTGAAAGTGGTAAAATAATGCTTGAAAATGAGCTGATTTTCAAAGTAAGAATATTCGCAATTAAAATATTAGCAAGAACTGAGGGAAAATTCCCAAAAAAAGGACCTTATTATGAAATACAATGTGAAAATGTTGATTATGAGATATTTGATACTTGGGAAAATGAATTAATTAATTTTCTTTGTGTGAATTTCCTTATAAGATAAAATTAGTGCAAACAGATGGTCAATGCATTTATCTAGGTATAAAATCATCCAAAAAGTAGGAAGAAATATTGTAGCGAGATACGTAACATCATTAATAAGTACCGATTTCCACGAATATCAGAAGATGAAATCGAGGAAATATGTGATAATGATGTTGAGATTATATAGTAAACACCATCCAAATAAACTACTTATTATTGAGAAGAATTAATGTATAAAAATGAGAATTAATTAATGATTTCAATTTATATTTAGTTTAATAAAGCATAAATTATATTACTCATAATGGATAAATTATTAAATAATTATAATGTACATATAAATATATAGCATATATATTATATATTGATAAAGATATTTTCATTTTATGTCGAGTTTATAAATGATAAATTGAATACTAGGTGAAGTGATCTTTCAACGTATAATTATAGTGAAAAAGTCAACCCTGTCTCAGAAATCAGAAAAAAATTTCCTGATTGGCTACAGGTCTCATTTTTTTAGATATCAAATAAATAAACATATTTATAGAAATGCCATAAAAAAACTAATTTTCTAGAAAACAGAATTTTGATATCTACTATCATTATCGAAATAATTCCAAAATAATTTTCCGACTTTCCAATTTTAACTAGAAAGTCAATAATTCTCTTATAAATATTTGATTATTTTTAATATGCAAAATGATATATAATGGAATATATAAAACACCTAAAATTATGTGCGTAAACCAATTTTATATGAAGATATATTTATTTTATTTCTAAATGTCAAATCTTTAAATAAAAGTTTTTGTCTTATAAAGATATAAGAATATTATATACTGTTATTATTAATTTTTGCTATATATTTTTTAAGGATTAATATAATGAAAACAACGAGATGATTATATTCTATTTGGTGTCGAACGACCGTTTAGAGAATAGGACCCGTTATATTTCAAGGGAAATGATCATTCTATTCGAGAGCGTCAAACCCGATGATTTGTATAGTTTATTTTGGAACGATAATGATCAATTTCCATAAATGGTACAACAAGATCAAGACTATGAAAACTTATTACTCTATCTTAAGGAAATTATTTTCAGCTTGGACCTTGATAACGTTAATGATGTAGTTACAAAAATCATGAGAATTTTTGATGATGAACATCCATATTCTTTCTGTTATTATATTACACACTTAATATATAGGTCTTATTTCATTCAAATGAAAAATATATATACTTATTTTCAATTCCTAAAAGTATTTAATAAACAGGAAAAAATCATTCAAACGAATATAAACATATTAAAAATCTTAATAAAATATCTTTCTAAAAGTGATGAAATTGAAGCAAAGTTTTTTTTTATGATGATGATTAAAGAAAATATCATTGATGAGGCATTTTTAGCAGGGGAAAATAATAAAACTCAACAGGATTTCTTAAAAGAATTGCTTAAATCTGAGGGTGAAATGTCAGATGATGATTTAGATCATATATTGGAATTATATTGTGAAGGGCATAATCCAATTGAAATTGCAAAAATAATTCGAAATGATGAAATAGATGAACTTCAAGAAATTACATCGCAAACAAATTTTGATTTTGATCAAACAATTGAACCATCACTTTATGAAAGATGTTCATTTGTTAATCACGAAAATGTTTCATTAGTTGATTATGCCGCATTTTTTGGATCAGTTAAATGTTTTAGATATTTACTTGTGAATGGATCAAATATAGATAACACAGGTAAATATGCAGTTGCAGGTGGAAACTTAGAAATCATTCATTTATGTGAACAATATCATTCATCATTTGAAGATGCTTATAAAACAGCAATTCAATTTCATCGAAATGATATTTTTAAATATATGAAGCAAAATTCCCAATCCCCTCTAACAACAGAAATGTTGAATGAACTTGGAGAGGAATGCATTAAATATGAAAATTATGAGATTTTTTTTGTTTTAGTAGAAGAAAATATGTTAATTAATAATGATATGGTAAATATCGCTGCAGAAAATGGTGATTTATATCTTATCCAATATTTTATCAGAAGATGTGCGATTGGAGAAAATACATTAATTTTTGCGATGTTTTCAGACAATATGGAAGTAGTAAAAGAAATTCTTCAAAAAAATACCATATCAATCGATGTTAATGTTAGAAGTCTTTATTTGTTTTATTTGATATTTATTTTAATAATTTGAAATTTGAAAATAATTTTTGGAAATTAATTATATTATTTAAAACAACACTTATGCTTGCATCTGAAGAAGGTTATACGGAAATAGTTACATTACTTCTTGAAAAAGAAGAAATTGATATTAATGCAAAAGATATATGTTTTATATGTTTAAATTTTATTTTAATGATATAATGTTATTAAATGATATTTGAAAATTATTTGAAATATTTAATTCAGCACTTATTTTTGCAGCTTTGCATGAAAATTTAGATATAGTAAAATTACTTATCAATCATAAAAATACTAATGTTAACATAAAAGATATTTATTTGTTTTATTTAAAATTTGATATAATTTTCTAATATTTCATAATAATATTAGGAAAAAAATTTAAGTATTTAAAACTGCACTTATAATTGCATGTAAGAAAAATAATGTAAAAATGGTACAACTACTTCTTGAAAATAATAAA
This sequence comes from Histomonas meleagridis, assembly GCF_020186115.1. Classification (NCBI taxonomy): domain Eukaryota; phylum Parabasalia; order Tritrichomonadida; family Dientamoebidae; genus Histomonas; species Histomonas meleagridis. The sequence continues at coordinate 356,205 of NW_027150927.1, forward strand.
ATTAAAGTTAATGAAAAAGATACTCATATATTTTATTTAAAATTTGTTTTGATAATATCATATTTTGTAAAGATATTTGGGGATTGTTTAAAATGTTTAAAACTGCTCTAATATGTGCATCTAAAAAAGGTTATTTTGAAATCATCAAATTACTTTTAAAAAATAATGAAATTGATCTATGTATAAAAGATATTTCATTCAATAATTTAAAATTTGTATATATATCTTGATGTTTCTAAATAGAACATGGAAATTATTATTATTATTATTACCAGCATTTAATTATGCATGTTTTAATGGTAATGTTGAAATAATTAGAAAACTTCTTGAAAATAAAAACATTGATATTAATGTTAAAGGCATTTTTTTATTCATTATTCTGTTTATTTTAATAATTTGATATTTCAAAATAATATTTGGAAATTATTTTAATCATTTTATACTCCACTTATAATGGCATCTTCTGAAGGTAATACAGAAATAGTTAAATTACTTATTGAACAAAAAGGTATTGACGTTAATGCATCAGGTTATGTTAATATTACTGATTTTATGTTTTAAAAAAATATATGATAATTATATTAATTATTTTGTACAGCTCTTATAAAAGCATCCACTGGTGATTCAAAAATAGTTGAAATGCTTCTCAGTCATGAAGGAATTGATGTTAATGCTCAAGAGATTTATTAATTTTAATTCAAGCTTATTTTGATTATTTGATATTTCTAAATGATATTTGGAAATTATTCAAATTTTTTAAAACAGCACTTATGAATGCAACACAAGGTGATTATATAGAAAATGTTAAGTTACTACTTAAACATAAAGATATTAATGTTAATATTCGAGATGTGTCTTTGTAAGTATTCAAATTTGTTTTAATGATTTTGGATTCGAATATAAGATTTGGAAATCATTTAAATTATTTTATACGGCTCTTGTAATCGCAGCTGAAGATAATCACATAGAAATAACTAAATTACTTCTTGAGCAAAAAGGAATTGATATCAATATCAGAACTGTTGATATAATTTAAATAAAATTTGTTTAACTAAAAGGATATTTCAAAATTAATATTGGAAATTATTTATGTTTTTTTCAACACCACTTATGAAAGCACTTCTAAAAGGTAGTGATGAATCTGTATTATTGTTTTTTGAATATGGAAAATTTGATGCTATTGAGAAAAATCTTTATATGTTTTGTTTTGTTTTTGTTTTAATAATTTGATATTTTAATTTTTTTAGAATTTATTGAAAATATATGAAATAGCTCTTATTTTTGCAGCAAAACAGAATAACATTGATATTATGAAACTTATTGTAAAGAATAAAGATATTGATATAAATTGTAAAGATCTTTATTTTTTATATTTAATGAGATCTCAAAATAATACTTGGAAATCATTTAAGGTATTTAAAACAGCTCTTATATGTGCTGCTGAAATTGGTAATACAGAAATAGTGAAATTTCTTCTTGAACAAAATGGAACAAATATTAATGCTAAAGATGTTTATATTATTGTTTTTATGTTTATTCAAATAATTTAATATTACTAATAAACATTTGGAATTTATATAAATTATATAAAACAGCATTAATGTTAGCTTCAGCAAATTTCCATCCAGAAATTGTAAGCTTACTTATGAAAAAAGAAGGAATTGATATCAATGCTCAAGATGTTAATAAATTATATTTAATATATTCAAAAAATATTTTTAGTTTCAAAATCATTATTGGGAATTATTAAAATTATTTGAAACTGCATTAATGGCTTCAATTAATAATGGTAAAGTGGATATTGTTAAAAAACTTCTTGATTTCAAAGAAATTGATACCAATGCTAAAAATGGTTCACAATTTTATTTAATTTTTATATTATAAATTTATTATTTCAACATAATAATTGGAATTTAATTCTTTTTCTTATGACAGCTTTTATGTTAGCAGTAGCAAATCATAAAAATGAAGTTATTAATGAATTTATCAAGCAAAAAAGAATGGATATCAATGATAAAAAAAGAATTCATTAACTTTTTTTGAATTTTATTAAGATTATTCATAGTTTTATCATGATATTTTTTACTAAAATTGAAACTATTTTAATGCAAAAAAGTGAATCTGAAATTATCCAATTAATTCATAACGAAAAAGATATTATACACAATTTCATAAATATATATTATAATAATTTCAAGTCTTTTAAAAATTTTCAAAATTTTAATAATATATTTGGAATTTATTTACTTTATATAGAACTTTTCTTATGATTATAACTGAAAAAGGTTATACCGAAGCTGTTAAATTACTTCTTGAGCAAGATCAACTTAATATTAATATTAATGATAAAGATTTAAATTTATTTAGTTTTATGTTTCTTGTGATAATTATATGTTTTAAAATAGTATTTGGAATTTATTAATATATATTAAAACAGTTCTTATGATTGCATCTGATAAAGGTTATAGCGAAACAGTTAAATTACTTCTTGCTAATGACCAAATTAATATTAATGATAAAGATGTAAATTTATTTTTATTCATATTTATTATAATAATTATGTGTTTATAAATAATATATGGGAATTATTTAAATTGTTTCGAACAGCTTTAATGATTGCAGCTCAAAGTGGTCATACATCAATTATTGAATTACTTCTTGATCGAAAAGAAATCAATATAAATGAAGAAAATTTTTATTTTCTTTAATTAATGTATATTTCAAATATTTGTTTATTAAAAATTAAATTTGGCATTTATATAAATCAATTGAAACAGCGTTGATTATTGCAACCAAATATAATTATACAGAAATTGTTGAAATCCTTCTTAATCGGAAAGAAATCAATGTCAATTCAAAAGATATTTATTTAAATATTATAGAATTCCTTTAAATAAATTCAAGCTTATTTAAAATATATAGAATTTATTCAAATCAATTAGAACAGCTCTTATTTCTGCAATTTATAAAGGTTATACTGAAATAGCCCTATTATTACTTAAACAAGAAACTATTGATGTTAATGTTAAATGTGTTTATATTTATTATTTAATTTTTGTTTTAGCAATTTTCTATTTCAATATAATATTTGAGAATTCATCAACTTTTTTGAAACAGCACTTATGTATGCATCAAATAAAAATAATATAGAAGTAGTAGAAATGATCTTGAAAAATCCTATGATTGAAGTCAATGCTAAAAATACTTAATTAATTTATTTAAAATATATTTTACTAATTTTGGATTACAAAATAATATTTGGAAATTATTTAAATTGTTTAATACAGCACTTCATATGGTATCTAAAGAAGGTTATATAGAAATAGTTAGATTACTTCTTGAACATAAAGGAATTGATATTAATGATAGTACTTATTTAAATATTTTGGAATTTGTTTTTTAAAACATAATATTTCGAAATAAATTTCGGTGTTTTTTAGACCATTTGTCAACACCTCTTATGATTGCATCTTTTTATGGTCACACAAACATTGTTAAATTACTTCTTGAACAAGAAGGAATTGAAATCAATTCCAATAATAGTTATATTATTTTAATATTATATGGTATTTATTCCAATTATTTGATACAGCACTTATTTCAGCAATCAAATATGAACATTTTCAAATAGCTAAATTACTTATTTCACATGAAAAAATTGATATCAATATTAGAAATATTTATTCCTTTATAATAAAATTTATCTTAATGTTATAATATATCTAAATAATATTTGGTGTTTTTTTATATTATTTGATACAGCACTATTTTTAGCAATCGAACATAAACATTTTCAAACAGCTAAATTGCTTATTTCACATGAAAAAATTGATATCAATATTAGAAATATTTATTCCTTTATAATAAAATTTATCTTAATGTTATAATATATCTAAATAATATTTGGTGTTTTTTTATATTATTTGATACAGCGTTATTTTTAGCTTTGATAAACCATGAATTTGAAATGGTTGATTTACTTCTTAAGAAAGAAGAAAGAATTATCAATGATAAGAATATTTTTTTGCTTTTGATAAATTTTGTTTATATAACATAAAATTATAATAATAAATTTGGAAGTCATTCAAAATATGTAAAACATTACTTATGATTGCAGCTCGAAGGAACTATGAAGATTTATTAAAATATCTTTTATCATTCAAAGGAATTGATATTAATTCTAAAAGTATTTCTGAGTTTTATTTAATATTTACATATATTATTTCATGTTATAAAAAAATATTTGGAATTTTTACAAATTATTTGTAACAGCACTTATGTATGCATCTGAAAGAGGAAATATAAATATTGTAAAAATACTTCTTGAACAAGAAGGAATTGATATTAATGCTGAAGACATCTGATTATTTTGTTTGAAATTTATTTTAATAATTTGATATTTTAAAATAATATTTGGTAATTATTTATATTATTTAAAACAGCACTGATTTATTCAGTATGTCATGGTCATTATTATATTACCAAATTACTTTTAAATCAAAATGGAATTCATGTAAAAGCTAAAGGAGTTTATTTAATTTATAGTATATTTATTTTAAAATTTTTTCATTTGAATATAATATTTGGAAATTATTTTTATTATATGAATTAATATACTTTTTTGCAGCTAAAGAAGGTTATGTTCATGCTATTGAAGAACTCATTAATCAAGAAGATTTTAATATCAATGCTCGTGATGAAATTTTATTTAATTTTTCTATCTTTCAATTTAAAATTTGGATTTTATTTAAATAATTTAGAACTGCACTTATGTATGCATGTAAAAATGGACATATAAAAATAGTAGAATTACTTTTGAAACAAAAAGGATTTCAAGTAAATGTAAAAGATATTAAATTGTTTTATTTTATATTTGTTTTGATTATTTGAAGTTTTAATATAATATTTGGAAATTATTCAAATTATTTAAAACAGCACTTATATGGGCTCAATATACAAAAGTAAATGGAATTATTAAATTACTTTGTGAAAATAAGAAAGTTAACAAAGAAATTGCTGATATCTTATTCACAGTTTTAATGTATGCTTTGACTTCTTAGTTTTTACATATCTTATTTGGAATTATTATGAATCATTTAATAGTGCTGTTTATTATTCATATGTGTTAAATAATATAGAAGGTCAAGAATTATTACTATATTAAATAAAGGAATTAAATTAATGAATTATTGAAATACCTAATGTGATGAGAATGATAATATTAATAGAAATATTAATAAAAAATGCCTAAATGAAAAAAATAATTTAGAAATATTTTATAAAAAGGAAACGTTTAACACGACGGTTTTTGGTTTTGATTATAAACGTATCCAAATTAAATGGAATTTTTCTTATTTCTTGAAGATGATCCTACAGATTGTTGCTTATTTCGAATAACGCCAACAGAACCTGAGCCAACGTTTCAAAATGTAATTGAGAAATTTTTAGAATTATATCAAAAGAATCATGAAATCAGCATTGAAGCTAATAAATATTCCTTATTCTATGACGACCTCACTTACCCACTTCTTAATCATAAAATTAACAAAGTTGAAGATTTATCTAAATCAGTTTTTTCATTAAAAAGTAATCATTTTGATCTTATTCTTTCTACAACTGAACCCGACACATTTTATTACGAGGAAGAAGATGCGTATGAAGAAAACAATTCCACACTTCAAGAATTTGATGAAATCATATCTCAAGGTAAAACAGCTCTTGCCAACCTTGATGTTTCAGCTGTTAATCGCTGTATACTTAATGCCAAAACCCTTATACCCAATTCACCCATTCCATGGCATTTACAAATTCGATTATTATTAAAGCTCCACCAATATAAATTAGCTATTGATGCTGCCACTACTGCCTGTCACGTGTATCCCTCTGATTCTGAGTGTTTACGTCTTTTAGCCAAATCTCATCAAGTTGCAGGTTTACATCAAGAAGCAATTGAGTATTATAACCGTCTGATATTGCTATCGTCGCGCACGTTATTTGATTATGATAAAATTAATTGCAGTATTGCTAAATCTCTTTTAGCTATTGGCGCATATGACCAAGCGTTAACATTAATCCAACCTATTGCGAGTTCTAATCCACGTAATTTAAAAGTTACGATTGTGTTAGGAGAAATTCTTGCTAAACAAGGAAAACTTTCTGAAGCGTTACATTTAGTTTTACGTAATTTTTCTGTTGAACCTGACCATAAACGCACACGAAGATTCATTAGTGAACATGTTGTTAATGACTTACAAATCCAAATATTACAATCAGAACTTGGCGATGGTGTCATTGATTCGAATATATTATTTTATGTTGGCGATATGTTAAATGAATTCGGCTCTAAATATGCCGCATTTCATTTTTTAAAATTAGCTTTTTTGATATCTCCTAACTCGCCTGCTATAGCAGTAGGTTGTTTTAAGTCCGCAATTGAGAACTGTATAACGAGAAATGAGATTTTTGAGTTATTTGATGTTTTTTTATCATCTATAGATAAACGAGAAGATGAGTTAAAGAACTTAACTAAAAACTTAGACTTGAAAAACATTAAAAATGATTTTGAGCTTGAGAATGTTAATGAAAATGATAATGTGAAGAAATTCGAAATAATTAAACAAGGTGAAATTGATTGTCAATATAAATTTGAGCAATATGATACTATTTGGATATTTATTTTACTTGAGAGTTATTTGTTTAATCATTATTATATTACTGCATCGAATATCATAGTGAATAATATAAATGAGATCATTAAACAATATAAATTTAATAAAACAATTCTAGCAAAAGAAATTCAATATCATTATTTAATAAGTTCATTAATACCTTCGATAAGTTATCCATTTAAAAAGGAAATAATAAATAGTAAAAATTTGATTTATTTAATTGGCGATGAAAATTATACATTTCTTTCTTATAGAAACGTAACTATAAATAATGAAAATTATTTTATTTATCCGAAAATTTTGGATAAGTTAACATTTAATGAATTAATTAATAATAATTATAATAAATGTTTTATGAAAATTATTAATGAAATCCCTGAAAACTCATTAATAATTATAGCGTTTAGTAATTATAATAATAATATCGAAAATAATTTTAATAATTTGTTAAACGATTTTGTGTTTTTACTAAAAAATATTTGGAATGAAAAACATTTTAATGTTTGGATCGCACCAGTGTTATATATACGTAATAAAGTTTGCTATAACACAAAGTTCCAATTTAAATATGCGAAAAGAATTTGGGAATTAAATAATGAAATCCCTCAAATTAGATACATAGAATTGTTAAAGAAATTGCAGCCCAACGATGCTGGAAGAATTGCAAACGATTGGACGTTGGAAGGGTATTATTTGACGCCCGATGTGTTACATATTGTACAAGAAAGTTTAAATGATAAAGAAAATCATTTGGAAGAATATAAAGCAAAGAAAAAGTAAGAAAAATAATTAAAATTTTTTTTTGTGGTGGATTATTAATAAATATATAAATTTTAAATGATTTTATTAGTGATGAATTAAAAATCGTTTTTGTTGACGTTTTTGTAAAATGAAATCAGTATAAAGTTTAAAACGGTTTCTCATAAGAGGCAAAGCATAACAAAGGGTTTTTGATTTGTAGGAATTTTCATTATATCATTGAGCATGTTCTAACAGTAATTTATACTTTAATACCTATATATTTAATATATTTACATGTTGGTCATTTTCTTTTCCAAAAATTTGGTGTGAATTTCTGTTCTTCCCATTTAGAAAAATTATAATTAGTTGTGCCAAATCCTCTTTTTGTTCGATTAAATAATTTAGATTTGTACTTGTTCAAAGATGAATGTGTCAACAAAGTAATACTTGCATGTGTGTTCATATTGTGTTATACCTTTTTTTCATGAAAATAATGAATATATAATTCATGTTTAAATTTCATCATCTGATTTTTATTTCCATGGAAAGATAATGCTTAAAAAAAGGATGGCTATATAACTATCACTTAAGATAAATGAAGTAAAACACATTCCAGTAAGTGTGTAAAATCATGTGAATCAAAAAATTTTATTTGATTCTTTGTTGTTAAATATTATTGGAAGAAAATAATTTTCTTTTCTATGTAAATATTATTAATAATAAATTTCACATTGATGAAAACATACTCATTTATTAATCAATTCTTGTGCAAATAAGCACACAGCATATAGATTTAAAGGAGAACATTTATCCTGAGTTAATTCAGTGTTTAATTTATTCTAAACAAGAAAATTTCTTTTTTCTTTCATACAAAGTATATAACGTCTTTTTGTTGGTCGTGCTAAAATATGGAATTAAAAAAGAGATTCCTACAAATCAATGAATTTTGCAATCCAACCACTGGCGAGAAGCCAGAACTGAATCCAATTGATGTCTGGAATTTCATGTTTGAACAAGCAAAATCACACATTAATTGTTTTAGTTTTCTTTTTGAGCTATTTTATGAATATAGCAAAGAAGTTGAAGCTTTTCGTCAGGTGCCACAAGATATCATTGACCAAATTAAAAGCCTCAAAAACAGTAATGAATCTCTTGAAAGTAAGATGAAAATTTGTGAACCTCTCATAGCAATTTCAACCTTTCTTCCAATTGAACCGCTTTTAATAGTTTTTGATATTGCAGTTGAAATTGTTCAAGAATATTTTTCTAAAAACGGTGACTTTCCATATGAGTTTATATCAACTTATGACAACTTAGATGTCAATTATCTTGAAGAGGAAACATTCAGGGAACTTCTCTCTCATATACAAGAATTAGCGACTACTGAAAAAAGTTCATCAGCAATTGTAATATTCTCAACATTTGCCCATGATCTTATTGATATTGAACCTAAAGCCTTAAACTTTATTATTACCACCTTTATGAATGGTATTGAGTCTGACCGTAGCTTACAAATTTCCTCATGCTACATTATGGAATACATTTCACCTCACTTTTCACATGAACCCGAAAGTTCACCTGATGCATTATCACTTCTTTCATCTCTTAAGCCACTTCTTATATCCAATGATCCTGTTATCCAATATCGTTCACATAAATGTGTTCGCGAGCTCATCAAAAGCAAAGTTTTTCTTCGTTTTGACATATTAAAGGAAATTGTTTCTCAATTTCCAAATTATTCTCCAGCAGGACATCGATATTTCTTTAAACTTTTAAAGACATATATTGTAGATGCTCGAGATAATGATGATGAATGTGATAGTTCATCATGTGATTCAGAATGCGATTCACATTTAAGTATGGAAATTATTCAATATTTTTATGACATTGCAATTTCTGGAAGTAAAACTTCTGGAGATGATCTCTTAGCATCTCGTTATATTGATCTTTTAGCAGATCTTTCTATTCTCGAACCCGAATATTTTGAAGATTTATATAAAGAAACACTTGAAATCACAAAACGAATTGTAAATGATTCATCATATGAATCATTTCGTTTTCTTACACCGTTTTTAATAGCTATTTATTCTAATTATCAAGAAGAAAGTTTTATCGATTTGTTACCAAAACTTTCTGAAGGATTTTTAGATGAAACTAAAATCGCAAATAAAAAACATCGAATTCTTTTATCTATTGATATCGCACAACTTATTGGTGACTTAAAATATGAACCATTAGTTCCATCAATAACAAATTTCATTATTCAAAATCTAGAATCTGAATGTTTATATGATTCATTACGTACTTGTGGAACTATTATTGGAATGTATAATTTATTAACATTAGAAAATGCGATCAAAATCTTTGAGAAACTTCCTGTAAATAAACTAACTAAAACAGATGCATTTGATATGGTTATTCATGTGATGATTAAACTTGCAAAGAAATTCGATGTTTCCGATGTTGCACAATCATTTGTTACTTCATTCATTAATGGAACATTACCAATATTTGAAGGTTATCTTCCATATAAACAACTTCCACAAATTGACAGTGCGTTTGATTTTATCGAAGTATATGTTAAACGATTTCCATTAAAATCAAATCAAATTATTACGACGTTTATTGAATGGGTTAAAGATGGACCCGAACTTGCACTTCATCAAATTTTAAGCATATTAACTATTGGTATTAATAATAAAATTATTAATTTGAATCAATGTATCGAATTATCTAAACTTGTCCTTAATCAAGTCGAAAAACTTGATAAAAATGATTCTCCTGAATTAATTTCTTCTGCTGATTTCTTTTCTTCGATATATAAAACGTTTCCAAAAGTTTTGGACCCAATTTCAAACTTCACGAAACCATTTGAAAATATTATTAATTCGATTAATTTACCAAATTTCGAAAACGACGATTTCGAAGAAGAAGAAAAAGAAAATATTGAAGGAAATACTGATTGTACTTCTTCAATAATCAAATTCCTTCTGAATGTATATACAACAGATAAAAATTATGAAATTAATGAAAAAACAATTTTACATTTCTTCGATTTTGTGCCATTTCCTAAAGATGAAGGAATTGAAGAAGTGTTTTCATTAATAAACGAAGTGATTTTACAAGATGAAAGATTCGATTGCATAAAGGAATTTGTTGCAATATTATACGCACAGTTATTAATTGAAGAAGATGACGAATTGGAACTTGATGAAAAGACAATGGATGAAATGAAGGATGTTTTAAAGAACTTACTAAAGGGAAACTTACAATTAAAGACGCAGGTGGCATCGAATTTTAGGGGTGCAAAGGCAAGAATGTTTAGGAATTTGATAAAGTGAAATTTCATGAATAAATGATTTCGTTGTTCAACAATTGTTATAATTATAAATACAAAATAAATGTTAATTTTGAGTTGAAATGTAATTGAAGACCTTTACAAAATACAAATCGGTCATCACAAAGTTCAAAGAAAAAAAATATTTAAAATAAATTATTAAAAAAAAAACTCAAAAATAAAATTAAAGCGAGCAACAAAGCTCAAATTTTTAGGTTATTACGTTTGATAATGGGATTTTTTGGAAACAACGATGCTCAAAGGGAAAAGCAAAAAGAGCAGCGGTGTTTAGTTCAGCAGTAATTAATGGCTTCAGAGGCCATACGACGAACTTTGCGGATATACTGTTGTTTGTTGAACATGAAGTCACGATTAGCTTCAACGTTCAATGGTGATTCTGGATTTGGATCAGTAAGCATAGAAATAACAGAAATAACAATTGAATCAACAGTATGAATCGGAAGCCAGCGTTCTGAACTCTTTTCATACTCATTAGGGTCATCACCTGGGTCATGAAGAATACTAATACAAACTTTACCTGTTTTAGCGTCAATGTTTGGATGCCACATTGGACAAAGGAATCGCATCTTGGGTGGCTTTAATGGGAAGTCATCTGGAAATTCAAGTTCTGCTGGAAGAATAGAACCTTCATAAGGTGAACTTGAAGGGCCGATAATAGTAACACGCCACTTAAAAAGATCATCATTAATAAGACCAGCACTAAAGTATTGACATGGGTTTTCTTTGATGTCATGATACATCTTAGAAAGAATTCTTGCTGCTGCGTTTCTGTTCGCCATCAGAATGGTTATGGGCTTGCTCTTTCTAAAAAGTGGAAATATTTTTTCAAATTTTGTATGAAGTGATAAACATGTAAAAAAAAAAAAAAAACAACACAAATTGGTCGGAAAGAAACTTTATAAAATGTGGACGACGCATTTAATGTTAATTATTATTCAGTTATCACCAAATTATTAGAAATGATGGAAAATATAATAAATAGTTTCGCCGTTGTAAATGAAAATCCAATAATTATAATCGATGAAGAAATGGATCTTAAATAAAAAGATAATGAGTATGATGTTTTTACGTAGAAAAGATTCAAGATATATACTGAGAGTAAAATTTATAAATTGATTCCAAAAAATGGAAAACACAATTGAGAAAGATAGAATAAAACCAAACAGCAAATCCGTTCCTTCGCAGCTAACAACTTAAGGTTGGCGTTTCTGGCACCCTCTCATGTCACCAAAGTTTAAACTCGATGAATTAATAAGATATTAAATTTGTCTTAATACCATTTTGTAATAATAAAAATATTCATATTAATGTCTTTCGTCAAATTTTTCTTTACTTAAAAAACTTTTTATATATTTAATATTTTTAAGGATCCTTCTGCAAAAATATTTTTATTTTTTCAAAGATTATGTAGATACTTTTGGATTAAATTAATTAAGTTAATGATTGTTTAACTTTTTCATAGATAAATGTTCTGAAAATCAAATAAAGCTTACAAAAAATAAGATGGCAGAATCTAATTATCCATCCTGATTAACATTATATTTATTATATGACATAGAATACACCTAATGACATGAACAAAATTTTATAAATTTATTTTTATAAGAATGCTTTCAAATATAATATCAATATAACTTTAAATATTCATCATATTTTAATAAACCCTTCTGTAAAAAGTTTCAAATTATTAATCTATAATAAGATTATCCTATCAAAATCAGACAAATTTATTCTGTTGCTGTAATTTTCTTCATTCGCTGAAATAAAAATATAATCTGAGATTTCAAAAATTGAATGAAAAAAAGTAACAAATCCTCTGACAATGTGGCTATTAGGACGTAGGTTCAAAAATTAATTTTTCTAAATTTGCCTATGTTAGTTAAGAAACAAGTTCTATCTAATTCGAAATTTTTAATTTTTTCAAGATTTCGAAATTATTGTTAAAATATAACGAAATTTAGATACAAGCTTCATCATATTAAAAAAATTTAATAAATATATTATAAATGAAATTACCTGATTTTTAATGAAAAATTTTATTCCTTCTGAAAATGCAAAAATAAGCGGCTTTTCCTTGCTTCGATTGGTTTTGTTTGAACAGCAAATCCGTTCCTTCGCAACTAACAACTTAAACTATAACTTTAAAAAGTTTAATCCAAATATATCGATCTCATTTGGTTGCTCAATCAGTTGTTCATATACGTATATTGTGATTTTTATTAAATATTCACTAAATTCGAATTTAGCTTGTGCGACATTAAAGTATGCACTTGTCCAGAATCGACCAATGATGTTCATGCTATGTAAAATTAATGCACGGATGAAAATGTTTTTTGTCCCATTTTTAATAAACCTTAACACCCAATTTTCCCAAAAAAATAAAGCAATTGACTAGTTTACGGATAAAAAAATTGTGAGGTACGATTATACTCAACTGTAAAAGTAAATGTTTGAGCCGTATCGTTTGATTTATGCTGCGAATATCTCTAGGATTTGCACAAAAATTAGAACTGAATAATGAAACATGATTCTTTTCACTTACAATAATATTAAATGTAAAATTTAAAAAGATTTGAGAAAATATTTCAAATATCTTGAAATTAATTTGATATTTATTTTATATTGGAACATAAACTATGTAACAACAATACAATGGTAAATGTAATGCATTCATTTCGGATTCATATAAAAGTATAAATTATTGCAATATTTAATCTCTTTTATTTTTTTTTCTACATGAATGAAAATGAAACACCATGCAAAAAATTCTTATGTTTGTTTGATTTCACAAAAAAATTAAAAAAAATCTATCTCAAAATTATTATCGCATTAACCTTGGTTTCATTTTTTCTGCGATTTATCAATATAATTTCTTATGGAACAGAATATCACAGAGGTAGTTGTTAATCAAAAAATCTATTAAATTATTATCAAAAAATTCTTCTTTATTTTGGTAAATTTTATTATCAAAACATGCTTCATTTCCAAAAAAAAAATTTTTTTATTGAAAATGAAGATTTGATGTTTGTAGAAGAAGACGCTGAATTATAATTTTTTAAGAAGTAAATTTACTATTTCTGTATAACCTTTTTGCTGTGAAATTTGTATTGCAGTCAAATATTGTTAAAATATATTCCAAATTATTAAAATATATATTAAATTATTAAAACATATTCTAAATTATTCAAATGAATATTTTTTTCATTAACATCAATTCCCTCTTTATCTAAAAGTGATTTTACTATTTCTATATTATTATTTCTAACTGCTATATGAAGTGCTGTTTCAAATTATTAAAACATATTTCAAATTATTAAAACATATTTCAAAATATTAAAAACATATTCTAAATTATTCAAATGAATATTTTTTTCATTAACATCAATTCCTTTATCTAAAAGTAATTTTATTATTTCTATATTATTATTTCTAACTGCTGTATGAAGTGCTGTTTCAAATTATTAAAACATATATAAAATTATTAAAACATATTCTAAATTATCAAAATGAATATTTTTTTGCATTAACATCAATTCCTTCTTTATCTAAAAGTAATTTTATTATTTCTATATTATTATTTCTAACTGCTATATGAAGTGCTGTTTCAAATTATGAAAAACATATATAAAATTATTAAAACATATATAAAATTGTTAAAACATATTTTAAATTATCAAAATGAATATTTTTTGCATTAACATCAATTCCTTTATCTAAAAGTAATTTTACTATTTCTATATTATTATTTTTAACTGCTATATGAAGTGCTGTTTCAAATTATTAAAACATATTTCAAATTATTAAAACATATTACAAATTATTAAAACATATATAAAATTATTAAAAACATATTTCAAATTATTTAAAACATATTCCAAATTATTAAAACATATTTCAAATTATTCAAATGAATATATTTTGCATTAACATCAATTCCTTTATCTAAAAGTGATTTTACTATTTCTATATTATTATTTCTAACTGCTATATGAAGTGATGTTTCAAATTATTAAAACATATTCCAAATTATTAAAATATATATTAAATTATTAAAACATATCCAAAATTATTCATATAAATATATTTTGAATTAACATCAATTCCTTCTTTATATAAAAGTAATTTTACTATTTCTATATTATTATTTCTAACTGCTATATGAAGTGCTGTTTCAAATTATGAAAACATATATAAAATTATTAAAACATATCCAAAATTATTAAAACATATTTTAAATTATCAAAATGAATATTTTTTGCATTAACATCAATTCCTTCTTTATCTGAAAGTAATTTTACTATTTCGATATTATTATTTCTAACTGCTATATGAAGTGCTGTTGCAAATTATTAAAACATGTTCCAAATTATTAAAACATATTACAAATTATTAAAACATATATAAAATTATTAAAACATATCCAAAATTATTCATATAAATATATTTTGAATTAACATCAATTCCTTCTTTATCTAAAAGAAATTTTACTATTTCTATATTATTATTTCTAACTGCTATATGAAGTGCTGTTTCAAATTATTAAAACATATTATAAATTATTCAAATGAATAGTTTTTGTATTAACATCTATTCCTTTTTGTTCCACAACATATTTCACAAGTTCAATATTTCCTGATTCTGAAGCAAATAACAAAATGTTTTTTGGAATTTGATTATTTTGAAGGAAATATTTAACGAGATATAAATTTCCATTCATTGCTGTTTCATTTATATTATCTGCATTAATATTAATTCCTTTATCTACCAAAAATGTTAAAATTTCATAATTATCATATAAAATACATTTTCTACCGAATTTTTCAAATGTTTTAATTTCAGCCATTTTATTTTCATAAATATAATAAAAAATATCATTTTGATGAAATTCAATTGCTGTTTCATATGCACCTTCAAATGATGAATGATATTGTTCACATAAATGAATGATTTCTTCATTTCCACCTGCAACTGCATATTTACCTGTGTTTTCTACTTTTGCTTCATTCATAAGTAAATATTTAAAACATTTAATTGATCAAAAAAATGCGGCATAATCAATTAATGTAACATTTTCTTGATTAATAAATGAACATCTTTCATAAAGTGATGGTTCGATTGTTTGGTTAAAATCAAAATTTGTTTGCGATGATATTTCTTGAAGGTTTTCTATTTCATCATTTCGAATTATTTTCGCAATTTCATTCGGATTATTTCCTTCTTTAATTAATTGCTTATGAAGTTCCCAATCATTCTTTGAAAGTTTTTTGTAATTATCCAAAAAGTATTTTTCTATTGGATCATTTCTATTATACTCAAATTCTGAATGATTTTTGTTTTAGTTTTGTTCTCCTTTTTTATAATGAGCAAAATATTTTGAATGAATATTTTTGGTAATACTTTTATCAACCAAATTTTGTTCAATTAATTTCTCGATTAAATAATATGATTCTTGTGTGCTGAATGTAGATATACGTTTGATAAAAATTGACATTAATTTCACTATATTTTGATTAATTTCTTCTTCTTTCGTTTGAAAAAAAAAAAAAAAATTTATGGAAATATCAAATGCTTGTTTTTGTGATGAAAATGCATTATAAACGATGTTACTTATAATAGTATTAAATGTACAAGGATAGTTTGAATCGAATAATTCCAATACTTTTTTAGAGGACGCCTTGAAGTTTTCTTCTGTTAAACTGAATATATTTTTCTCAAGCTCAATTAGGAATTTCAAGCAGGATGAACCAGGCTCAGTCATATCAATGTAAATGTTCCCGCTTGAATAAACCGATCGGTTGAAAATTTTCACAACTTTTTCAAATATTTATTACAATAACGATAAATTTTTTTCAAACCTATGCAATTTTGACTTGACACTTTTCCGCCACTTTGTTCAGAATTTCAAGTTTCAAATGGGAGCTGATTTCTTCGAAGATACATATAGCATCTTTTTCCTTATCGGAATATTAATGCTTCCAAATGTACTTCTTCAGTGCATTCAACAATGGCGTGGAAGGAACCCTGCTCCATATTGGGCTTTTTTTTTTAGCATTCTTATGAACGTTGGGTATGGGATTGCTATCTATTCCCCTGAAATTGGTATTCCAATTGCAGCATTTGGCTTATTTTTTGTTCTTATTCCATTCGATCTTTGTTGCAGAACGAATTCATTTCAATCGCCACATCGTACCACAGAAGATATATTCTCAAAGAAGCTCAACAGAACAGAATTTTGTTCGAAGGTGTCTCAGAGTAGAGCCTATTCTCCCTCAATAACTGTTCATTCAGAAGCTTATCACATCCGTCACTACACTACGACAACTGTTGATAGTAAAGGGCGTGTTCACGTTCACCACCACACCCAAAAAGTTGTTACTTTCAGAAATGCCAGAGAACTTAAATACACATCATGGGAAGAAGAAGGAAATTCCATTCGTATTACCAACAACACCACAATGTTTCATGCCATTATTATTCCTAGCTATAAACTTGATGATGATACCAAAGAATCGTTAGGAAATCTCCGTGAATACATGCGCTACGAAGCTTTACAACACGATGTCCATGCTAGTGTCTCCACGTCATTTTCAATTGATGGCTTAGAACGTAGTTTTTGTGGATCAGCCACCCAAGATAGTGTACCAATTATGAACTTTTACCAATCATGGTATGGCCGTACGCTATGGGTCTTTTTCGCTCTTTTGGGCTACCAGTCCGCTTACGAATCGTTTTATTCAGCTTCGGGCGAAAGATTACAGTTAACGGTCGTCAAACGTATTTCGATGACAGATAAATTGAGGTGCCACTATAAGGAACTGGACCAAACAGCTGCAGAGACGACGTTTAGGGCTGCTGATGGTGTGCAAACATTCCAACAACCTTTGTTCGTACCAATGGCACAACCATTCCAACAAATTGAGAATCCATATGTGATGGCAGGATATGCACCAGAGAACCCATACCAAGAACAACTAACACCAGAGCTACAAAAATTTGCCCAAGAACAAAATATTCAAACAAATGATTATTATCAGAATTGATCTACCTCTTTTGAATAAACAAGTCTAATCGAATTTGACTTTTTTTTAAGATGTAACTAAACATTAATTTTTAGAGAAGAATATAATAATTTGTAATGAAAAATTTCAATTACTTTTGATTTAATCTTTTTTTGACTATTTTATGTCTTTTAGATTAATGCCATTATTTGTTGTGTTATATATTATTATTTTTAATTTCTTATACTGATACAACAGAAATATTTAAAGATGTCACTTTCACATAAACAATTTAATTCGGATAATTGAATTTTTCTAGAAAAGGAAAAATGAGGAGCGAGTCTCTCCAAGAAGCCCTCAGAAGGCAAAGAAGTTCGTTATCATCTTCTGGAGTACTTGATCTTTCTGGAGTTCCAATCCAAAGTTTAGAATCTCTTGGATGTCAGAAAACTTTAAGTGAGCTTCGATTAAATCATTCTTCAATTGATTCATTTCATTCACTTCCACCACAACCCAACCTAAAAACAATTATAGCCGACAGTTCAAAAATAGAGTCACTTGCAGGACTTGAAAATCAGCCGCGTCTTTCCAAAATCTCTTTTCTCAAAACGCCAATTTCCAAAACAGAAAACTTCAGAATCTCTGCGTTACTTGTCATTGGTCCAAGGCTTTCATCAATTAATGGTAAACCAGTCAGTAAAAGCGAACGACAAATGGCTGAATCATATCCACCAATAGCTAAACATCTTGTTATTTCCGGGTGGGTTACTCAATATCCCCCTCCGTCAGCTTTAGATTTCCATTACTTAGCAGAACATTTTGACATATCAGCCGATGATGATCAATTTATCTCAACATTAGCACCAATAGCGGTTGAAACCACCACCACTAAGCCAACAGAATCGCCACAATCATTTGCTGAAGAGTTGGCTTCGATTCTACGACCAATTGGATTTCCAATCAGATGCGGCAAGGAAATGCCAAACGACATCATCGACGCCGTCAGCCAAATCTGCGACGTTGTTACGAAAGTCGAAGATCATTACAACGAAAGTCGTTCGCATCGGGTCAAATCTGTATTACAATAAACAAAAAATAAATTCAAATTAACTTTTAAAAGTGATCACTTCAAGTGTTTCCAATCATCTTGGATGGAACGACCCATTCGTCGAATTGTTCGTTTGTCAAACCGCCGAATGTTGTTGCAGATTCTCTCAATGACAAATTGTTCTTTTCGGCGTGGATTGCAATCTTAGATGCCTTGTCATAGCCAATGTGTGGCGCTAATGCTGTTGCAAGCATCAGTGACCTTTCCATTAACTTGGCAATATTCTCTTTGTTAGCCTGGATACCTTGCACGCAATGTAGTCTAAATGATACACAGCTATCAGTGAGCAAACGAACGGATTGCATGAACGCATCGATGATAACTGGCTTGTAGACATTTAATTCGAAATTACCAGATGCGCCGGCAAATGAAATAGTGGTGTCGTTGCCGAATACACGTGTGGCGGCCATTGTTACGGCTTCGCATTGCGTGGGATTAACTTTGCCAGGCATGATTGAGCTTCCGGGCTCATTGGCTGGTAATGTGATTTCACCTAAGCCTGAGCGTGGGCCAGAGGCAAGCCAACGGATATCGTTCGCGATCTTGAATAAGGCGGCGGCTAATGTCTTCATCGCGGAATGAACACCGATGATGGCTTCGTGACCTGCAAGTGCTGCAAACTTGTTGGGGGCGGAACGGAATGGGATTTCGGTGTGCTTGGCAAGCTCATCGGCCATTCTCGTGGCAAATTCTGGATGTGCATTAAGACCTGTACCAACAGCTGTGCCACCAATGGCTAAGTCATAGATGCCGTTGAGTGAGTGCTTGATCATTTCCATGGAAATGTTGAGTTGTTCTGTATAGCCGGAAAATTCTTGGCCAAGTGTCATTGGTGTGGCATCTTGAAGATGTGTACGGCCGATCTTGATGATGTCCTTGAACTCAATTGACTTGGCTTTGAAGGCATCACGAAGATCAAGAATTGCTGGAAGAAGTTTGTTTTCAAGGGCAATGGCAGCTGCAATGTGCATGGCTGTTGGGAAGGTATCGTTGGATGATTGTCCTTTGTTGACATCATCGTTTGGATGAACTAATCTATTTGGTCCAATTTCGCCACCAAGACGTTCTGAAGCAATGTTAGCAATAACTTCGTTGACATTCATGTTTGTTTGGGTTCCGGAACCTGTTTGCCAAACACTAAGTGGGAATTCTTTATCGTGTAAACCATTGAGAATTTCATCAGCTGCTGTTACGATGGCATTGCATTTATCACCATCAAGTCTTCCAAGCTTGTTGTTAACGATGGCAGCAGCACGCTTAACTCTGGCGAGAGCATAAATGATTTCGAGTGGCATCTTTTCGGTAGAAATCTTGAAGTTTTGGAATGACCTTTGTGTTTGCGCTCCCCAAAGATGTTTGCTTGGAACATTGATTGGGCCGAAGCTATCATACTCAACTCTGAATTCGGAATCCATAAAAGCAAGTGAACTGTTTTGTCAATTTTCCATTGTTCAATCAATTTACAAAAACGTGAATATCTCATTGTAATAATTATGAAACTATATTATTTTGGAATAATTATTTTAAATAATAAATAGTATATAAAAATAATTTATAATATATTAGAAAATTTAGCTTGAATTCGAGAAAAATGTGGTTTCTATTTTGCGGTTTACCGACCAAACATTCTGAAAATGAGGTGATTTTGTGCCTGGTAATTGAATACAGCTCAAATAATTAACTGAATAAAAACGGTTTTGTTAAACGATTTATACAAATTAATGCCGAACATATAAATGAATGAGTTTTAAGATAGTAAGTTCATCAAATAATTATATCATTCAGAAAAAACGAAAATGGCTATTGATATCATCAGAAATTGATTTTATAAAGAAAATATTCAAAGGTTTGTTGATTGCATATAAACTGTAAAGTATTCTAAAAAGAAAATTTCATGTCGTTTACGTTATTATAGCTAGGAAAATAAATAATATTGTTTCATTTTTAATCACATGATTTTCAAGATCTTGAACATATTGATTCAGCATTTTATGCATACTTCTTTCAAGTAACTATATAAGTGAAGTACACAACGTATTCGGCGAATTCCATATATTATTTAGAAATAAAAAAAAAATAAACATTTTTGACCTTTATGTTGGTAATTAAGTCATAAAGTTTGTAGTGCACCATTTCTGTCCATCACTGATAACACATTGACTCTTTAGAATTTTTTTTTTGATTTTTTATCATATATATAAAATAAATTCATACATGAATATTTATATTAAAATAAATTTTGTTTAACTTGAAGTTTGTTAAAAATTTGAAAATTGATTTAAAATTTTTTACACAAGAAATTGAACTTTTCTTACACTTTTCCATGTCAATGTTATAGATAAATATAGTATAATAAAAACATAAGATTCCAAGAAACTTATTTTTAGTAGCATGATTTGATTTTAATGAATATTCATAGTATTATTTAAAAGTGTCATTGAATCCATGTGTGTTTTTCAATAGTTTACGTAAATATCACATGAGGTGAAATGTTGCTTTGATTAGTTTATTCAACGGTTTCTAATTCAAATTATTGGTATAGGCATAAATTTATTCACTTTTATGTTTTTCTCTCATTATTGTCAAAAAATATTTGTATTGATTTATTGAAGGAAATACACATGCTTTTTGGATATTAGATGATGGCATTGAATATACTTGTTTATTAGATAGTATTATCATTTGCACAGTGTAATATGCATATTATTATAATTATTATAATTATTATTCAAATTATTATACATAAATAGATGTTAATAAAATTCAAATTAATGATAAGAATACAATAACAATTATTATTGTTTGTGTTGTTATTAAATTTTTTTATCATCAAAACACGTCTAATAGTTTTATTTAATTATAATCGAAATAAAGTAACAGAGATTAATGATAATGAAAATTCAATAGGGAATGAAAAAGAAACAAAGAATTTCTATGAGAAGCATCAAAGAAGATCCATTTGCAGAAGATTTTAAAGATATATTGCTGAATGTAAATAAAAAGATCAAATCGTAAAGTGGAAAGAAAGGTTTTGCGCCGCTATTTAATTTAATATGTATTATTGCAAAAGTAAAGGATTTGGATAATGTTCAATATAAAGAAGTTTACTTCTTACGTTCAACACCAACTGCAACACCACGGCGACCAGTTGATTTTGTGCATTGACCACGAACTTTGAGACCAAGGCTGTGGCGGATACCACGCTTCATTCTCATCTTCTTCATGCGTTCTATTTCATTACGATGATTAGAAGAAAGATCAGTTGAAGCCCATTGAAGGTTCTTGCCTGATGCGCGGTCATTTCTACGGTTGAGCATCCAAACTGGAATTCCGTTTTCAACTGGGTTTTGGATAATTGCAACAATGCGCTCTTCCTCTTGTGACGTGAGTGTACCGGCGCGCTTGAGTGGATCAAGACCAGCACGGCGAGCGACTGCATGGGCAAATCTGCGGCCAAGACCAGCTATAGCTGTAAGGGCTAAATAAAGTGGCTTACGTCCGTCGACGTTTGTTGATAACATACGTACCATGTCGCGAAATGCTGATGGATCTGTTACTTCGAGAGGCATTTTTCCAAAGGTCGGCCAAACCGCTAGATGAACGAAAAGTGACAGTGCACTTTGTACTGATAATTCAATTTAGGTCGAAACAGTTTCAGCGGTTATTTATTTATAAAAATTTCTGATAGGTTTGTCTTCATTCAAATTTTAAAGGACTAAAATGTCATCAAAATGGCGTCAAACCGTTCTTCTAAGAAGAAATTAATCAAAACACTCCTAAAATAGTTCAAATATTCTGTAATTATATAAATAATATTGATACACAAGAATCATATTATTTGATTGGTAAAATGATTGAACGAAATTTAATTGATTCAAATATTACTAAAAACATTTCTACAAAATATTTTGCACATTATAAAATAGAAAGTGAAAACAGAGTAAAATATCATGATGATCCTTTTGAAGTTACTTTTAGAAAATGCCACGAAGAAAATATTGCCCATGAAGAACTATTAAAGGATAATATAGAACTTCATAAACAATATATTAAAGAAGGAGTTAATCGGAAAGAAATTGCACAAATAATTCGGAATGATGAAATCGAAAAACTTCAAGAAATATCATCACAAAACGATTTCAATTTTAACCAGAAAATTGAACCATCACTTTATGAAAGATGTTCATTTATTAATGATTATAATGTTTCATTAATTGATTATGCAGCATTTTTTTCTTCTATTAAATGTTTTAAATATTTACTTATGAATGGTGCTAATGTAGAAAACACAGGTAAATATGCTGTAGCAGGTGGGAATGAAGAAATCATTCATTTATGTGAACAAAATTCTTCATTTTTTGAAGATGCATATGAAACAGCAATTATGTTCCATAAAAATAATATTTTTAAATACATTTATGAGAATAAAATTAAAGGAAATCAAGATCAATATTCATCTAGCTATGATTCATATGCTGTTGATTAAGATGATTCTGAAGACTCTTTCTTCGAAAATACTGATAGTTTAGAAGATTTGGGAGTGAAATGCATTTTATACCATAATTATGAAATTTTATTATTTTTACAAAGAGAAGGAATGCGTATTAATAATGCAATAGTTAATAAAACCGTAGAAATTGGAAATATATATCTTTTCAAACATTTTCTCAAAGACATTCAAATTCCAAATGATATTTTATCTTTCTCTGCAGTTTCAGGAAATGTTGAACTAATTAAATTTATTTTGGGACAAAAAGGAATTAATGTAAATACAGGAGATATCTCTTTGCTTTATTTAAGATTTATTTTAGTAATTTAATATTTCAAAATAATATTTGGAAATTATTTAAAATATTTAATACAGCACTAATGAACGCATCTGAAAATGGTAAATTAGAAATAGTTAAATTACTTCTTGAACAAGAAGGAATTGATATTAATGCTAAAAATATTTATTTGTTTTATTTAAGAATCATTTTAATAATTTATTGTTTCTAAATAATATTTGGAAATTATTTAAAATATTTAAAACAGCACTTATATTAGCATCTCCAAAAGGTCATACAGAAATAGTTAAATTACTTCTAGAACAAAAAGGAATTGATATTAATGCTAAAAATATTTATTTTAATAATTTCAAATTTCAAAATAATATTTGGAAATTATTTAAATTGTTTAATAGAGCACTCATTTGGGCATCTTATAATGGTCATACAGAAATAGTTAAATTACTTCTTGAACAAAAAGGAATTGATATTAATGCTAAAGATATTTGTTTGTTTTATTTGATATTACAAAATAATATTTGGAAATTATTTAAATTATTTAAAACAGCACTTATTAGAGCATCTGATAAAGGTTATGCAAAAATAGTTCAATTACTTCTTGAACAAGAAGGAATTGATATTAATACTAAAGATATAATATCCCATTAGTTGTTGCTGAATCTCCAATTTTAAGTTTGTGTAATATTGTTGTTTTTCCCGCATTAGACCATCGAAGTACACTGTAAAAGTATTTTTGTTTCTTATAACTCTTGTTCAAAACAAAAAAATCTGGTTTTCGGTTATAAGAGTGCCCTGTAAGATTTGATTACTTTTGTTAGGATTTTTGGGTCAAGTAAACTCGTTAAAAAGTCACGAATAAAGCATTGATTTATTGTGTTTTCTTTTATAAATTTAGAGCTAGGTATGTTGTATTAATGGCTTAATGCTTTGGAATGAGACTCCTAACAAGAACTTCCAGCAAACCACAAATTTTGGAGGTGTATGATTGACAAAAAAAAATTGATATTTTGATAAAGTATTTTTTGATCTGAAAATAAAGTGTCTTTACCATGTACTCTCATTCCTTGTTTCAAGGCTATGTAAATATGATACAATCAGTGCAATGCATCATGTGCAGCGACCCCCTTGTTTCGTTTAAGTGATTTTTGAATTGATATTTGGTCTTACGAATTTTTGTATAATAAACTTTTTAAATACATATTTGGCCTCCGATACTACGTTAACATTCTCCCGTTTTTTGATAGATCTCATATAATATTTTCTATATTCAACCAATGGTATTCAAATAGTTTACTATATGTAAAATATACAAAACGTGGACATTTGATGTGAAAAAAGTACCACCAGTTACTTTGCTCAAAAAGTGCATCTCATGAAAATCAATTAAAAAAATATTTTTTTCCTTTTTTTTTATGATCCTTTTGGACCAAATTACTTAGAAAACTTGTCCGAATATAAAATCCATCTATGATTTTCCTATATTGACACCAATTAAATGTTTCACATGGTTCGTTGGCTCTTTGATACATGGTACATCATCATCTTCATCATCACAATTTTGTTTAGAGAGATCTTTTGCTCGCATTGCTGCACCAAAAACAATTGCTTTTTCAGGATCTATACCGTTCGAAATAACTTTTCCATTGAAGATTTTTCCTAATATTTCACTTACCTTTGGAATCTTCGAAGTGCCGCCAGCTAGAAGAACGACATCAACATTTTCTGGCTTGATGTTTGCTTCTATAAGAGCATCATTTACAGGCTCCAATATTTTATCAAAAAGCGATGAGTTCATCTCTTCGAATTCTCTCCTTCGTATTTTCTGATTCAAATCCTTATTATTGAATATTTGAGCTTGAAGTAGTAGGGCTTCTTTACTATTTGATAGGTCCTTTTTAGCTTTTTCGCAAACGGATTTTAACAAGAACATTGAACGATGATTTTGATGAAGATCTATTTTAAATCTATCTTCGAAAATTTTTGCAATGTATTCAGATAGATTGATATCAAAATCTTCACCTCCAATATCCTTACGTGCTGAAGATAAAATTTCGAGATCACCGTCTTTAATTTTTAAAAGAGAAGCTTTAAGATAATTTCCACCAAAGTCAAAGACAAGTGCAATTTTTCCTGTATTATATTTTTCTTTAATTTTGTATGCAATTGCTACAGCAATTGGATCATACACAAAATTCACGACATTAAACCCTGCTTTTTCTGCTGCTCTTCTGATTATTTCTATTCTACGATTATCATAACGCCAATCTGCTGGTACAGCGATCACAACATTTTTGATATTTATGCTGAGATAACTATCAACCATTTCTTTTAAGTGTTTTAGGATAAGGGAAGTAATATCTTCTGGTGAGAAATGCTGAATATCATTTTGGTCATTAACCTCGATTAAAGGTTCGCCATTCTGAGAACTGATCACTTCGAATGGCCATTTCTTCATTCTTTCTTGAAAGACAGGATCATCAAACTTATGTCCAAGCATAAATTTGGAATCATAAATGGCGTTTTCTGGATTATTTTGTGATATGTCTTTTGCTGTTTCTCCTACGACTATTTCATTATTCGTAAAAGAGACATATGAAGGAATCGCATACCCATTACAGTTTCCGTGTAATATTTCAGGTGCATAACCTTTATATATTGCAACAGAAGAGTGTGTGCCACCAAAATCAATTCCAACAAAATAGTTGGTTTCCATAATTTCCAATTTTTCTTTTTGAAAATTCAAAAAATGCCAAACTTTGAACAGTATTCAAATAACCGATTTTTACTTTTATTCAAATAAACGGGCGAAAGAAAACATGTCACAAAAATAAAAATGACGATTAAAGTTTAGTGAATTTTGTGTGCGCGCAACGGTTATTTTTGCTTTTCATTTTGGTCATACTTTGAGCAAACGGTCTCTCATTCAATGCGCTCAAAACTTGAAAAAGAACTTTCAAGTAGAGATGGGATGTGTAAACGATATGTTTTATGTAAATATGTTGTTATTGCTTCACCTGCAAAATGGATATCCATATATGCATTTAAACTACAGAGAAAAGTTCGAAATGTGTTTATCTTTTTGAATTTTCGATAAAATTTAAATATCTATTAATTAAAAAATGATATTCTTACAAAATAAATACATAAGCTTATACTATATATACTTAAATTATTTTTATATATTAAATCTATTTTTTTTTCCTGAAATTATTGAGTTGATGCCCAATAATTATTCTGAGATAAAGGTTTTGTGTATACGTATCGTCATTGAAATCATTGTTTTTGCATTTTTTTAAAAAATTGCCTCGAGGATTCGATTAATAGTAAAATCAAATGGATAAAATACAAACTCGAATGAATCCATTAGGGGGCCAATAAAAATCTATCACTGAATTTTGTGAAATTTGATTTTTTTTCTATGAAATATTAATTCACAGGCTCCATTCGAACAAGCTTCCTTGATTAAAATAATCAACAGATGAAAAAATAAAGAAAATTCTTTTATAAAAAATAGCAAATTGATTGAGTCCATTTTTTAATATTTTTTTTTAATTCATATATTTAAAAGTAAAAATGTCTAATTTTTTTTTTTATTTTGTTTAATTGTGGTTTTGGGTTTTTAATTCTCTTTTGAGAATTGCTATTTCGCTGTTTCATTATTTCTGATTCAAAATTAAAATAAATTATTCAAACACAATATTATAAACCACATTAAAATAAAAACTAAAATATCAAAAAACGCAGAGATGGTTTTTGATTTATATGAATTATACATGGTATGTAAAGAGGTACTAAAACTCAAAATCCTGCAATATTTTTTCGACGATAATTTTAGGTTAAGGATAACATTGATAGGAGATTACAAAAATACCCTCGTTTCTAAATTTCGACTGTACAATCTTTCGAAATTCGATCTGATTTCGACCATACTTATCTGGAATTTTGGATTATTTCCTATATAGTAATGTTGCATATTAGATGTGTTTGTTTTCTAAACTATTATCCTTTATCATTTTTATTAAAAATTTTGAGAAAAAGTGAAAATATATGAAAAAAGCAACTTAGTCAATAATAAATCGAATGCAACTTTTTATATGAAGTGGCGGTGGTCTTTATTTATTTATAAATAAAAATATATGATTTGTTATTTAAAAAAATGTGATTGTTTAATAAAAATATTTTATGCATAAATTGTTATGAATGATTGAAATTTTGGGGAAGTGAAAAAAATAATGTGAAGTAATTTTTTCTTCGTTCATTTTTATATTTTTTCATTTGAATTTTTGGGTGTCTACTTAATTATTGAAATCTCTTAAGTTACTGATATCACTGATATTGTTTCTTTAATGTTATCATAATATTTCTGGATCCGTTCGAGCATATTTTGCTTTGTTTTTGTATCACTTTTGGAAAATGGAATTTGATAATATTCAGAATAATATCCCTCAGAGTCCTAAATAATAACTTATTTCCAAATAATTTCTTTGAATCAATTATTGCTTCTTCATTAATTGAGGGATATTTTTTGACGTAAATATATTTGAGCTTTTTTTGGCATTCATATTTTTTAAAAGTAATGTAACAAATGAATGAATTGTATTACAACAATGAATATATAATTTCTCATCATAAAGTGTTAGAGCAACAATATTTTTCATTTTTCTTTGTTTTATTCCTGTGTCTAATTTTGTTTTCTTCAAAAATTCATAATATATAAACATTAAGAAGAAAATGATTTCAAATAGTAAAATTCTTTCGCTGAAATTTATATTGCAATTAAACATTGCTTCTACAAATTAAGATCATAATTTCAATTGAATAAGAAACAACTAAGTTGAATGCATTCAAATAAGTAAAATTTTGTTTCAAAAAGCTTTCGGTGACGTTTTGTAAAGTATACAATTTATCTTTATGGGAAACACCCCAAAAAGAATTCACATAAAAAAAAATTCAGCAGTTCAAATCCTTAGACAGGTATGATTATAAATAAATCCTAAACTTTATAGTTAGTCGGGTCTTATTAAAAAACTATTGCACAATTTTTTTTTTATCATCAAAAAAATGAGAAAAAGCACCCATTTTTCTATTAAAAAAATTAAAAATTTATTTTTTTTAATCAAAAAACTATATTACAAAAAAACCATATATGTGAAAAGGAAGCAAATTGATCATAGATTATTTTACACATTTAAAATTTATGATTTATTTACTTTTGAAATCATTTCTGAATTATTAATTCAAAAAATTGAAATTTAATTCAAGCAATATATTCGTGAAACAAAATGAAACATCTTTAATTAAAAAAATTTTTATTTAAAATCATCACACAAGAAAAAAATCGGAAAAACTGATTTTTGAGCACTTTTTGATATTTAAAATATAAATATTTTGATAAATAATTAAAATTATCGATATATATATGTATATATAATTTGATATTCATTATGTATTAATATTATAGCTAGAAAAAAAAGACCACCGTCACTTCATAGAATTTTTTACTAAGATTTTTGAAAAAAGTGAGAAAAATATGCAAAAAATTGAATGAAAAAAAAATTATGCTTTTAATTTTATGAATTACCATTTATAAAATATAATTTACATCAAAAATAATCAAGATTGGTCACCAAAAATATATATTTGGAAAAAATCGATATCGAAATTTCGATTATCCGGATATTTTTTTCCCCAATTTGAAAGCAGATTTTTATTCATGTGTTGATAAGGATCTAATAAAAACAAAAAATTCACCAGGATATGTTTATTTCCTCAGTTTGAGTACCTCTGTATGTATATTATAGATTTAAATTTTCTAAGGGATCAATGGGGATATTTTTTTTGTCACCTGTTCTCTATTTTTCTGTTCTTATCGTTTGGAGCACCCTTCCCATTTTGTTCAATTTCCAATGATGAACAATGTGACTAATATCATAAACACAGGAAATAAAAATTTAAATTATTTATCAATCTGCTTGAAATTTCTAATTGAGCTTGAGAAAAATATATTCAGTTTAACAGAAGAAAACTTCAAGGCGTCCTCTAAAAAAGTATTGGAATTATTCGATTCAAACTATCCTTGTACATTTAATACTATTATAAGTAACATCGTTTATAATGCATTTTCATCACAAAAACAAGCATTTGATATTTCCATAAATTTTTTAAAAACACTTCAAACGAAAGAAGAAGAAATTAATCAAAATATAGTGAAATTAATGTCAATTTTTATCAAACGTATATCTACATTCAGCACACAAGAATCATATTATTTAATCGAGAAATTAATTGAACAAAATTTGGTTGATAAAAGTATTACCAAAAATATTCATTCAAAATATTTTGCTCATTATAAAACAGAAGAAGAAAACCAAAACAAAAATCATTCAGAATTTGAGTATAATAGAAATGATCCAATAGAAAAATACTTTTTGGATAATTACAAAAAACTTTCAAAGAATGATTGGGAACTTCATAAGCAATTAATTAAAGAAGGAAATAATCCGAATGAAATTGCGAAAATAATTCGAAATGATGAAATAGAAAACCTTCAAGAAATATCATCGCAAACAAATTTTGATTTTAATCAGATAATTGAACCATCACTTTATGAAAGGTGTTCATTTATTAATCAAGAAAATGTTACATTAATTGATTATGCAGCATTCTTTGGATCAGTTAAATGTTTTAAATATTTACTTGTGAATAATGCTAAAGTAGAAAACACAGGTAAATATGCAGTTGCAGGTGGAAATGAAGAAATCATTCATTTATGTGAACAATATCATTCATCATTTGAAGGTGCATATGAAACAGCAATTGAATTTCATCAAAATGATATTTTTTATTATATTTATGAAAATAAATTAGAAAAAATACAATCAATGCCGAAAATGGATGAAGATAAAACAAATTATTTGTTGAGTCTTTGTGTTAAAAAAGATAATTATGAAATTTTAACATTTTTGGTAGAAAAAGGAATGAATTTTAATGTTGATAATATAAATGAAACAGCAATGAATGGAAATTTATATCTCGTTAAATATTTCCTTCAAAATAATCAAATTCCAAAAAACATTTTGTTATTTGCTTCAAAATCAGGAAATGTTGAACTTGTGAAATATGTTTTGGAACAAAAAGGAATTGATGTTAATGCAAAAACTATTCATTTGAATAATTTGGAATATGTTTTAATAATTTTGGATATGTTTTAATAATTTTATATATGTTTTAATAATTTTATATATGTTTTAATAATTTGAAACAGCACTTCATATAGCAGTTAAAAATAATAATATCGAAATAGTAAAATTACTTTTAGATAAAGAAGGAATTGATGTTAATGCAAAAAATATTCATTTTGATAATTTAAAATATGTTTTAATAATTTTGGATATGTTTTAATAATTTTATATATGTTTTCATAATTTGAAACAGCACTTCATATAGCAGTTAGAAATAATAATATAGAAATAGTAAAATTACTTTTATATAAAGAAGGAATTGATGTTAATTCAAAATATATTTATATGAATAATTTTGGATATGTTTTAATAATTTAATATATATTTTAATAATTTGGAATATGTTTTAATAATTTGAAACATCACTTCATATAGCAGTTAAAAATAATAATATAGAAATAGTAAAATCACTTTTAGATAAAGGAATTGATGTTAATGCAAAATATATTCATTTGAATAATTTGAAATATGTTTTAATAATTTGGAATATGTTTTAATAATTTGAAATATGTTTTAATAATTTTATATATGTTTTAATAATTTGTAATATGTTTTAATAATTTGAAATATGTTTTAATAATTTGAAACAGCACTTCATATAGCAGTTAAAAATAATAATATAGAAATAGTAAAATTACTTTTAGATAAAGGAATTGATGTTAATGCAAAAAATATTCATTTTGATAATTTAAAATATG
The DNA here is from genome assembly GCF_020186115.1 of Histomonas meleagridis. Classification (NCBI taxonomy): domain Eukaryota; phylum Parabasalia; order Tritrichomonadida; family Dientamoebidae; genus Histomonas; species Histomonas meleagridis. The sequence continues at coordinate 387,804 of NW_027150927.1, forward strand.
TTTTAACAATTTTATATATGTTTTAATAATTTTATATATGTTTTCATAATTTGAAACAGCACTTCATATAGCAGTTAGAAATAATAATATAGAAATAATAAAATTACTTTTAGATAAAGAAGGAATTGATGTTAATGCAAAAAATATTCATTTTGATAATTTAGAATATGTTTTAATAATTTTATATATGTTTTAATAATTTGAAACAGCACTTCATACAGCAGTTAGAAATAATAATATAGAAATAATAAAATTACTTTTAGATAAAGGAATTGATGTTAATGAAAAAAATATTCATTTGAATAATTTAGAATATGTTTTAATATTTTGAAATATGTTTTAATAATTTGAAATATGTTTTAATAATTTGAAACAGCACTTCATATAGCAGTTAGAAATAATAATATAGAAATAGTAAAATCACTTTTAGATAAAGAGGGAATTGATGTTAATGAAAAAAAATATTCATTTGAATAATTTAGAATATGTTTTAATAATTTAATATATATTTTAATAATTTGGAATATATTTTAACAATATTTGACTGCAATACAAATTTCACAGCAAAAAGGTTATACAGAAATAGTAAATTTACTTCTTAAAAAATTATAATTCAGCGTCTTCTTCTACAAACATCAAATCTTCATTTTCAATAAAAAATGGAAATGAAGCATGTTTTGATAATAAAATTTACCAAAATAAAGAAGAATTTTTTGATAATAATTTAATAGATTTTTTGATTAACAACTACCTCTGTGATATTCTGTTCCATAAGAAATTATATTGATAAATCGCAGAAAAAATGAAACCAAGGTTAATGCGATAATAATTTTGAGATAGATTTTTTTTAATTTTTTTGTGAAATCAAACAAACATAAGAATTTTTTGCATGGTGTTTCATTTTCATTCATGTAGAAAAAAAAAAAATAAAAGAAATTAAATATTGCAATAATTTATACTTTTATATGAATCCGAAATGAATGCATTACATTTACCATTGTGTTGTTGTTACATAGTTTATGTTCCAATATAAAATAAATATCAAATTAATTTCAAGATATTTGAAATATTTTCTCAAATCTTTTTAAATTTTACATTTAATATTATTGTAAGTGAAAAGAATCATGTTTCATTATTCAGTTCTAATTTTTGTGCAAATCCTAGAGACATCCGCAGCATAAATCAAACGATACGGCTCAAACATTTACTTTTACAGTTGAGTATAATCGTACCTCACAATTTTTTTATCCGTAAACTAGTCAATTGCTTTATTTTTTTGGGAAAATTGGGTGTTAAGGTTTATTAAAAATGGGACAAAAAACATTTTCATCCGTGCATTAATTTTACATAGCATGAACATCATTGGTCGATTCTGGACAAGTGCATACTTTAATGTCGCACAAGCTAAATTCGAATTTAGTGAATATTTAATAAAAATCACAATATACGTATATGAACAACTGATTGAGCAACCAAATGAGATCGATATATTTGGATTAAACTTTTTAAAGTTATAGTTTAAGTTGTTAGTTGCGAAGGAACGGATTTGCTGTTCAAACAAAACCAATCGAAGCAAGGAAAAGCCGCTTGTTTTTGCATTTTCAGAAGGAATAAAATTTTTCATTAAAAAATCAGGTAATTTCATTTATAATATATTTATTAAATTTTTTTAATATGATGAAGCTTGTATCTAAATTTCGTTATATTTTAACAATAATTTCGAAATCTTGAAAAAATTAAAAATTTCGAATTAGATAGAACTTGTTTCTTAACTAACATAGGCAAATTTAGAAAAATTAATTTTTGAACCTACGTCCTAATAGCCACATTGTCAGAGGATTTGTTACTTTTTCATTCAATTTTTGAAATCTCAGATTATATTTTTATTTCAGCGAATGAAGAAAATTACAGCAACAGAATAAATTTGTCTGATTTTGATAGGATAATCTTACTATAGATTAATAATTTGAAACTTTTTACAGAAGGGTTTATTAAAATATGATGAATATTTAAAGTTATATTGATATTATATTTGAAAGCATTCTTATAAAAATAAATTTATAAAATTTTGTTCATGTCATTAGGTGTATTCTATGTCATATAATAAATATAATGTTAATCAGGATGGATAATTAGATTCTGCCATCTTATTTTTTGTAAGCTTTATTTGATTTTCAGAACATTTATCTATGAAAAAGTTAAACAATCATCATTTAAGAAGATTTATGTCAATATATTAAGTTAATCCAAAAGTATCTACATAATCTTTGAAAAAATAAAAATATTTTTGCAGAAGGATCCTTAAAAATATTAAATATATAAAAAGTTTTTTAAGTAAAGAAAAATTTGACGAAAGACATTAATATGAATATTTTTATTATTACAAAATGGTATTAAGACAAATTTAATATCTTATTAATTCATCGAGTTTAAACTTTGGTGACATGAGAGGGTGCCAGAAACGCCAACCTTAAGTTGTTAGCTGCGAAGGAACGGATTTGCTGTTTGGTTTTATTCTATCTTTCTCAATTGTGTTTTCCATTTTTTGGAATCAATTTATAAATTTTACTCTCAGTATATATCTTGAATCTTTTCTACGTAAAAACATCATACTCATTATCTTTTTATTTAAGATCCATTTCTTCATCGATTATAATTATTGGATTTTCATTTACAACGGCGAAACTATTTATTATATTTTCCATCATTTCTAATAATTTGGTGATAACTGAATAATAATTAACATTAAATGCGTCGTCCACATTTTATAAAGTTTCTTTCCGACCAATTTGTGTTGTTTTTTTGAATTGTTTACATGTTTATCACTTCATACAAAATTTGAAAAAATATTTCCACTTTTTAGAAAGAGCAAGCCCATAACCATTCTGATGGCGAACAGAAACGCAGCAGCAAGAATTCTTTCTAAGATGTATCATGACATCAAAGAAAACCCATGTCAATACTTTAGTGCTGGTCTTATTAATGATGATCTTTTTAAGTGGCGTGTTACTATTATCGGCCCTTCAAGTTCACCTTATGAAGGTTCTATTCTTCCAGCAGAACTTGAATTTCCAGATGACTTCCCATTAAAGCCACCCAAGATGCGATTCCTTTGTCCAATGTGGCATCCAAACATTGACGCTAAAACAGGTAAAGTTTGTATTAGTATTCTTCATGACCCAGGTGATGACCCTAATGAGTATGAAAAGAGTTCAGAACGCTGGCTTCCGATTCATACTGTTGATTCAATTGTTATTTCTGTTATTTCTATGCTTACTGATCCAAATCCAGAATCACCATTGAACGTTGAAGCTAATCGTGACTTCATGTTCAACAAACAACAGTATATCCGCAAAGTTCGTCGTATGGCCTCTGAAGCCATTAATTACTGCTGAACTAAACACCGCTGCTCTTTTTTGTTTGTTCTTTCAACGTAATAAATATTTATATTGAATTTAATTTTATGGATGAATTTCCGACTTTTTGTGGATTACATAAATGTTAAATTGTCTCCTCTTTATTTCACCATGAATGACATCATTCATACTTAGTAAACATATCTTGTTGGCTTGGATCCAAAACGAGATAGGAATACCTAATTCAAGAAAATCTAAAATTATTATGGAAATAATCTCACGTTTATAATTTTTTATAAAGACGTTAAATCACTTCACGAACAACGAACGTTTATTATTGTTCGTTTAAAAATTTACTCGATGCTCATTTCAGGTGATTCAACAATTAATATATGGGAACCACCATCTTATACATTAACACATTCTATAGGGGTTCCCCTCAAACAAATTAATGATGTTAAATTTACAAATGATGGTAAATCTATTTTAATTGGCGGAAATTCATCAAATTTATTTATTTCAAATTTATACAAGGACGAGCTTAAATTTGTTAAAACTAAAGGTTCCGATGTAACATCTGTTAATTGTAGTTCAGATGGATCAATGTTTGCATGCGGAAATAAAATAGGAACAATTTCTGTTTACTCAATGGAATCACATGAAGAAATTTCTGGGCACAGTGCTCATAAATTTCCAATTTCGTCTGTTATATTTTCACCTGATTGTCAATCAATTCTTGGAGGAGATTTAAAAGGAAAAATTAGTATTGCATCTTTTGGCAAACCAACGTTACTTCCAAAATGGACCTCAAGATATGGAGCTATTCATCATTTATCAGTTTCACTTAATTCTAACATAATGGGAATTGCATGTGGTGAAACTGTTCGTTTGTATGACTTCAAAGCTCAATGTCCATCGAATCCAATCAGAGTAGGGAAAACAAACAAAATATGCTTTTCTCCTACATCTTCAAAGTTGATGATTATTGGAACTGAATCAGGAGATATCAAATTTATAGACACGACAACAATGAAAACCATAAGTGAGCTTAATTATAAGTATCCAATTACAGCTTTAGACATGAAGTATGATGGTATTATTCTTGCTGTTGGAACTAAATCACCAGAACTTTTCGCGTTTGATTGCAGGAACATGGAGAAAATATTCACTGTTCATCCCAAATCGTTTGTCAGAGCAGCTGTCTTCCAGCCCCATGAAATCGATGATGTTCCATTTTTTAAGAAGAACTCAATTGAAAGAGACGATACGGACGATACTCTATCGTTCGATCGACTTGAAAAAGAAGTTTTCGCGAACTTAGAAGAAGAATCTCCTGAACAAAATATAATATCCAAACCTGCTTCTCCACAAACATCACCTTCAAAGTCTAAAAATATTTATGTTCGCAGTGTTTTTTCTGAAAATGAAAAAATCATCAAAAATGATCAAATTGAAATATTCCAACAAAAAGAAGAAACAAAAATCACAAAAAATGAGTCTTCTGATATAAAAGAAGCAAGTAAAAATAAAATAATTAAAAGAAAAGAACCAGAAAATGAATATTCAGCAATTTCTAATAGCAAAATAGAAAAAACATCAAAAGATGAAAACATACAAAAAATAAACAGAAACGAAGAATACACAGAAAAAGAAGATTCTTCACTTGAAGAGCCTGATTTATCCAAACTTTCACCACAAAACAGAGAATTGTTTTCTTTAATTATGAATCATATTGATATGCAGATCGAGAATACAAAAGAAGAATTTCATAGTCATTTAAATTCAATTCATTTGGATATGATTTGTAGAATTAGAGAGTTAAACGATAAAATTGATAAGCTAAAAAATGGAGATCTAAGTAAAAAATAATATTTGTTTTTAATATGATCATTTTCAAAATGAATCATTGTGTAAAATTGTAATGAAACGAATAATCAAAATTTTGATTTGTTTTCGAAAATTATTTTTGTTTATAAAGAAAATAAAAGAGATATTTTTGTTTGTTTATTTACAAACAACTCAAATAAATTATTTATATCAATTTTGGTATAAAAATTGTTCCCATGTTATTTTGAGATTTTTTCATATGTGAAGCTTCAAATAATTTATATAATTTTCATATAATAAAATAAAACATCTTTACTGTTGCTGTCAATTCCCCCTTTTTCACGAAGCAACTCAGCAATTTCGTCATGTCCATGTTCAACTGCACATGTAAGTGCTGTTTTAAATATTTTATATAATTTCCAAATGTAATTTTGAAAATTCATATTATTAAAACATATCATAAATAAGATATAAACATATCTTTGGCATTAATATCAATTCCCTTTTGATCAATAAGTAATTTAACTATTTCTATATATCCAAAAGAAGATGCAAATATGAGCGGTGTTTTAAATATTTCTAAAAATTTCCAAATATCATTTTATAATATCATAACATAAAATAAATGAACATATCTAGTATTAATATCAATTCTATTTTGTTCAAGAAGTAATTTAACAATTTCTGTGTAACCTCGTATAGATGCATTTATAAGCGGTGTGTTAAATAAATTAAATAATTTCCAAATATTATATTTTAAAGCCAAATTATTATAATAAATATATAATAAAAGAAATAAATATAAGCTTTAACATTGATGTTAATTTCTTTTTGATCAATGAGTAATTTAACTATTTCTGTATATCCTTGCTTTGATGCATAAAGAAGTGCTGTTTCAAATATTTTATATAATTACCAAATATTATTTTGAAATTCTAAATTATTAAAACAAATATTAAATAAAACAAATAAATATCTTTAGCATTAACATCAATTCCTTCTTGTTTAAGTAGGAATTTAACAATTTCTGTATAACCATTTATAGATGAAAATATAAGTGCTGTTACAAATAATTTAGTTAATTTCCAAATATTGATTTAAAATATCCAATCATTAAGATAAACATCGAATAAAATAAATAAATGTTTTTACAATTAACATTAATTCCTTTTTCCTCAATAAAATATTTAACGAGTTCATCATTTTCTGATCCTAAAGCTAAAAACAAAATATTTTTCGGAGTTTGGATTTTTTGGAGAAATCGTTTTATTAGATATAAATTTCCAACTTTTGCTGCTTCATTAATAATTGCATCATTAATTTCAATTCCTTCTTCCTTATTTAAAAATGAAAAAATTTCAAAATTTGTTTTGGAGATACAAAAGCGTGCCAAATTATTAAAATCTTTTTTATTTTCATCCAATTTTTCTAATTTATTTTCATGGATATATTTAAAGATATCATTTTGATGAAATTCAATTGCTATTTTATATCCATTTTCAAATGTTACATGATTTTGTTGGCATAAATGAACAATTTCAAGATTTCCACCTGCAATTGCATATTTGCCTGTATTTACGATATTAGATTTATTTAAAAGTAAAAATTTAAAGCATTTAATTGATCCAAAAAATGCTGCATAATCAATTAATGAAACATTTTCTTGATTAACAAATGAACATCTTTCATAAAGTGATGGTTCAATAGTTTGATTGAAATCAAAATTTGGTTGTGATGATATTTCTTGAAGTTTTTCGATTTCATCATTTCGAATTATTTTTGCAATTTCATTTGGATTATGTCCTTCTTTAATATATTTCTTATGAAGTTCCCAATTGTTCTTTGAAAGTTCTTTGTAATCATTAAAAAAAGATAAATCCAATGGGCTGTTTACTATTTGATCTTTTCTATTTTCTAATTCTGTTCGATAATGTGAAAAATATTTTGAGTTGATATTTGATATTATATTTGAATTAATTAAATTTCGTTCAATCATTTTATCAATTAAATAATATGATTCTTGTGTATTCATTTTTGTCATATGGTTTCCGAATATTTTAACAATATTCGAATTATTTTTATTAATTTCTTCTTCTTTTTGTTGAATCACTTCCAAGTAATCTAAATATAAATCATCCGAATTTTTTCTTGAGCAAAATGCTGAATAAACTAAATAACATATTATTAAATTATATGTATATGGGAAATTTGAATCGAACAAATCTAAAATTTGTTCAATCGAAGAATCAAAATTTTCTTGAGTTAATTTAAATATGGTTTGTTCAAGTTTTATACCTGTTTCAATGCAGGTTGGATGATCATTATTTTCGATTATTGTTGACATCCAATTCTTTCACTTTAAAAAATTCAAACTTCAAACATTAAACGGCCTCCGCAATAATCAGAAAATTCAAACGAAAAATTTTGTTCACTTTAAAACAAAATTAAAAACAAAATAAAACAAATATATAAAATTTATTCAATTCAATTCGCGTCTTCTATTTTCAAGAAAATTTCTCGAATAATTTTTTTAATTTCTGTATTCGGGTGCAAAATCAAATCGGCGAAATATTGGCACAAAAACAACACGTGACAATAATTTCCTTCTTTTCTCTCACCGAAAGCTTTCGGATATGTTTTAATATCTCTTAAAAACGTCAGTTCTTTAGCTAACTCATCATCAGTTAAAGATTCCGACAATTTCTTACCGACAGATTTGACGATTTCTTTCGTGCAAATCATTGCGGAGTTTTCGTCGAATTTATCTGAAGTTGGATCCAAATAAATTCTCCAAAGTTCAGTTTCAGTTTCATAAGAATTTTTAAATTTCTCAACAAATATTAATTTTTGTTGATCATTTAAATGTGGAAACAATTTCAAAACTTTTTTTCCAGCTTTTAATGTTAAATTTGGTTTAACTTCAGTTAATTCGATTAATAAATCGAAAACATTTTCAATTTCAGAGTTTAATATATCGAAATCATTATCCAAGAAGAAAATTAATAAATTTTCCGCTTCGTTTATATTAAATAATTTATTACTTAATATAAATAACTTGGAATATAATTCGGAATTAACTTTGTTACATATCTCTGTAAGTCTATCAATAGCAACTTCGATTAAACGAACATTTTTCGATTTAATTACAAGTGAAACTATAAACGAATAAATATCAAATGTTAATTCATTAGATAATGGTAACAATTGTAATAATGCGTCAAGTGTTTTATGTGTTGTTGGTGGTAAAAAGTTATCACATTTAATTTCTAATATTAATTTACCAATTATATGAATCCATTTATCTAATATATCTTTATTAATAATTGGCTTTTGGATTGGTAAAACTACTAATATTAATCTCCCAAAAGTACTAAATAATACTGAACGAGGATTTTCATTTTCTAATAAATAATCTGAAAGATCTTCGAGTGATTTGAATAGTTTATCGTAAAAGTGGTCCTTGAGTTCAAAACATTGAAATAATTCTTCATAAAATAAAAACGAATTAACTTTTATCTCACGTATTTTACAAGAGCGTATAAAAACAGAATGTAACTCAATTAATTTAGACCATAAATCATTAGTAAACTCTTTATAATTCGAAAAATAATTCCATAAAGTACAACCACAATGAGAAATTTCATTAAAAGTTAATTGTAATATTAAATCATTTGGTGTTTCATAAAGTTTATCGAATATTTTAAAAAAGAATTCTTTACCTAAGTATTCAACGATATCATTTGGTAACGAAGAAATATTACTCATAATCAACGCAAAAAATGTTTTTATACTACAAGTTGAGACGTCAACTCTTTGGTCGATAAATGAATTCAAGAAACAATTAAAAATTAATAACCAAAGATCCGACGTTTTAATAATTGTCACAATATTCCAAATTAATTCGAAAGAAGATAATGAAATATTTGTTTCTACATTTTGTTTTGAGAATTCGAAAACTAATTTAATACATTCACATTGTATTGATTTATCCAAAGTGAACAAAAGGTTATTACAAATGTTTTGGAAACAAGAAAATGATTGATTCATATTTTCGATATCATCATTAAAGTTAATTGGAGATAATATTTTACATATTGAATCCCAACCATTCACAAAATCGGTACTGTTTTGGATCAATAATAATCGAATTGTCTCAAGTAAAGTGTTTCGTGATTCTTTAAATTGGATAATTAATTCGTTAATGATCGAACATATTAATTCTTCGTTCTCTTTACAAAAGCCTTTAATAGCAAAATGATTAAATGAATTTAATGCAATGTCAAAATCATAATCAAATATTTTATAATATTTCTCTTTGATCGACCCCCAAATATCATTAAATCGTTCTTTATTAGAGATTAATAAATCAGATAATAATGTTAATGACCAACTTAATGTGGACTTATCACCATCTTGTGATGAGATTAATGCAATGGACATCTCAATGATGTTTTCAGTAGATGTGTTCGAAACAAATTCAAATGAAGTTGGAGTCCATTGGAATTCAGCTAACGATGAAAAGATTCGATACCAAAAACCAATGAATTGCTCTGGTGATGATTGTATAGCATATGATATTGTATCATATGATAATCGTTTGATTTCTTCTTGTTCTGATAATAAAGTGGTACAAAAGGCACTAATCGATGCACCACGAACTTCATCAATTTTAAGTTCATATGATAAATTAATTAATAAATGTAAGTTTTGTAAAAGAACATAACAACTATTTATATGAACTGTACACATTGAGGTGGAAATAATTGATAATATATCAGACCAAATAGAATTAACTAATATTTTGATGTTAGGACAGCTTATGGAATTATAACATTCACGTATAAAACACACAGATATTTCGATGGGGGCTGAATAAAGTAAATCAAAACTTTTTTCATCTGGGATTTTAGGTTTTAACGATAGAGTGATGTTGTTTTTCTTTGAATGCTTATCGTTTATTTTTCTGAGGATTTGAATAAGGCTCTCAAAAAGTCGTGAGTCGGAATCACAATTCTTGAAAAATCTGTAAATAAAGGAACTCCTTTTTAGAAGTAAAGTCCGAAAGAAAAGAAGTGAGTCTAAATTTGATTCCCCTTTGATTGTTTTAAGTTGGGATAAAAAATAAGAAAAATGCGATTTACAATTATCTGGAATCGTTTCAAGAAAAGTATCCATACATAAAATGGAAAAGGAAATGGGTGAACTATAATTACGTGATGCAGATAAAGAGTCTGATATAAGTTGCATAAAATTATCTGATTCTTTGAAAAATGATGGAAATTGTTGAATAATATTTTCCATAATCCCAAATGCATGATATGGCTTAATGTCATGGTTGTTAATCCACAAAGGTGGGTTATTATTACACATTCTTGAGATATCTCTGAGAATTAAATATGTGATTTTATAAAAACTGTTCTTAAATTCAAGAGGCTTGGCACCATTTTGAACAATGCACTTGTCTGTATCATTCGTTTGTGTTGGAGATTCAAGTGTAAATTTGATAAAAGAAGATATTATTTGACTAATAGCAGCAAGTGAAGCTGTTTGTAATGATTCAACAGGAGAAGGAATTAGAGAGAAAGTTAATGAAAGAATACACTTTAAAGTTGGGAAATCAAAAAATTTATCCCCTACATAAGTTGATGCAAATTGGATTATTATAATACCAGAATCGTAGTCAACATATGGGGATAATGATTCAAAAGTTTTGATGATCTCTTGAAGTGAATCCCCAGTAAAAACTTCGCTTCTTAGACATAAACACATTGCTGAAATAAGAGGCATCAAGTGCCTAGATGCCTTTTTGTTTTTAGAAACTTTTGCAAATGCTTTTACTACTGGACAATTTTTTTCTTCAATAGGTAAACAAATGCTATCATTTGATAAATATGCAACGGCCTTTGATGAAGGATTCTTTATTTTATCTTGGATAGTAAAACCTGTGAATCGTTTGAACTCATTTTTTAATTTATCGAGGTACTTGAATTGCATTTTAAAACAGCTTTTTCTTAGGTATACATTATACAAAAAGATAGAACCCACACAAAGTTACTTTTTCACCTCAAAAATTGCACTTTTCATATAATTATATCAAAAAGTCATTCTCAAAAACAAAAATCCTTAAAAATCAAAAGCTCTTGTTTAACATTTTAAAATGTGTTTTGTTATTTTTCAAAGCAAAGTTCAGCCCAAAACATCTTGGGTCAACTTACGCACAGGAAAACCTTCAAAATTACTTGATTGTAGTCAACGTATTTTATTGATTTTTCAAATAAACTATTAAATTGTATTCAATCCCCATACATAAAGACGGCGGTTGTCAGAAAAAAAATTGAATACATACATTTTGTCAGGGGTAAAATTTTAAGAAATTAACATTAAATTCGTCACATAAAAATGCAATGCTTAAGATTTCTCAAACGTAATCTCACAATTTCCATATAAATTTTTAGACACATGACTAATTGCAGTATATTTGAGTTGAAAAAATTCAAAAATAACGATGAAATCCGAATTTTAATAAACGAATTGTAAATAAAAGATTTAAATATTTTTAACGTTAATATCAATTCCTTTTTGATCAAGAAGTAATTTATAGATATCACCGTTTTTAGATAAATTAAGTGCAGTTTCAAATAATTTAAATTAAATCCAAATATTATAGTTTAATGCTAAATTAATAAATCAAAGGTTAAATAAAACAAATAAATATTTTTAACATTAACATCAATTCCTTTTTGTTCAAGAAGTAATTTAACTATTTCTGTATGACCATATTTAGATGCTAAAATAAGTGCTGTATTAAATAATTCATATAATTTCCAAATATTATTTTGAAATATAAAATTATTGAAATAAATTTTAAATAATACAAATAAATATCTTTAGCATTAATATCAATTCCTTTTTGTTCAAGAAGTAATTGAACTATTTCTGTATGACCTTTTTTAGATGCCCAAATAAGTGCTGTTTCAGATAATTTAAATAAATTCCATATATTATTTCAAAATATAAAATTATTTAAATAAATATTAAATAAAATATATAAACATTTTTTGCATTAATATCAATTCCTTTTTGTTCAAGAAGTAATTTAACTATTTCTAATTTACCATTTTCAGTTGCTTTCATTAGTGTTGTATTAAATATTTTAAATAATTTCCAATTATTATTTTGAAATATTAAATTAAAGTAATTAAAGCATGAAATTATTGGAATTAATATAAAATAAAACGAATTATTATCTTTAGCATTGATATCAATTCCTTCTTGCTCAAGGAGTAACTTAACTATATTTATATGACAAGATTCAACAGCAAACATTAATGCAGTTTCAAATAATTTGAATAATTTCCAGATATAACATTGAAACATCATATCTGCTAAATGAATTACAAATTGATGTAGTAAATTACTACATCATTTATACCAATTCCTTTTTGTTCAAGAAGTAATTTAACTATTTCAGTATGTCCATTTTTAGATGCAAACATAAGTGCTGTTTCAAATAATTTAAATAATTTCCAAATATTATTTTGAAATAATAAATTATTAAAATAAATATCAAATAAAATAAATAAATATTCCAATTATTGAAATTAATACCTTTTTGTTCCAGAAGTAATTTAACAATTTCAGTATGCCCATTAAAAGATGAAAACATAAGTGAAGAATTAAATAATCCAAATAATTTGAAAATATTGTTTTAAAATTTTATATTGATGTAAAAATACATGATGTAAATAAAATGAATATCTACAGCATTAATATTAATTCCTTTTTGTCAAGAAGGAATTTTACTATTTCTTTTTGGCCATCTTCAGATGCATTCATAAGTGCTGTTTTAAAAGAAATAAACAATTAAAAAATATAACATTGAAAATTTATATTATTAGAATAAACCCAAAATAAAACAAATAGATATCTTCAGCATTGATATCAATTCCATTTTGTTTAATTATATATTCAACAAGTTCGATATTACCAGATTTTGCAGAATAAGACAAAATATCATTTGGAATTTGGCTATTTTGGAGAAAATATTCCACAAGATATAAATTTCCATTTTCTGCTGCTGCATCAATATGTTCATTTTTAATTTCCAATCCTTTTTCTATCAAGAACAACAAAATTTCATAATTATTATAAAAAATACATATAACTCCTAAATAATTTAAATTTTTAATTTTAAGCATTTTATTTTCATAAAGATATTTAAAGATGTCATTTCGATGAAACATGACTGCTGCTTTGTCTGCATCTTCAAATGATGAATGATTTTGTTCACATAAATGTATTATTTCATTATTTCCACCTGCTACTGCATATTTACCTGTTTTTTCAATGTTTGCACCCTCAATTAACAAATATTTAAAACATTTAACTGAAGAAAAATATGCTGCATAATCAATTAATGTAACTTTGTTATCATTAACCAATGAACATCTTTCATAAAGTGATGGTTCAATTTTCTGGTTAAAATCAAATTTATTTTGTGATGCTATTTCTTGAAGTTTTTCGATTTCATCATTTCGAATTACTTTTGCAATTTCATTATGATTATATCCTTCTTTAACATAATTCTTGTGAAGTTCCCAATCATTTTTTGAAAGTTCTTTATATCTTTTATAAAAGTATTTAGAAAATATATCCGTAAATTCAATATTACTTAAACATGATCTCGGGACTTGATCATCATAATAAATTCCTTGGACTTTATTTTTATAATGTGCAAAATATTTCGTGCTGATATTTGCTATTATATTTGAATCAACTAAATTTTGTTCAATCATTTTTTCAAGAAGATAATATGCTTCCTGTGATTTAATTATTGATATTTGTCTTGCAAAAATTTTTATAATTTTTCGTCTACCCCTTCTTCTCCATCTTGAATTAAATTTAAAAAATTGAGATATATATCAGATGTTTTATTTTGTGAGTAAAATGCTAAATAAGTTAAATTGCTTATAACAGCATTATACATGTATGGTAAATTTTTATCAAATAAATTTAATATTTGTTGAACTGACAAATAAAGATTTTCCTCGTTTAAGTCAAAAACAATTTGCTTAAGTTGCATAAGCTTCTGCATGAACCCCAAATACTTTTCTTGGAAAGATTGTGATTTTTGAAACGGTCTTTTTGATATGATATTGAAAACATACCGATCAATTCGAATGCCGATTAAATTGAACTGAAACTTTGATTTTTGATTTTTCTCAAATTCGACTCAGTATGCTACCAGCGTATGTGATTTATACAGTATAGCATATAATGCACTTGCTTTCTTATGGTTATTTCTCAATTTTAACAAAATATTTTTCAAAAATTTTAAAATTTAATTAAAAATTTTTAAATTAACTATATATATATTTTTTTATTTATATTTATATTTGATTAATGAATTTTTCTTCTTTAAAATCATCTGCAAAAGGATCTTCTTCAATATTTGAATTTGTGATTACAGATACAAATGAGTTTTGAGTATCATTTTGATTTTCCTCAAAACTAATTACATTTTCTTCATTTATTCTCTTTTTTCGACCTCTGATTAAAAAAATAGAAAGTAAAGCAACAATGATTACAACAACAATTACAACACAAACAACTACAATAATTATTATTTTATTATCATCTGAAGATTCATTTGAAGATATATCAGCTAAATTATATACGAAATAATTGGAATAAAAACTAAAGTAATCTGAGTATACAATAACTGTATATTCATAATGAATAAAATCTGTGAAAATATATTTCTCTTCTGAATCAATAATTGTAAGTGAAATAGTGTTTATAATTGTAGAATAATAAAATGACATCGTTTGGACTAATGTTATTGAAAAGGTTAATGATAAAGTGTTAGTTAAAGATATACTGTTCCAATGTGATTTATCATATGTTAATGACTCGATATTTTTTGTTTCAGTAAATAATACTGGCTTTGTAAAAGTATGTACGCTTGATGACAAATATGAATTAGATACAGAAACTATGTTTGATTTAGCAAAAGTATTGGATTCAGTCAAAGTGTTTGATCTCGTAAAAGTACTTAATTTAGATAAAATATCTGACATAGCAAAAGTATTTGATTTTGTAAGTGTATTAGATTTAGTAAATGTATTTGATTTAGTAAATGTATTGGATTTAGTAAGTGTATTGGATTCAGTAAAAGTATTTGATTTCGTAAGTGTATTTGACTTTGTGAATGTATTGCTTTGGCTAAATGTATTTGACTTTGTGTATGTATTGCTTTGGCTAAATGTATTTGACTTTGTGAATGTATTGCTTTGACTAAATGTATTTGACTTTGTGAATGTATTGCTTTGACTAAATGTATTTGACTTTGTGAATGTATTGCTTTGGCTAAATGTATTTGTACGTAAGTACACCAACACAGAGTTGCATTCAGTAGGAATTTGCCCAGCTGTAATTTGTTTGTCTCCAAATAATCCACCTTTAAATTCTTCACTTACCATAACATAATCAGCAGGAACACCACTAAATGCACTACTTTCAATATCTGGAGGTAATTCTCCTTTAAAATATATACATTTAAGAGAGGAGCATGAATTAAATGAATCGGTACCAATTTTACTAACACTTTTTCCAATGATAATTGTTTGTAACCTGGAACAATAATAAAATGCTGTTTGCTCAATCGAAACGACTGTATCTGGAATAGTATATCCAATTAATGAGCTTCCTGCTGGGTAACTAATGATTTTTGTAAATTTTATATCATATAGAGTTCCATCATTATTGTAATTCGAAAAATACGAATTTTCTGTAGAAACTTTGATAGATTGAAGTTGTGTACACCCTATAAATGGATTTGATGATATTGTTTTAACAGAACTTGGAATATTAACACTTTTAAGACTGCAACTATGGAATACTAAATTTCCAAATGTTGTTAAACCTTCATTGAAAGTTACAGTGCTCAGAAACATACAAAGACTAAATGCAGCATCTCCTATATTCCTTAAAGAATTTGGAAATGTGATACTTCTTAATGAAGTACATCCTGAAAAAGCATATTCAGATATTGTTTCTAAATCATCACCAAATTGCACATCTGTTAATTGAGGACATGAATTAAATGCACTTGCTGAAATTCGAATGACTGAACTTCCGATTTGAACAGTTGTCAAATAAGGCCATTGAGCAAATGCATTTTGAATTATTTCTTCAACACTTGATATTATAACTTTCTTCGTGCTAGACATATAATCATTATTAAATTCATCTAATTTTGTTATTGTAAGTGTACCAGAACTGTAAGTTTGTAATGCATTTACAAAAAATAAAATGATTATTAAAGAAATAAAATGTTTATTTTTGTTAAAAACATTAAAAGAAGATATAAAGTGATTTCTTATTGTAAAAAAGAATAATACAATTAATGATATAACTATGTTTGAAGATAATATATCAATCATTGTATGAAAACTATTGAATATTCCTCTTGAAGATGTAAAAATTAATTTCGGATTAATTAAGGTATAACGCAAAAACTTGGGATACGCAATTGAACTTATACTAAGCAAATCAGCTGGTTGGCAATATAAGTCTGAATTTATGAAATTTGATGTAATGTTTGGATTAATTTTTATTTTACATGTATTACACAAACCAAGAGAACGAAGGCATTGGAACAAACAAAGTTTTCTATTTAAAACATGGGTTTGTCTGGATTGTAGAAATGATATCACGTGGTATTTTTGCTTGTGGCTTGTATTGTTATATACATGTAATGGCTTGCATATTTTAACACTAATCAAAAATAGTGCTTGAAGAACAGTAATACTTAACATTGATTTGTGACCGGATTGGTCGTATCTAATTTGAACACAAATAATTTCGATTTTCTATATTCGCCTCAAAATTTACACAGAACCTCCGATTTTGTGAACATGCGCCCTCAAAAAGTGCTTTTTTTCTTTCACAAATGTTTGTAGCGAATTGACTTTTCGATCGTATGTGCAAAACGTCAGAAAAAAACGGTCCCCGAAAAAGCGTAATGAGCCTTGGTGTTGTAAAAGTAACGTCAAGAATTCATTTTCAAAAAATACCAGAAGAAATGATTCAAGAATTTCCGTCATCCCCACCAGAAGATACGACTGAATATCAAACCTGTCCAATTTGTGGATTGAATGTTCCAAAGGATAGTTTTCAAGAGCATATTACTCAGTGCTGTTCAGATGATGACTCAGATTTCGATATTTAACCATCTCATCATATCGAATTTTTGTTATAAATCTCCATTGAATAATTTGTTAATCAAAATAATGAATGAATTCGTGATTATGAGTTTGCTAAACTCGTGTAAAATTTTACCTCTCCTTAAACATATAACTGCGGAACGAGTTCATGTGTGTGGATCTACACTTATTTGATCAATCATTTTAGTGACCCCCAAGAAGCTTCAATTAAAGGTTTGATTTTTAAATTAAGGGTGTAACTTTGGTCAGCATTTTTTTAAATCATGATCTTTTAAAATTTTAATTTGGTAAATTAAATCAATCTTATTTTAAACGAATTAACTAGATAAGCTTAGATAATTAATCATATAAAAAATAATGTAAATAACTATTTTTATCACATATTTATTTAATTCATTTTAATAAAGTGCTTCTCCAAGACGAAACTTAAAAAGTTAAGTTGATTGTTTCATAAAATATTATTTTTGCATTTCGCTTATGATTTTTATTTCTTTTCCAGATAAATTTGAAAGCAAAAAATGATAAAAAGTGACAAGAAACATTTTATTGCTTACAAAAAGTGGATGGTGACCAATCATTCAAAAGATTTCTGTCATTGAGCATGAACGATATCTTATTCCTCTCCACGCCTAAATCGGAATATTTCCAAAACTTGATCTACGACCACCTTATAAAGAAGAATTTCCAAGTCAGTAAGCTTGCAATCAAAAGATCTTCATTTCCAGATGGTGAACAATACTATCGATTAGATGTTCAATCCAACTTCCAACTTCTCGGAAAGACAGCTATCTATGTATGCGCTCTCATTAATGATGCTGATATTCTTGAAGTTGTACGTGTTGGCTCTACATTAGCACAATATGGCGTTCGTAGGAGAATTTTTGTCATTCCATTCCTTGCTTATTCCACCATGGAACGTGCTGTTATGCCTGGCGAAGTTGTTACAGCCAAATGCACCATTCAAATGCTTAGTTCAATTGGATCCATGGGTAATGGCAATGTTTTTCTTTTATTCGATCTTCACACAGCTGGTCTTCTTCATTATTTTGAAGGTTCATGTATTCGACTTGAAGTCTATGGGCAAAAATGTCTTCAAAAATCACTTCCACAATTAGGGTTTGATCCTAAAACGTATATGTTTGCTTCAGCTGATCTCGGTAGGACTGCTTGGGTTAATGCCTTCGCACGCGACAACGGAACCGGAGTCGCATTCATCAGAAAAGTGCGCACTCACAAAGACGGGAAAGTGTCAACAAGCGTTTGTGAAATCATCGGGAACGTTAAGGGCTATCACCTGATAATTTACGACGATATGACAAGAACAGGCGGAACACTAATACACGCAGCCGAAGCATATTTGGCAAATGGCGCACTTACTGTTGATGTAATGGTTTCGCATTTAGCACTTATTGGTGAAAAAGAAATTAATGATTTGATTAACTCTCCAATTAGGAAAATTATTGCAACAAATTCACACCCACAAACACAACATCCGTTGATAAAGAGCTCGGATAAGTTTATTATCATCGACGCATCATTAGAATTCGAAATATTTTTGGAAGAAATACTTCCAAACGCGAAGAATTAAATATAAATTTTTTTTTAATTTTTTTGTACTAATGTTTTTCATGATTTAGAGAACAAACACTCTGTTGGGAGTTAAATGATTGATATTATCCTTGGAAATCTTAATAATCTTCACTAAATCCATTGCGAACCGAATGTTTTAATATCAAGAAATTTTAATAATTCTAATATAGTTAGTGCAAACTCATGGTTTAAATTTTAATCATTTACAAGTATTCAGCTGAATCTTTTAATGTGAATAAATCGATTTTATTAGTGATCGAATATTATCGCATTTGACTTTATTTGAATCACAATTGATATAATACAAACAGTTTATTAATAACAAGATATCGCTTTTCTTCTTGATAGATACACGTCGACCAATTTTTGTTGCGACAAAGTGAGCGATTGCTTAAAGTTTTTCATTTCTTTTCCGCACACAAAAAACAGTTCCACGAAACACAACAAAACAGATTTCCTCAAATCACAGTTTTGGCTATCGAACAAAGGGAACATTTGCTGAGTTATCACTGGTATTATCTTTGCGATTTCCTTTGTTGATGCTTTCGATATTATTTCTGTTTGAAAGACGACTGCGTTTTTAGCAATTAAAACATTTTTATTATTTATATGCGTTTGTAAGTTCAATAGTAAATCTTTTGTATCCACTGAGTAAAGTATCATTTCAACGATATTTTTTATGTTTTTACGATGTGAATCACAGTTTATATGATAAAGTAAACCAGACAACAAATGATTATAATCATTTGCACCGAATTTATGTATCAACGATTGAATAAAGTAAAGTAATGTTTCGATTTGTTCAGTTTTTGTTATTTTATTATTAATTTCTTGATATAATTGTGGACGAAATGATTTGAATTCCGTTTCAGACATTTCTTTTATCATTGCTTTAATATTATTTATCCATTCATCAATACAATGTAATTGCATTTGAGGAATATTAATATTTGTACTTATTATAACATCGGAATTTATGTTTAAACTTTCAATTAATCTCGAAAATATTTTATGTTCATCTTCATTAAGTGAATTACTAAATGAGAAAATTGATTCTTTATTAACATCGGAAATCTTTTCGATAATTTCCAATGCGATTTTCTTCATTTTTTGTTTCCCAATTAAATAATGTTGGAAAGCTAAATGAAGAACATTCAAACAAATCGATTCATCATTTAAATCAATTTTTTCATTGTTTATTAATTTCAAACAAAAAGAAATAAGTGAATTTGATGGATTTATTCCAATGATATTTGATATTAATTTATTATTATCAAATACATTTGGAAGTTCATCCAAAATGATTTGCGAATTAGAGACAACTCGCGGCGTTCCTTTCTCAATCGAAAGAAATAACACATCTAAAAGTGTTTCTAAATGTGTTTCAAATGTCTTCGGATAAAATGGTATTAAATCATTTATGAGCATTAATGATGATACAGAAACATTTGGATTTAAACAACATTCCATTAAATCAATTATAATCGATTCGATGTTTGCATAAAGTTGTTTCACTTTGCCATTATCAATATAATTTCGGACGTTTTGGATGAATTGTTTCTCATGTCCATATATTAATTGAAGATTTTCAACTTTCGTTGTGTCAATAGTTTTTAGTTTTGTTCTACGAATTGGAATTTGCGTTTTATTATTCACATTTTTAATTACTTCTGTTTTTTTGGTTTCATTAGTTCCTTTTGCTTCTGATGTGATTCCACACTCTTCAGCTGTAAGTTTTGTGATATTTAATGTTTGTGATTGATCAATTGCAATTCGAATTCGAACATCCAATTTGCTGAAAAACTCTTTAACCCTTTTTTTTGAGATGCACTTCATGCCTTTTGCTGCAATTCGTGCAATTTCGCGACATTCGGGTGATGATGAAGTGATGGATTGCTGAAGGCACATCAAAAGACGTGCCCATTTTGTCCCAATAATTTCTGTTGGCCATCGATATATAATTATTGCTATTGCTTCCGTGGCAACAAGTTTAGGTTTAGGACCTCGCATTCCAAATAAATCTAGAATTGACGATAAAATTTTAGATGTAGCACAATTCATTACAATTTCATGAATTGCATACCTGCAACTATCAGCTATTATTTTCGTACCGCAGGATAAATGAACTGATAAAGGAGAAATGTAATTTCCAAATTGATCAAAGGAATATTTTAATTCTTGTGCTAGCTTGGAAATAAGAAGGCAAGCAGATTTTACAAGAGTACTTCTAAGATTTACAACTGCAGCTGAAAGTCCAAAATAAAGTTTTTTGATTCCGTTGACAAATTCATCATACTCTAATGCACCACCATTTATCAAACCAAACACTCGATTAATTGCATTTACTTGTTCATTCCATTCGTTATCTTTCGAAATTTTATTTGATAATTTATTTATTTCTAACTCGGCTTCTTTCCCTGATTTAATTTCAATAGATGGAATATTTTCCCCTGGGTTTTGAAATTCATAGAACAATTCATTGTCGTATTCCATCATATGAAAATTTTGTAATAATAAACGTTCTCATAAAAGTGCCAATAACAATTTCTCCGAACTTAACAAAGGAAACTCTCTTTGTTGCAACGATTTATTTATTTTTTTTGACTTAACACCTCCTGTACTGAATAAACATATCATTCCATTAAGCATTTTTAGCTTACTATTCAAAAATTAAAATTAATTCGATTGAATGATTCAATCACTAAAAAAAATTAAATCTATTCAATAATACATTCAGTTAAATTTATTTTTCACAATTAAAAATGCATTAGACAACTTAAAAAACACTAAAAAATTCCCATTAGCAGCATTCCTTTTTCTCGTCGTTTAGCTCTAGTTTCTGCGGCTGTGGTTTTTCTTCATTTACCAACGTGCACGTGTGCTTTGATCTCACGACCATTGAAGCTATTTCCATAAACGCTTTTTCTATGTTAATGTTATCTTTAGCTGATGTTTCTATGTATGGAATTTGATAATTTGCAGCTTCCTCTTTTGCCTCTTCTTCCGAAATGAGGCGTTCCAAATCGCATTTATTCCCAACAAGGATAACGTTGCAAAAATTTTCGCAGTTATTCCGAATGGAATTCATCCAATATCCGACTTGTTCAAATGAATCCCGACTACTTAGATCGAAAACAAGAAGAATTCCGTCAGCATTTCGATAGTAGCAACTTGTAATGGATCTGAATTTTTCTTGTCCAGATGTGTCCCATATTTGAAGTTTTATTTTTTCTCCTTCAATATCAACATATTTAACGTAGAATTCAACTCCAATTGTCGGTCCAGTTCCTAAAAATTCTTTTCCAAAAAAACTCCTGACGATGCAAGTTTTCCCAGAGAAATGTGCCCCAATCATAATGATTTTTGCAGTGAAAGAATAATCTTTGGATATAATTTCTGTCATTCCAAAAAAAATGAAAAATGAAGTATTTCAGAAAATTTTCTGAAATGGTCAGAAATTACAGGCGGTTAACGAGGTGGTCAGAAATAAACTTGTTAAATTTATTTGCATGGTGAAAATAGCCAAAAAATGGAAAACTTTAGCAACACAGAAACAGTATTGAAAAGCGTTTGGTTTTGAATTAAAAATAATCGTCTACAGCACAATTTTAAATGGTTTACTTGATATTGAAATTATCCTATAAAATCTCGTTTCTGGTTCTTTGTTTTCTTCTCTTAAACTAATCCAGATGGTGAATATGAGTTGAGTGGAATGAAAGAATAAATTTGGCCATCAATTATTGTGCAATTGAATAATAATATATTTTTTTGAATATCGCATAAAAAATTGTTGTAATGATATACCACTTTACATAAAGCTTTACCCATAGGAGTAATTGTTCCTTTTTTCGATAGAAGGCATATTTTAAGAGTTAGAGTGAATGAGCCCCGCCTTTCTGGTATTCAAATTTTGATAGCTTTCAGTTGAGTCATGGTTGTTTTTATGTTTACTTTGTCTTTCTGCATTTCTCCGATCTTTTTTGTTATTGAAATTATAAAAAATGTAATTTAAGGAATAAAAATATCCGTTGAATTTAGAATTAAACTAAAAGATGTTTTTGATGTTTCGATTTTTGTATTTTATTTCAAACAAGAACATAAGAACAACAAAGTATTTGAATGGTTTGCTCGTATGGATTGAAAGGGCCCTATTCAAAACTGATTGATGAATCACATTTCAATTCGAAAACCATTCAAACAGATGCAAACGTATACTCACATCACAAATGACCATGACTTCCCTCGCTCAATGTGACGATATGATCCTACCAATTCCAGACTTAAACTTCCAATACACAGACGAATGTGAGGCTTTTGGTCATGAAACAAAAGATTTAGAAGACTTAGAATTTCCAAGTCTATCACCAAAATCATTCCATGATATGATAGTCACAGGTGAAGATA
Organism: Histomonas meleagridis; assembly: GCF_020186115.1. Taxonomy (NCBI): domain Eukaryota; phylum Parabasalia; order Tritrichomonadida; family Dientamoebidae; genus Histomonas; species Histomonas meleagridis. The sequence goes on from NW_027150927.1 coordinate 411,208, forward strand.
TCGTGCAGCCAGTAGATTCAAGGTACAATTATGAATTTAATGGTGGCCATATAATAAATGCTGCAAATATTTGCAAAAAGATGGATATTGTCGATTTTTTTAAATACCACTTAAAGAGCCATAGGGTTTTGGTGTTTTATTGCGAGTCAACTTTGGATAACAGAGCTTTAACAATAATGCGCGCATTCAGAAATTTTGACCGAAAAATCAATGCAGGCCATTACCCACAGTTACACTTCCCTAAAATGTATCTCTTGGAGGGAGGGTATAAAAGTTTTTATACTAATTTTCCAGAATTTTGCGTAAATGGCTTTATTCCAATGCGTGACCAAAAATTCAGGAAAAATGGAGAGATTAAGAGGTGTCATTCACTCCATCGTAGTGATTTCAATTTAAACACATTTGATGATTTAAATTTAGAATCATTGTGTCAAATAGTCATTAAAGATATTTGATACTCTGAAGCCATAGGAGAGCTTCTACTATGCGAAAAAAAATGTTTAAAATAAATTTTCATACTTTCAAAAATTTTTACAAAACTAAAAAGAGATAAATCAGCGAAAAACTAAATTGAATGCAATTCAATAATAATTCGGTTTGATTCAAATACAGGCTTTTGTTCAACGCAATATATATTCAATTTTACAATTGTAGTTCAGCCAGGATTTCGTTTAAAAAGTTGTGTTTTCCAAGCTCTCAAAGTTGTTGTAAAAAAACATCGTTTCTGGATATCCTCTTTTTTGCAGTTCAAAAGTCTTATTGCAGCAAATGCCAAAGTGCATCGAGGTTTGAAAGCAATAGAATGTGCATAACATGACCTTATATAAAAAGAAACATCATCTAATAAATACCAAATATAAATTATTCCGAAATTCTATATATTCACAATCAGGACACTTATTATCTTAAAAGTTACTGTTACCTTTAATAATGACAAATTATCACAAATATATTTGAATAGTAATATTATTAACAAATATGTTAATATGGATGTTTATCGATTCACATGGTCATATGGTGTTAGGTGTTTATGCTTTTTTCAATAAAATATGATGACATGCTTCTAACTAAGATGAAGTTGCATTTTTTTCTTGGATTTTTTAGGGTGCCCTTTAAAAATGCTTCTTTTTACAACACTCTGCTTAATATATCCAAACTACACTTGTAACCACAAAACAGTGTTTGAGAATAACTTGGTTACAGTAAATCAAACTTCACAATCAATTCTTAATTTTTACAATCTTACTGGCGATCCATCAAACTTTCGACTGTTAAAATCGAAACAAAATGTACTTTCTTTTGTCACACCATGGAATCCCCAAGGCTATGATCTTGCACTTAAATTTGGTAATAAATTTAACATTATTGTTCCAATTTGGTTCAGAATTGTAAATGATCAAGGAAAATTCAAACTAGAAGGCACTGATGCTATTAATCAAGAATGGCTTCATGAAATGCGGAAACAACACCCAAAAGTTAATATTGTTCCCAGAATAATTTTCGAAAATACATCACCAAGACAATTTATTGATTCACTCAATCCAATTACAAAGTTAATTCAAACTGAATACCGTTCGTTAAATCAAAAATATCATTTCGATGGAATCTTTTTTGAAATTCCACAGTATATAAGTAATTCACAATCCATGAAATATATACCGAAATTTATTAAATCTGTTCGAAAAGTCTCATCCAAACTTAAAATTTTACTTGATATTCCATCAAAAGAGAAAGTTAATTATCATCCGTCATTTTCTTATACCCTCAAAGACATTATTAATTCTGTTGATTTTGCATTTGTTTCAGCTTATGAGTTACCATGTTATGCTATTTCTCCTATTTCTGCATATAGGAACATTTATAATTGGATATTTAATGAAATTTCATCGAAATTTGTCAATAAAATAATAATTGGAATTCCATTTTTCGGATTTAATTATAGCCCAACTAAACGCGAATATATATTTGGCGATGATTTAATTCGTATTTTAAGTAATAACAAAGTTTTAATAAAATATAATAATCAAGATGAAGAACATATAATGTTTTACCATAGCGAAAACGAATCAAAATCTCTTTACTATCCAACACTATACTTCTTAGAAAAGAGATTTGAAGTTGTTGCTAAATACGGATTTGCGGGCGTTGGATTCTGGGAAATGGCACAAGGATTACCATACTTTTTTGATTTGTTATAAATAAAACAAATTATAATAAACATTTTTTATAAATAAAAAAAATATTTAATATTTATTTTTACCGCAACAAACAAATATAAACAATAGTTTTATGTGTTATTTCGCCAAACGATTTCATTTAACTTTGATTTGTCATTTTTAATATTATGAAGCATTTGAACAAGTCTTTTATTTGTTGTATTCTCATCGACATTCAAAAATTCGATAATAGCTTTTTTAAGCAAATGTGGATTGTTTTCATTTGGACTTTTAATGTTTTGTGATTTAATTTCATTAAATTCATCTGAATTTTCAATTAAAGAGATTGCAACATCATTAACCATTTCATAATATGCATCTTGCGTTGATTGAGAAAGTGATTTTTTCTTTTTGGTAGTTTCTGTTTTAGGTTTTGATTCTTTTGCTTCTTTGAGTTCTTGAACTTGTTTCATTAAGAATGTAATAAGTGTTTGTTGTCTTGAAAGTTTTTCTTCCATTAAAGAATTTGAAGATTTCTTTTTTATTCTTTTTATTTCTGTTGTAAAAATTCTTTTTATAAGTAAAGCTGTTTCATTTTGATCTTTGTGTAAAAGCAACATAAGTTTTGACGCTTGAACTGAAACAGGATAACTTTGATATTGTTCTGCTTCATTTTCAATTGTTGATAAATTTCTTGGAAAGACAGAACAAATATATCCTTTACGAAAAGATAATGATAAAATTTCTTTAATTCTTGAATGTGTATTTTGATTGATTGTAGCTGAACTTTTAGGAAAAAATTTACCAATTTCAGAAACAATTCGAATTTCATTAGATGTTACATCAGACCCATTAATCATTTTAAGATTAGATCCAATTGTTATTAATGAAAATAATCTAAACATTGGAAGTTCTGATATTGGAGTATTTATTGCAGAAAAAAATTGAATATTTTGTTCTCTTGGAAATGATTTAAAAGATAGAATAGGATTGTTATCAATATTAAGAGAAATTAAATTTTCATTTGGAATAAAACCATCAAAATCTGTAATCAAATTTGAGCTTAATTGTAAATCAGTTGTACCATTTGGAATTTCTATTTGCTTAAATGATTTAATGAATTTATTTTGCAAATTTAGTGTAATTAAATTGTTGTTATCTTTCTTCATTGTTCTTTTTAGTAAACGTACTATTTGGGGTGACCCATTTTCTTGGCAAGCAGTTCCATAATTGGGGCACCCCAAACTACCAAAATTTTTGAGGTCAAATGAATCTAATTATACAGTTCCAAGATGATCCAATAACAAATATTTACTATCTCCACTTGAAAAACCAGAACACCTCATCTTCGAATTCCGATATTGAATACAGTGAATTATATTCAACAATACCAAAAATAGAAAAAATGCAACTTGTTAACCTATACAAGCTCTTAAAATCAAAGGAAACTATACCTAATGCATTAGAACAATCCAATTTGAAATTTTTTGTTAATTATGATTTCACAAATCTCAAAAATTCAAATGAAAAGCATGAACCTTCATTATATTTAAATATAGTTATTCTTTATCAAGCTGTGTGGTATACATTTTTTTCAGATGATTATTCTGAAAATGAAATAATCAATCTTGTTGATACGTTTGAATATGTTTATCAACTTCCAGATACTCGATTGACCTCCACTTTTATATTTGAAAAGCTAACAGATAAAGTTATTCAAGAAAAGAAGATTCAAATTAATTCAAATATATTTATGTCATTAATTTATTATGTTAAAATTGACTCTAATCTTTCCACAGCCACATACTTCAACTTAGTAAAAGTTTGTTCTAATGGGCTTATTTCCAAAGAACTAATTTTTGAATATTTTGATTTCTTATTTACTTTTCGCAAAGATTCAGTAAATTTAATATTATCAGCAAATTTCACCGAAGCAATTTCCAGTTACTTTTTACTTAGTGAACCACAAGCTTTAAAATTATTGTCAACGTTATCAGTTATTAAAGGTGAAAAAGATCCACCTGAAGATGCATATACTGTATTTGTTACTGAAATCTTGAAACAAATTGATGCAAACAACAATAACTTTCCAGCATTAAATGTTCATGATTCACATGAAATCTTAGGTGAAAACACATCAAAAATGAACGTTTGTGCCGAAATAACCGCCGATCAATTGAATTCATTTCCAAACGGTCTCTTATCGTTACCCAAAGCGATACAAAATTTGAGACCTTTATCCGAAAAGTTCGGCAAATTTCAAGTTAACATTCTATCCAATTTTTTAAAGAGTTCTTCATATTTTTGTAAGAATGTCTTTATGTATAATTTTTCAAAATATTTAGATGCACAAGAAGAACGAACTTTATTATTTGCGATGACATTATTTTTATATTTAATTGATTGTGATTCTGAACAAAAAGTATCACAAACAGATTTTCAATTAATATTAAAGAAGAAAATATTTTTAGCTAATGAAAATATATTTATTCCGAATAGTTTAAGTGAATCCACAAATCAATTTCGAAATGATTTTTTAACAGTTATTATAAACAAAAGAGAGAAAAGTTTATTAATTAACTTATTTGAATATGTTAAAACATCTCCTTTATTATTTGCGGAGATATTATCACGTTTAATCATAATATATCCTAAAATCATTAATATATTTGATCATACCACTTTAAAATCTATATGTGAATTAGCGATACAATTACAACGAATTAACTTAAATGAGAAAACATATGAAATATCACTTGCACGAAGTTCTGTATTTCATTTTATCTTTGGTTTTAATAATAGTAATATCATTGAAACGAATACGATATTACCATTGTTATTTAATATGGTATATGAAGAATCATTATCGAAAATTATAATAACATTTTTTGAGAAATTTTATTCCGAACATATAAAAGATCGAAATTATTCGACATTCATTGAACGTATAATGTTTTTTTTAGATAAACCTAAAGCACATTTAAGGATATCTTATGAAATATCTGAAATGGTTATTAACATTATCGAATCGAATATTAATTCGATAAATATTTTTCAATCTGTTTATCCTTATATATATAATTTATTTCATGAAGACCCAACTAAAAAGTCATTAAATATCATTTTAACATTAATAAAATTATGTTCAATTGTAATTCCAAATTATTTACCAAACATTGATATTATTAATGAATTAATACAATATATAAAAGAAAATGAATTAAATTCTAAAATGTATGTTCATATTATTAATTTAATTACGAACTTTAGTTTGAATTCATGCGAATTTAATGAAAATGATTATAAATATTATTTCATATTACGACCTCAATATATATATTTAATATTTGGAATTTTTGGTGAAAGTATTTACATAAACCACTTTTTGAATAATTTATACCAAAACTGCCTATTGTCAGATAATAACTTTATACAATGTCAAAATATAAATTTCGATATCTTTTTATTAAAAATATTAAATGAGAAAAAAGAGAAAATGAATTTTATTTATAATGGAATTGATTATCATTTAAACATTAGTTATGATATACAAGAAAAAGTTATAATTAAATTAATACATTTTATTACAAACTTAAAAACTTCATTTTCATTTTTATATCAATTGATTTCATATTGTAAAACTAATGATTCATTTATGATTGATTTATTTGATTCATTAATAGCAAATGCGAAAAAGAATTCGATTTGTTTTACATCATATCCTTCAACAATACAATTAAAAGGATTAACATCGAATATCTTTAATGATAATTCATTTTCGATATCATTTTGGATTCGAATTGATTATGATTTAATCTTTAATAAGAATGTAAAACTTAATATTTTAAAGATATTTAATGAAGAACATAATAATTCATTAATAATTAATATCGAAAACAATTATTTACAACTTAAATATCAACATCAAAGTTTAATTACATATGTAAATTTATATGAATTAAATATATTACAAACATTTCAATCAAGAAAAGAGAAAAATGAAACATTCGAACGTTGGCATTTTATAGTTATTAATTTCATTAAAAATAATTCTAATAATTCATGTTTCATTAAAACGATTTATGATAATTCTAAAGAAACATGTTCTGAGATATGTAATATTATATTTGATGTAAATAATTCGACGAATTTAAATTGTATTTTAGGTACAAATGATTATTTAAATAATGATAACAATGATTATTACTTTGGTTATATTAATGACATTAAATTTTATCAACGAATTCTTAATGAAAAAGAAATCAAAGATATGTATTACTTAAAGAAATATAATGAAACAATTAAATTAAAATATGAATTCTCAGAACAACAAAAGTTAATACAAAAGAATTTAATTTTAAATTACTTTAAGAACAAGAAATTATTATTATATTATATTGATTCGATTAATTCGAATACTAAATATTTATATATATTAAAATATATATTAAATAATAAGAAAACTCAAATTATGTTCTATCAAAACATTTCACGTTTTAAACAAAAGATTAATAGTATTGAGATTAATAGTGATTTATATTTTACTTTATATGAGATCTTTGACTTTATTAATAATAATGACTTAAAATCATATTTTTTTTATAACTTTATTATGAATTTGGATTTATGGAAGAAATGTAATGATGATAAAAACTTTAGTTCAATATTAAATCATTGGAATTCAATTGTGTTATTTTCATATAAGGAAATGTTTAATAATTGTGAAACTATTTTAAGTAAATTATTAGAAAAGTTTGATCCGAAATTTGAAAATTTGTTTTATTCGATTATAAATAGAATTTGTTTGATTCATATTGATGAGAATAATTTGTTATTAATCTTAAAGAATTGTGAGAAACAAAATGTGAATCATAACTTTTATTTAAAGGTATTAAGTTCTATTTCGCCATTTTTAAACAATGATTTTAAGGAAATTACATTAAAGACAATATATAAATTAATAAATACTAATTTATCGATATTAACTTTATCAACATTTCATGAATTAACGAAAGGTAATTTCCATTCCGAATTATTTAATTTGTTATTCATGTTAAATCCGAACGAAGATTTCTCGAATATATTTGATGAGTTATTATTAAATTTATTAGATTATCCAAACTTTTATTCATTATGTTGTTATTTAGCATTATTTTTAATGCCTTTTTACGCCGAGAAATTGTCCGCTTATATCATAATATTACAAGATGGAATCGACTTAAATGGTTATTGGTATTTGTGGCCTTTAATATTTGCGTTCCATACTACAAAAGAATTAAAGAAAAGTATTTATGATTTCTTATCATTATTTTCTATTAAATCTTCAAACCCAATTAAAACAATACAAATAATATCGTTTTTAATTGAATACATTTCGGTTTATTTGGAAAATTCAAATCAATATGAATTAGATATTTATTTGGATTCGTTATTATGTAACATTCAAATTATCAAAAACGATAGTATCGTCACTGAAATTTTGAATATAGCGGTTATGACACACTTTTATCACTTAACATTTCAGACTCATAACGAACTTTTATTATATGAATTTAAAAATTCTGTTTTTTCTACAGAGTTTACCCCTATGATACATAGCTCTAAAATGAGAAAAGTTTTAAATATTGAGGATTTGTCAAATTATATATTGGAAGATAAGAAATTGAATTATTTATATGGTATTAAATTAATACCGAATCAACCATATAATTGTAATCGCTTAAAAATCGCAAAGAAAATTATCAAAATTAAAAAGATTAAAAATTATATTTATGAAGATTTAATCGAACGATTTATAAACCCAATTGGATATTCAATGATTGACATATTTGAGAAAATACAAAGGATTCGTGAGGAATATGGTAATTATGTTCTTCAAGCTATTGCCGTCTTACAAGAAATGAAAGAAGAATTAAACACTTCGAAAACGTTTTACAAAAATTTAATTGAAAACCACAGCATTTCACATAACATTTCATCCAAAAACGGTCAACTCCCCTCAAAAAGTTTGACATCAATTAACAACAATATCATCAATACAAACAAAAAAGAAAAAGACAAAAAACCAAAAGCTCCAACGAATTGGAACAACAATTATCAATATTTAATGGAAATCAACAAATATTTTGGGAAGACGATTAATAATAAAGATAATTATCCAATCTTTCCAATGGTCATTTCATACAAATATGACAAATTTATAATCAATGACAACATCGAAATCATTAAACATAACAAAATTAACTCACCAATCACAATATTAGATAAAGAACAAAGTTTAGAAGCATTATTCTCAACATCGAATGTCTTAACTCCGGAATTCTTTGATTCTCCCGAAACATTTAAGTCGATGACATTACCGAAATGGTGTAAGACCGAATATGAATTTGTTTATATGATGCGGAAAGCGTTAGAATCCGAAAACATAACGAAATCATTATCGAAATGGATCGAAAACATGTTTAGCAAACAAAACAATTATAAAAAGATCGAAAAGATTCAGCCAATGATTAAGAATGATATTATTATTAATACACATGAACAATTATTACAAGAACAAAAACTTTTGTTTGGATTTTGTGTCTCGAATTTAATATGTAATGTAACTATTAATGGGAAAATAATATTTTATCAGATACAAATATTAAATAATAATTTCGATATCATTAAAATTAAAGAATATTCAATTAAAAACATTTTAAACAAAACATTTTATCAGGTTAAATTCGAATTGTTTTGTTACGATTATAAAAAACAAATTTTATCAATTTATAATATTAATAATTATAACGAATATCAAATTTTTTTACATTCATTTCTATTCCAACATATTGATAAATATATATATTATTATGATAATTTATCAATATATAAAATAAAAGATCAAAATAAAAATAAATGTATATATTCATCACAAGATGAAATTAATTGTTATACTATTAACGACAAATTAAAACTTTTCGCTTGTTGTTGTAAAAATGGTATAATAAAAATTATGAAATATCCGAACTTCCAAATGATACAAAAGTTAAATTTGGATGTGATCGGAGATAAAATATTAATAACAAATGGTTGGGGTTTCATTATTATATGTGCAAAAAATATGATTTTCGTGTTCAGTAAGTTGGGAAACTTAATCAAAAAAGTAGAATCAGAAACAGGTTTCTTGTTTTGCGAGGCTTTCACAGACGAAAAAGGTTTCGATTACGTGTTCTTCATTGATAATATGCATCGGCTCGGCTTCTTTGAAGTGTTCTTCCCAGAAGAAATAATTCACTTTTATGGAGCACAAAATATGGTGTCAATATCATACTCATTAGAGAACCAATGCTTCATGTTCCTGTCTGAAGACGCGGTGATTAATGTGATACCATTAAAGATATCAAAAACTTTGGTACAAAAAATTTGAACTGTTTGCAAACTTATCCGAATTTAATAAAACGATTTATATCTTTCTTTTGTTGTTTTAAAGAAATTTTCATTAAAAAAATTATTTCCACATCAAAGGTTTTGATGGGAAATTCAACGTTTTTATCAGAAAAAGTGTTATCGTTGTATAGAAAGTTGTATCGTATAAATTTATACTTTCGTTTTCCAAAAAAAGAATTAAAAATGTATCTACACAAACATTTATTCATCATTTTGACCCGACTCATTTCCATGAGGATATTCAACAAAGTCTTGGAACATTATCGATTCCCTTTGACTAAATTGATTCAACTCATATATGTTAGGTGGCTCTGTATTCATACTCTGTGAGAATGGTACTTCATCAACTATTATCTCTTGACATAATTCTCTGATAAAATCAGGATTATTTGGTATCGGAGAATATAATATTTCTGAATTATTCTGTGAACCCATTGGTGAATCACCTGTTTTAGCTGGGAAAAAGTTGTTAATGTTTTTTATGGTATTATCTGTTTGATTCATCTTTTTAGCTAGTTTGGGTGTTAACGGTCGTTTTGTTTTGGAATTTTGACTAAGTTTGTTCTGTTTCATCGGCAGCAACGATATATTGAAAAAGTTGTCTATCGTTTTGCTATCGTTTTGATGAGATTTTGGAGATTGTGAAAGTGATTGTATAATTCTTGAAGTACTGGTTCTTGGTGAATGATCTTGTTGTAATAAAGAACTATTACGTTGGGCTGATTGAGAAAGTGTAAGACTTTGTGAATTCTTTGAATTTTTGGAAGTAATAACGAGTTCTTTCCGCTTTTTCATTTGCTCTTCTGTCTGTCTTGTTTGAGGTTGTGATGATTTACTCTCTTGACTTGATGAAGAAAGAAAATCAAATGAATCATCATAATGAGATTTATCTGTAGATATTGAATAATTTGTAATCGACGGTTGCCTTGGGTCTTCTTTTGGGATTTTCTTCTGTTTGCGAAGCTCTTTTTCACTTTTTGATGATATTATTTGTAAAGTCGCATTAACTGTAGGTTGTTTAATTTTCCAATTTGTTTGATTGGTTTTGCTTTTGCTGTTTCTTTTTAATGAATCTAAAGATTCCTTTTGTATTTGAAAATTTTTATAATCAAGATAATTTGATGATGTTACAAGTAATTCTAACCAATTTGGTTTTACTTGTGGGGCAAGGCATTTACATGGTATATATGTATTAGTAATAATAAAATCTATAATATCATCTAAATGATTTGAAACAGTGCCTGCACACCTCATTGTAATTTTTTTAGTTCTTTTTTCATCTTTGATATCACCAATATAAATTTTCTTTGTGTATAAGAATAAATTATATAATTCTACCTCAATTGGAAATATTTGGATTGAAATTTTTTTATCAACAATGGATTTAAGTGCTATAGGTGTGATTTTTAAGCATTTTTTTGAATGAAAAATTCCCATTCTTGATTTTTTTGCTACTATTAGTGATAAATTCGTCTCGTCAAAATCTTCTGTAAAATTGGTAATCCCTAGCTTTTCTAAATACAATTTGAATATACTGCGCTTTTCGATGTTAAAATCGCCATCAATATACGCAGACATTCTTTTAAAATGTAACGAAATTCTCTTTGGCATTTCTATTTTGAAAGAAAATATGATGACATTAGTTCCCATTGTGATTTTAGAAAAACTATCAATACCAAAATCTCTTATGGCTTAATAATAATGTCTAAACATGGTCAAATGTATTAAAAATGCATGAGAAAATATTTTCAGAAAGTCAAAAAAATTGAAAAACTAATTTGCAAATTTCAAATGATCTCTTTTAAAATTTAAATTTTAACATACTTACACCAAGAAAATTTGGATTCATTGGTTTTTAGACATTTAATTTTGTTTTTGTCTTTGATGAATAATTGTTGAGTGAGATTTTTTTTTTAACTTTGTTTTCCCCATTTTTTTTAACTTTTTGAATATTCAGGATGAACGAGTCTGAGCTTGAATTGTTTTTAAGCTCAGCAACTTCAAATAATCCTGAATTACTTAACCAATCATATGAAATCCTTAATAATATCATAGCAAACAAGCCATTTGAATTTATTTTCTTATTATTAAATTACATTTTCAAATCCAAGAAAAACATTGAAATCTCATTAATTATGATATCCAATGTATATAAATCCGTAAACATTGATGTTAGCACTGAGGATCATTCTTCAATTCAAACTTTATTATTCAATTTGTTTTCATTTTTTGAAAATTCACCTAATATATTAAGACATGTTTCAAAAGTCATTTCTGATTCTTTTGCCTTTTATTCCCGATTTAAAATGTGGGATTCTTTACCAGAAAAATTACTTCAATTATTTATCTCAAACAATATTAATCTCATTAATTCTTCGATTAGTTGTTTCATTCTGTGTATAGCTAACATAAATATGGAACCATATAGTGATTTTTTAAAGACTTTTTTTGCCAATGTCATTTCACAATTCAATGAACAATATCTTCCAATTATATCAAATGTATTACAACTATTATATTTTGTATGTATCAAATGCATTAAATATCAAAATCTTGAAAATTACCAATCATTTCGAGAATTTTATAATTTCATACCACCGATTATGATAATCTCCCAAACAAATTTAGACATTTCATCACAGATACAATTAGATTTTTCTGTAAATTTTGAGCATACCATGATAGAAAACACATGGAAAACTTATGTTGAAGCATTATCAACTATAATCCTTAATAAAAACATGACAACTTCTGCACGGAACTCAGCGCTTTCGAGTTTGATGCTAATTGCCCATTTCTTTAAATGTCAAATTGTTGAAATGAAACAATTTCAATATTTCTTTGAGTTATTTTATAATTTAATTGGTGATTTAGAAGATTCAATTGATGCACTTTCTTCTTTATCTAATGATTTTGGTGGGAATCCTGAATTCTGTTCATTATGTGTTGAATGCTTAACACAAAAATATTCGGAAAATCCACAAATTTTTTTCATGTTATTTGAAAATATTTTTGATGGAATTTCGATACACATAATTTCAATAGTTTACAAAATGTTTTTTGAACCATATTATTTACCAAATCTTATAAATCCTGATTCTAACATTCGATATTCTGCATTTCATTCATTAGGAATAATATTAAAACAAATTGATGATACTGAAATCGAATTTAATACTGAACCATTTATACAAATCATTTTAAATGTTTTACCTAATGAAACAATTCCCGAAATTGTTACACAAGAATTAATACTTGTTAAACAAATTTGTCATAATCATTTATTTGTTAACGAAAAGTTTATGATATCTGTTGAATTATTCGAAGCATTAATAATGTTATTGTTAAGCATCATTGAAAAATTAAATTATTTCCAAATAATAAAAGTAATTTCGATATTCGAATGGATTGTTATTAAATATCCAGAAAACACAAATTTTCCAGTTACATTTAATAAGTTTCTTGAATATTATAACTTATTTATTACTGATAAAATTGATGAAAATTTATATTTTAAGTGTATTACATCATTATATTCATTTATTCGAATTATTCCAATGAATAAATTTGTTGAACTCGGTTATTTAATATTACAAAGTATTTGTAATTCGAAAATGGAAGGATTTACTGAAAAACAAATTGTTCGAATTGCAATTTTAATAAATGCATTTCCAAATAATTTGTTTCAAACAACATATAAAGAATTTGTTCCAATGATTTTCGAATTATTTATTAGTTTTGCTTCACATTTCGATATAAATGTAATTAATTATTCAACTGATTTTTCTGATATACAAGACACTTATTTTTGTTATTCACCTGAAGAATTAAAATATTCATTTGTTACAAAATCACAAATAAGTTTAATAATTCATTCAACAAATGTATTGACACGTTTTTGTAAGCTATTCAATAAGGAAATAATTGAAAATTATTATCCAAAATTAATTGAATTATCAATAATCCAATTAAAAATGAAAATTACAAGTAAACATTTAGGATCTTTATTTGATTTATTAAATATTTTAATATGTAATGCAAATGATCAAAACATTTTATATATATTCTTTTTGGAAGTATTTTCTCGATGTTTAGATTTAATTAATGAAAATAGTATTTTAATACAACAAGGTTTAATTACGTGTAGATTTATTATAGAAATAATTGGAATTAAAAATTGTGGAAATGAAGATTTTGTTATAAATGTTTTTACTTTTATTCATGCTATCAAAAAAATTAATTTTTATCATTTCCAAGAACAAATTGAAGAAAAAGAGAAATGTAATGATTTAAATGATAACACAATTAATTATATTAATGTTGATATCTATTTAGCATTATTATTTAAATCATTGTTTAAATATTATTCACAAATTGTTTTACCATTGTTTTTACAAGAATATTATCCATTAGATAAACATATAAACGATAATATAAAAAATGGTTTATATTTAACTTTAGCAGAATTAATTAAAATTGTCCCAAATGTCGATGTTAATTTTATTAATCAAGTAATTTTATTATTATTAAATAATGTTAATGATAAATATACAAATATTATTATTAATGTCGAATCAATTGGTATAATATTTGGTTCAAATAATAATAAAAATTTCATCGATAAATCTTTGATTAATAATAATATAATTCCTTGGTTATTCAAAATTTATCAAACTTATAATTCATGTGATATTCATGTGGCTATATTAATTACATTGTTTGAAATCTTTATGAATTTTAATGACGTGTTAAACATCGAAGTTATTTTTAATTATATTAAATCAATACAAAATAAATTCAATATTAATTGGTATAATATAGAATATGCTTGTGAAGCTTTAACTTATTTCTTCGGTAATTTTGGTAAACTTATACCTAATGAATTAAAGGAATACTTTTGTAACGTTGCAAATAATATCATTTCTTTCGCAACAATGAATCAAAAAGTTATAATTCAAGAAGCAATTAATAATTTAAAAGGTTTATAAATAGGTGAAAGTTAATATAAACGTCTTCTTGATATGACCGTTTATTCTCGTTTTTTCATCAAGAAATGACAAACCAAAATAATGTCCCAGAAAATAAAAATGAGGATCACTCAGCTCATATACAAACTTTGGAGCGTCTGCAAATAGTTCTTGATGAAAATAATGCTATTCGTTCAAAATTTAATGCCCTCTTAACACAAGTTGCTCCTTTTATTGATGATTTCAATTCTACTGATGAACATCCCTCTAATGAAGAGGATCAACCTCATGAAGATCGTGTTCTTACACAAGAAGAAATTGAATGGTATCAAAAAAAATTACAAGAAACTCTTTCAGATTACAAAACAGAAATACAAGAAGCAAGTTATTTAAATTCCCAAATTGCAAAAAAGCATGTAGAACTTAATAAATTAAAGATAAGTTATCGGATAGACCAAGATGACAAACTAACACAACATAATAATGCCTTTTCTAAAGTCATACAAAACCTAAGGAATAATACATCCAAAATCCAAGAAAGTTGGATCAATGAAAAAAAGCGTCTTTCTAATGCTAATGATTTTCTTAAATCTCTTTATGATACATCAGTGTCAGATACAAAAGAAATGGAAGAGCAAAGCCAATTAAATCTTAAGAGCATCCAAGAACTAACATCTTCCATTGATTCAGCTAAAGAAGCCATTCAAGACATCAAAGAACGTTTAAACCGCATCAAACCGCGTGTGAATGAATATGAAATCATTAACATTAAACATCAGCGGAGTGAAGAACGACTTGTCCAACTTAGTGATGAACTTGAAACGATTAAAAATAAGATACAAACAGAATCTCTTGCTGCAAATGTTCGTAGCCAAATCGATAATGGAAATGATCAAATCACAGCTTTAAATGGTGAAATCGATGAAATTTTAAACAAAATTAGTAAAGGAAAAGAAGCTATTGAGAAAACAAAGGAGAGAATCAATGATTACAAAAATGAAACAAAAGAAGTTATCGAAGAAACAAAAAAATTACAAAAAATAGAAAAACAAATTATTGAAGAAAAAGAAATCATAAAAAAATATTTAGAGAAATATCGAAATGAAGAAGATACTGCTGGTGGAAGTAATAAATTACTTACGTCCAAACTAAATAATGGAATTGGTGATGGAAGTGATGATTATTGTGCATCAAAAATTCGGAAACAAATGGTTTTCCTGAAAAAAGATTTAGAAAAAATGAAGAAAAGTCAAAGTAATAATAAAGAAGAAGCATTCCTTGACTTACATTCGCCAACAATAATGCCAACGAGGAAAAGAGTTCCATTAATTCCTGGAAAAAGAAAATCTTTAATTTGATGTTGAATAAACTATAGAATTTTTTTTTTGATGCGATACATCAAAGTTAATTAAAAATGATATAATACCAATGGAGATTGTTTACTCTCCGCCTTGTGCGGCTCTTCTGCGGGCAAGACGTGCTTGGAGTTCGGACAACATGTCGCCGCCACCGCCTCCCATTGGAGGAGGTCCGCCCATTGGTTGGCCACCGCCCATACCAGGACCGCCGCCACCCATTCCTGGGCCACCACCGCCCATTCCGGGTCCGCCACCGCCCATTCCTCCTGGGCCGCCTGCTGTTGGAAGTGGTCTTTCAGGTGGTGGATCAACATGACGAAGTTTGGGCATATTGTTTGGTGATAAGTTTGAGGTAGTAACCTTCGAATTCTTGAAGAGATTTTGTGCTGGTTTTGAACTTGATGGAGGTGGTGGAGGTGGCGGAGGTGGTGGGGGAGGAGGAGGTGGTGGTGGAGGAGGAGGAGCACCAGACTTGGATTCCTTTGGTGGTTTTGGTTCCTTAGGTGGCTTGGGTTCTTTAGGTGGCTTAGGAGCCTTAGCTTTACTACCACCAGAACTCATTGATGATGCTTGGCTTCCGTGGCCACTTGTACCAAGTTTGCTGCTTGTGAGTTGAATGTATGCTTCAACAACATCTTTCTCAACAGCTGGATCGGATAATTGATCCTTTGTAAGACCCTTTGATTGAAGGATTTGTTCAAGTTCTGGTGAATCTTTAAGGTCACCTGCCAAGAATTTGGATGAATTTGCATTTTGTTTGACACCACTAACATGTTCGAAGTTGTCGGGTTCTGTGATGATGAATTGTTCGTCATCATTCTTATGGCCAATCTTCCACCAGCTCTTCTTTGGTTTAGGTGAACATGTTTTGATTTGACCAGCGAAGTCACTTGCTTCATCTGAGCTTGCAAAACCGAATGCAATAACACATGAATCTGAGAAGAAATAGTGGAAATTCTTTTCAGGAGTCTGATAGCTCTGATAGAAATTGACATATAATTCATGTTGGAAGCATAAGCTTTGGCTTGTAAGGTCGTAGCAATTGATGTAGACAAGCTTTGTACCTTTCTTATTTGCTAGTTGAAGATAACCTTCACATTTATTTGTCCAAGAACCTGGGTCAGGGAGAGCAACGTAGACACGTGCAACAGTCATATAGATGTTGACGTACTCAGGATTGTTCGACGCGATCTTGTTCTTGATTTCGCTTGAAACCAGAGCACGAGGGGACATTTGGATTTTGGGTTAACCGTCAAAACCACTCAATTTTGAATAAAAGTAACGTCAAAAAGTCGTGATAAAAAAAACACATTCAAATCATCGTAAATTTGAATACAGTTGAAGGGGTTAGCTGTATGCTGAATTTTGGTTGACTGAAACAACTTCGACGAAAGTTTAAGTTATTATGTGCAAATGCATGTGCTTCTTTCGATTGGGTTGTATGTGTATCCAATCATCTTTTGGTTTAGTAAAATATTTTTAAGAAAATGATGTGAAAGAGATATACATACGAAAATCATTTTATATTGATATATTATATTTACAGAAATATGTAATTAATTCTTTTTATTTCATTAATGTGCCAAGACAGAATATCTGGGTGACCTTGAAAAAAATGTGTGTAAGATCAAAAATTACTGAAATTGTATTATTGCTGTTCAACACACTTGCGAACAAAGACAAAAGTAAACGAATATAATTATAACATTTCCCTTTAATCAATCAGTGGGAAAAATATTTGCAAAGTTCTTCTATTGTCAAAAACATACCAAATGTTAGATTAGGGATAGAAAGTTTTTATTTAGATTGTAATCCGCAACGATTTTTCATTTAATTCCAGTTTAAAATTATGAACATTAATGTGAAAGAAATGATGAAGAACATTATTACTAAAGGTAACCAATCATTTGATGATCTCTTCAATTTATATTCGTCATAGTCCTTATAAATTGATTCATCAAAAACATTACTTTCGTTCTTATTATGGAATGGCCTCCACACTTGTGCAAAGAAAGGATTCACTTTCTCAATTTCATCATAGTTCCAAGGAATTGGATCGCATTTCGGGCACCAATGACCGCCTTTTAATACTGTGTTAGGTGTCATTTCGAATGTGTGTCCAAATGCGCATTTCCATTTTAGAGGTTTATACAAATTTCCTTTTTCCATTTCATCAGATAAACATTCGCCACCTCTAAAATGAGCCGCTTTTTTCATATCTTCTAAACTTAATTCGGAAATTGGTTTTGTTTCATCATACCCATGATCCAAATAAGTGATTTGTTTGGATGGTGGCGAAAGATTTGTTAGTTCCCATGTTTTTGGTACTTTTTGCCATTCTTCATATGATCCAAAGTATGCTTTAATTCTTGTTTCATCTTTTTCTTTAAGCCATGAAAGTGTACCAAATCTTTTATCATAAGCAATTGCTTTCATAAACATTTTTCCAATTGCATTTGCAGCTAAGTATGTGTATTTAAAGAACCATGGTAAATTCCTTTTCATATTCTTGAAATATTCTTTGATTGGAATGTTATGACGGAAATGAAGAATATTGTCAAGTTCATCACTATCTGAAAACCATTGACCATGGAAATTACGTGTGATAAACCAATTAGGCTCGAACAATTTTTGTGGTGCATTATGCCCCATTCCAATTGCATGAAGAATTTTTTCTTCAAAATCATAGTTTGTTAATCTATATTCTTCCCCTGATCCGATGTTATAGAACTTTCTCCAAAACGTTTCTGGAACATCATCATTAAGAACATTACACATAAGCGTGGCACTATCTTCAATTGTTGCCCATTCTAAAACGCCTCTAAGAACAACATGAAATACAATTGGGCCAATGTTATGAAGAAGACCTGGATGAAGAATTCCTGATTGTCTTAATGATACCCAATGCTTAAGTCCAGATTCTGAAAATACACGTTCTGCTTGTACTTTAGAAATTGCATAATGATCATAAATGGAAATGTTAATGGGATCACCACATCGTCCCCAATGTATTGGATCATTACGATCACCTGTTTCGGCAACTGTACCAATGTATATAACTTTGATGTCATCTGAATTGGGTTGTGATTTAACTGCTTTAACAATGTTTTCGGCTGCTTTGACATTAACTTCAAATGTTTTCTTTGGATAGTAATCAGCTGTTGGTGATACAAGACCTCCAATATGAAGAACATAATCACAACCTTCAACACATTCCAAGACGCTTTTGTAGTCTCGAAGGTCTCCCCAAACAATTGATACTCTTGGGTCATTTTTGTAAGGTAAAAATAATCTTCGTGTTTTTTGATCATCAAGAAGTAATAAAACAATGTTCAAATCTTTCCTTCTTCGATATATCTCGATGAATGATGCATGTCCCATGACTCCTGATGCACCAGTAATGAAAACTTTTTTGGCTGACATGAATAATAATGATTCTTTACGGTTATCCATTCAATTATACCTTCTCACCGAATGTTACTCCGGTGCGAATCATTGACTGCCGATGATGTAAATCATTCAAATAACCGTTTATTCTCTAATTTGAATTATTTTTTTCAATACCCTACAGGTTTTTGAAATAAAGTTACC
The DNA here is from genome assembly GCF_020186115.1 of Histomonas meleagridis. Taxonomy (NCBI): domain Eukaryota; phylum Parabasalia; order Tritrichomonadida; family Dientamoebidae; genus Histomonas; species Histomonas meleagridis. Next base: position 430,708 of record NW_027150927.1, read on the forward strand.
ACAATTTCTGGACGGTTATCATCGAGATTTCAATGATTAATTCTCACCGATCATTTCATTATTGAATTATATATCGGTTATTATTTTGATACAGTTGGGGCACCCCAAAGGTCAGATGATTTTCCTAAATCGAAAAAACAGGAATTAACAACAAATTTAGATGTTTATTATCCGGTTGTCTTCCTCAAAATCATTTGCAAATGGGTCTTCGTTAATACTATTTAAATTATAATCTTGGAAATCAGTGCTAATTTGTTTTCCATAATCTTCGTTTGATTCGCACTTGGTGTCACTTATTTTTACATTTGTTTTATATTTACGAATTACATAAACAAAAATCGATATAAGAATAATTACTACTACTACAACACAAACAACAATTATTATTGTTATTATTGTTAAAGAATTGTCTTCGATTGGTATTTCTTGATATTGAAAATTAGTGTAAAAATCTGAATAATATTCAAAATAAGATTTATACATAACTATTGTATATTCATAATAAATAATTTGTGTTGTAGCATAAGTTTGAATCGAATTAATTATTGTAAATGTTCGTGTATTTGTAATAAACGAATTATTAATAGAAATTGACGCCACAAATGACAAAGATAATGTTAATAAATATGAATGTGAATATGTTGTTATTAAATTATATATTTCTGGAAATGTATTTGACTTAGTGAATGTATTTGATTTTGTAAATGTATTTGACTCAGTGAATACATTTGATTTGGTAAAAGTATTTGACTTTGTGAATGTATTTGACTTTGTGAATGTATTTGATTTTGTAAATGTATTTGATTTTGTAAATGTATTTGATTTGGTAAATGTGTTTGATTCGGTGAATGATTTTGTCGCAAATGATGGTATTTTATATGTTTTTATTTCCATTGCATTATCGTATATATCAATTATTGCAACATGAAAATACATTTCGCTTACGATATGTTCCGTTTTTAATTCGACGTAATTATTCGTCGTTTCATATAGTGATTCTGCTTCATCGCATTCCATTTTATTATCAATTACGTATTTATATTTTTGAATCCCAGTAACTTCAACATTTACTTGATTTGATTCAGATATTGTGTTTCCTTCGTATGCTACAACTTTATAATAATATTCAGTTACATCATCATTATTAATGTCAAATGAAAGTATATAATTATTTGGATCAACTGCAAAATTTGTAATCTGTGGTATCGTATTGGGTTGTGAATAATATAAATCCTCAAAATAATTTTCTGTTATCCTTTGTTTTAAATATAAAATCGTATTTGCAAGAAGTTTTCGTTCTATTTCTTCTGATTCACCATTTGAATGACCTGTTTGTATCATAGCTGTATTACCATATGTTGTAAGATAAAAATTATTTATACCAGATGCAACAGATGGAATTTCAAACCATATATCACCTAATGCTTCTTGATTTGTCGTATGCGTTTGTTTTGTTGAGTATTCTTCTCCTAACTCAACATCTAATTCCCATGGATGTTGAAGAAGTAATCCTTTTTTAGCTTGCGATATAGAATATGTATAAAATTCAGCATTTGTATTGCCATCAAAATAAACTGTTTCTTTAATGCCTAACATATCTCTAATCACATTTAAACCTATAGGAGTGTAACTATACCCATTACTTTGAACGGACAACAAAAAAGATCACATCATAAAAAAAAGAAATCAAGTTCATATTGAATTCTAATCTTAAGGTATAGCTCACATTCAATGTTTGATCGCCATTTACTTGTGCGAAGGTGGTTCCCTCGAGTGATTTGAGAAAAATGCTTTGCAACATGAGGCTGAGCAATTGAGAATTATAGGGGTCTATAAGACTTAGTCTTTTGGAGTAGGCCCATAGATATTATTGTGATTTTTGAAAAAAAAAAATTATCTAAGATCGTTGGTGGTACTTCAAAATACTATTAACAATATTCATTAAATTTATTAAATGTTTTGATAAGTTTTGCACCTTCAGTTCAATGGCGTTCCCTTTGATTAACAGATTTTTGATGAGGCTCTCTCTGGTTGTACTATTCATGCTAATCGTCTCACAATTATGGAACGTGATGTTCAACTTGCACAACGAATTCGAGGAGAACGTAATTAATGTTAATATTCATATTAATATGAATATTAATATTAATTTTTATAAACATTTTTATTTGTTTAAACTTTAAAATTCTATTTATAAATATTTTCATATCAAAAAATTAAGTGTTTGCATTAACGAAAAAATTTCAACAAATTAAATAAATTTAGTATTATAAATATATAAAAACAAATTTGAAAAGCATATAATGAGAATAATATAAAGAATCATTCTTATTTGTATAAATATAAATTATTATAAGATTCAACATATGTTAATATATGAAAAAAATAATTGACTGATTTTTTATTAAAAGATTGTGCATTTTTTCGTGTATTCAGATATCAAACTAGCAGTTTCATAATGTGAATTCTTTGATGCAAGTGATAACGCTGTGTCAAATATTTAAAATAAATTCCAAATAATAATTTGAAATATTAAATAATTCATATAAATTTTAAGCCATAAAAATAAATATTTCTGGTACTCGTTTTGATTTTCTCTTGTCCAAGAAGCACTTCAACAATTTTCGAATAACCTTTACTTGAAGCTATCATAAGTGCTGTATAAAATAATTAGAACAAATTCCTAATATTATTATGAAATTTCAAAATATCAAAATAAATATTAAGTAAAACGAGTAAATATTTTGGGCATTAATATTAATACCTCCATGTTCAAGAAGTAATTTAACTATTTCTGTATGGCCTTTATTAGAAATTATCATAAGTGCATTGTCAAATAATTTAAACAAATTCCGAATATTAATATGAAATATTATATTATTAAAATAAATTTTAAATAAAATAAATAAACATCTTTAGCATTAATATCAATTTCTTCATGTTGAAGAAGTAATTGAACGACTTCTATTGAACAATTGTCGCATGCATATATAAGTGATGTAATAAATAATTTAAATAATTTTCAAATGTTATTTTGAAATTTCATATTAATAAATATAACATTAAATAATATTTATAAATATTTTTAGCATTAACATCAACTCCCCTTTGGCTAAGAAGTAACCTAACAATTCCTATAAAATTTTTTCGAACTGCTAATATAAGTGCTGTCCATAATAATACAATTAAATTCCAATTTGTAAATTGGAACACCGAATTATTAAATAAAGCACGAGAAATTATAATTAAATATTTTTACTATTGATATTACCTGCTCCGTGTTCAAGAAGTAATCTGACTACTTCGGTATGACCATTACATGAAGCCCAAATAATTGCTGTATCAAATAATTAAAATGATTTCCAAATAATATACTGAAATATAAAATCATTATATCAAATTATAAAAAATTTAATTAAATATTACCTGGATTTACAATGATATCTTTTTGTGCAAGAAGTGCTCTAACTATTTCAGTGTGACCATTTTCTGATGCTTTTATAAGTGCTGTATCAAATAATTCAAATCAATATCAAATATTTTTTTGATGTATCAAATTATTATTATAAATTTTGATACAAATAATTAAACATTTTTAGCATTATAATCAATTCCTTGTTTCTCAAGAAGCAGTTTAGCAATTTCTGTACAACCTTTTGAAGCTGCTAATATAAGCGGTGTATTAAATATTTAAAATATATATCAAATATTATATTGAAACAATAAATTATTAAAATAAATCTTGAAACAAATATATAAATGTTTTTATTATTTATATCGATTCCTTCTTGTGCAAGAAGTATTCTTACTACTTCTAACTTATCATTTAAAGTTGCATAAGTAAGTGCTGAATTAAATAATTTTAATGTTTTCCAAATATTATTTTGATATATCAAATTTTTAAAATAAACAATAAATTAACCAAAAAAATATTTTGAGCATTGATATCAACCCCTCCATATCCAATAAGTAATTTAACTATTTCTACGTTACCTTTTTCAGATGCAAATATCAATGCTGTATCAAATAGTTTAAATAAATACCAAATATTATATTAAAACATCAGATTATTTTATTAAATTTTATATAAAATAAATAAATATTTCTAACATTGATATCGATTCCCTTTTGTTCAAGAAGTATTTCAACGATTTCAATAAAATTCTTATCAGATGCTAATATAAGTGCTGTCCAAAACAATTTAATTAAACTCCATATATTATTATAAAATATTAAAACTTTAAACGAAATATTATATTAAATATATAAATACTTCTTATATTAATCTGAATATCAGGATGTTCAAGAAGTAATTTAACAACTTCAGTGTGTCCATTAGATGATGCCCAAATCAATGGTGTATCAATAAATAAAAATAATTTCCAAATATTATTTTGAAATAAAAAATTATATTATCGAATTTTATATTAAATAAAAAGATATTTTGAGCATTTACATCGATATATTTGTTTGCAAGAAACAATTTAACTAATTCAATTTTATTATTTTTAGCTGCGTTTATAAGTGCTGTAAAAAATAATTTTATAAAATTCCAAATATTATTGCAAAATATTAAATTCTTATTATAAACAGAAAAATAAATTAACAAATATCTTCAGCATTTACTTGGAGATCTTCTCTTTGAAGAAGTAATTTTACCACATCTATATGATTATATGATAATGCTAATATAAGTGCTGAATTAAATAAATAAAATAATTTCTAAATATTATTTTAAAACTTTAAATTCTTAAATTAAATTTCAAATAAAATATATAAATATTTTGAACATTTATATCAATTCCTTCTTGTTCAAGAAGTAATTTAACTATTTCAGTATGACCATTACATGATGCCCAAGTCAATGCTGTATCAAATAATTAAAATAATTATCAAATAATATTTTAAAATAAAAAATTGTTTCAATAAATTTTAAATCATCTGAAAAAATATTTCTCATATTAATATCAATTCCTTTTTGTTCGAGAAGTGTTTTAACTACTTCTAATTTGCCATTTCTTGCTGCATCCATAAGTGGTGTATTAATGAATTTAAATAATCTCCAAACGTTATTTAAAAACGTTAATACATTACAATAAATAATGAATAAAATGATTAAACTTCTTGAGTATTAATATTGTTTAGAGTTTGTTCGAAAAATAATTTCATAACATTAATATGACTGCCTTGGCATGCTAAAGCAAATGCTGAGTAAAATATTTTAATTAAATTCCATATATTATAATGAAACTTTAAATTAATATATTAAATTTCATATAATATAATGAAATACTTTTGATATTGATATCAGTTCCATAATGCTCAAGAAGTAATTTAACAACTTCATAATGACCATTACAAGCAGCCCAAATCAATGCTGTATCAAATTTTTAAAATAATTTCCAAATATTATTTTGAAATAAAAAATTTAAATAATAAATTTTATATTAAATTTAAAAATATTTTGAATATTTACGTCGATGTTTTCTTGTGAAAGAAGTATTTCAGTTATTTCAACAAATCCATTTTTTGCTGATTCCAGAAGTGCTGTATTTCCAAATATTATTTATAAATATTAAATTTTTAGAACAAATATTAAATAAAATTATAAAATAGTTTTAGCATTAATATCAATATATTTTTGACTGAGAAGTAATTTTATTGTTCCAATATGCTTTTTTTGACATGCTAATATAAGTGGTGTGAAAAATAATTTCATTAAATACCAAATATTAATATGAAATATTACATTATTCAAAGAAATATTCTATAAGATATATAAACATTTCGAATATTGATATTAATTCCTTCTTGCGAAATAAGGACTTCAACTATTTCAGTATGACCATTACATGATGCCCAAGTCAATGCTGAATCAAATAACCAAAATAATTTCCAAATAATACTTTGAAATAAAAAATTATTATAACAAATTTTAAATCATTTTAAAAAATATTTTGACTATTTATTTTGATACCTTTCTTATTAAGAAGTGCTTCAACAATTTCCTTGAAACCTTTTTCAGCTGCAAATATAAGTGCTGTATCAAAAAATGAATATAAATTTGAAATATTTTTATGATATATCAAATTATCAGATGAAATATTTTAAAAAATATTTAAATATTAGTATTATTGAAATCAATTTCATTTTGTTCGATAAGTAATTTAGCTATTTTAGTAAAACCTTTTTGAGCTGCAAACGTAAGTGCTGTATTAAAAAATTTGAATGAATTCCAAATATTATTTTGATACGAAAAATCAATTAAATACACATTAAATAATACAAAAAAATATTTCTTGCATTGATATCTATTCCTCTTTTTCTAACGAGTGATTTTGCAATTTCATAATAACCTTTTTGAGCTGCAACAATAAGTGCAGTAAAAAATTAAAATTTTAAATTCCGAATATTATTATGAAATACTTAATCTTTAAATGAAACTTTTAATAATTTATATAAACACTTCTAAGGTTGAGATTAGTTCCTTTATGTTCAACAAGTAAATTAACAACTCCAAGATGACCTCTAGATGCAGCCCAATGAAGTGCTGTATCAAATAATAAAAATAATTACCAAATATTATTTTAGAACATAAAATTATATTGATAAATTTGATATTTAACAAAAAAATATTTTGAATATTTACATTAATACCATTTTGTCGAAGAAGCATTTGAACTATTTCTGTTTGTCCATTATAGGAAGCCCATATAAGTGCTGTATAAAATCATTTGTATATATTCCAAATATTATTTTATAATATTAAATCAAACAAACTAACAGAATCTGTAATATTTATATTTACATTACCTTGTTTTAAGACATAATCGACATATTCGATATTTCCTGATTCCGCTGCAAAGATTATTAAATTTGATGGAAGTGGCTTATTAAAATGTTTAATAAGGAACAAATTCCCTACTCTTGATGTTTGACATAATACAGTCTCATTAACATTCATACCATTTTCCATTAAGAATGCTAAAATTTCATAGTTATGATACACAATACATTTCTTTCCTAATTCTTCGAGATTTCTAAATGTACAAATTTTATTTTCATAGAGATAATAAAAGATATCATTCCGATGGAATTCAATCGCTGCTTCATATCCTTCATCAAATTTTGAATGGTGTTGTTCACATAAATGAATGATTTCATAGTTTCCACCTGCAACTGCATATTTGCCTGTTTTTTCGGGTTTGCAACAATTCAGGAGTAAATATTTAAAACATTCAATTGCTCCAAAGAATGCAGCAAAATCAATTAATGGTAAATCTTCTTGATCAATGAATGAACATTTTTCATAAACTGATCGTTGAATTATTTGATTAAAATCAAAATTTGATTGTGATGAAATTTCTTGAAATTTTGTTATATCGTCATTTCGAATGATTTTTGAGACTTCATTTGGATTAACAGCTTCTTTGATATATCTATTATGAAGTTCCCAATCATTTGCTGAAAGATCATCATAATTATCAATGATTTCTTTTATAAATGGATTTTTGTCATCTACAAAATATTCTTTTGAAATAAATTGCGCAAAATATGGATTATTTGTATCTTGAAGAACTTTTATATCAATTAAATCTTCTTCGAGAAGAATACCAAGTAAATAATTTGATTCTTGCCTATTTTTACGAAGAAGATAATTTATAAAAACGACCATTATTTTGAATTTAAATTGATTATATTCTTGAAACTGTTCAATTTCTTTAATAAAATTTAAATATATACTAATGTCTTTATTTAAAACTATATATGCTGAAGAAATTATTTGTGCAATAATTAAAGAAATGGTGTTTGAATTGGTGTCGTTAAGAATTTCGATTATTAAACTTACTGATGATGTAAAGTTTTCTTTATTTAGATTAAAAACTGTCTGTGAAATTGATTTAAGAATTTCCCAATTACTTCTATAAATTCCGTTTTGATTGCTCATCATTTTTTCGGCTGTAAATTTTCCTTTTGTCTACGGGTAGAATTTATGGTCTGACGGTTTCATTGAATTATCTGATCGTTTATTGTGATTTGTCAGTAATAGAAATTTAATGACGTTTTATTCCAATAAATATTGATTGATATTTTTGACTTTTTCTATTTATTAATTCCAAAAAAAAGCCGGGGAAATGTTTTGTTCATTTTTAGAATGGCACGTACAAAACAAACAGCTCGTAAATCGACAGGTGGTAAAACTCCACGTAAATCACTCGGTGCTAAAGCAGCTCGTAAATCAACACCAGTTGTTGATTCACAAGGAGCTAAAAAACAACATCGTTTTAGACCAGGTACAGTTGCACTTCGAGAAATTCGGAAATATCAAAAGAGTACAGATCTTTTAATTCGAAAACTTCCATTTCAACGTCTTGTTCGAGAAATTGCGTCAGGTTTCAGAGGAGATCTTCGTTTTCAATCATCTGCTATTGCAGCACTTCAAGAAGCATCAGAAGCTTATCTTGTTGGACTTTTTGAAGATACGAATCTTTGTGCTATTCATGCTAATCGTGTTACAATTATGGAACGTGATGTTCAACTTGCACAACGAATTCGAGGAGAACGTAATTAATATTAATATTCATATTAATATGAATATTCATATTAATTTTTATAAATATTTTTATTTGTTTAAACTTTAAAATTCTATTTATAAATATTTTCATATCAAAAAATAAAATATTTGCATTAACGAAAAAACGTTAATTGAATACTTATCGTCTTTTTATAACGACAGTTTGTGTTTTTGTCATAATCCGTAATTAAATCAAACTTTTCTCAAAAGCTATTAGCCCGAAAACCTGTTATATATATACTTATCATATTATATTTCATTTTATATCTAAACTTAATGATGACACTTAGTAACATTTTTATTTAAATATATTTCGATAATTTTTAATGAATTGAAGAAATTTTTATATTATGATTTTTTTCTCATTTTTTATATTTAATATTTATAATAATAATTTTGGGTTGGTATTTTATTTGAATTTTATTTTATTAGAACAGCACTTATGTATGCATAAAATATAGAAATTGCTAAATTACTTCGTGAACAAAAAGGATTTGATATTAACGCTAAAGGTAATATTTGAATGTTTTGTTTAATATTTCAAAAAAATATACATCACTTGTATGGATTCGTCAATATGAGAACAAATCTCATTATCATCAAAGGGATCGTTTTAAGGGTATTTTTATTTGATGATATTGGTGGATTTATTCTTTTTAAAGAATTTGTACGTTATTTTTATTGATGGAATATATTCCTGCTACTGTTTTATTTCCCAATATTTTTCTTCATCCTTGGCTTATCAAATATTTGTTTAGGATTTAAATTTTTGCAATGTTTTACGTGTTTAAACAGAATATTTGCCCAATTTATAAAAAGCAAACTCAGGGTTTGGTGACACATCATTTCTTTAAATTCAATGATAAATAAATATAGTTTTTTCATGAAAGATTTTTTTTGTAAAATTAATTTAGGTTAAATTTTTGTTGTGTGATTTTTTTTTCTAAACGCATCATCTACACACCCCATAAACTGTAGGTGCTCCAATTTTTTGAATGAATTCAATTTGGTTGTGAGATAATAAAGTTAGTAAAATAATAAAATATTCAATGGGAAAACCGTTATTGCCAAGATTAATCTGTTTGCAATGGCAAACGTAATACACACACCAGTCCCAAAAACACTATCATTATTGAACTCGATCACAGTAAAACCACCAGATGAGAGCTTGCCTAATTACAACCAAATTGAAAAACTTTTCGATGAATTTGAAGATACACTAAAAAATCAGGAAGACGAACCAACTAATGCATTTTATAACATGTGGCTTTCAGGTAAGATTAACTTCAAAGAAAATGAGTCACTTCTCAACAAGTATTTTCAGAAGTCAATAATTGCACTAGTTGCCGAACTTCAAGCTGGAAAAGACATTTCACTTACACGCTTAGCGAATTATCTAGCATATTTTATATATACACCACCATTTAAATTCGAAGAAAAAATTTGGGTTTTTCTTATCAAAATGCTTCCACTTCTCAGCAACTACACCAGTCCAGCCAAAAATGATCTTCATGAACTTTCTTATTATGCATTTTTAAGTTCAGGAATTCAAGATCCAGTCTCACTCAAATTAATTCTTAAACTTCCAATTGATCATTGTTGGGAAGATTTTGTTGGTCACCTTCTTAGTTTTGGTTTATTTCTAAGGTCTGTTTCCAACAAACTCTTTGAAACCGGAATTTGGACCAAGAATAATCCTTTTAACAAAAGGCATGCCGATCTTTTATTAAGTTGTATTCTTAAGCGAGATCTCACCCAAGACATTCGAAGCCATTGTTTTTTTGGACTTTGTCGAGTACTTCTTCATTCATATATTGGGATTTTTGATTTTCGAATATCTGTTGATTCATTACTTTCATCGTTTGGTAGTTCCATATTTCCACTTGATCATATTCTTCCTGAACGTTATATTGAGATATTTGATTTATTTGGCGTTGGGTCACTTGAAACCAATTCGAAATGGCTAAAAATATTTTCTGGTTCGATTCGAAAAGAACTTCATAAGAATCGCCCTGCTTCTACCACTAATATCATACGTTATATCTCACGAATCATTTATTCACGTCCCACATTTTCATTATCATTTGCAGGCGATTGTATCACAGCTGTACATGAAACGAATGACATTGATTTCACTTCGAAAGACATTGCATTGTTATGTTGTAGTTTAGCCGAAGTTATGAACAACACATCAGTTGAAGTTGAAGGGAAAAAAGAGTTTTTCAAGATGATATACTCACAAATGATAAAGAATTGCACCGATTTATATACAAAACTTTTTATTACATTAATCACGAAAATTGGTTCACTTAATCCGATAATGTTAGACTTAATACTTAGTGAGTTTTCTCCCGAAACAATTCTCTTGACTGGATTTTCATCACATTTTTATCAAAGCGTTACAACTGATTCAATGTTATCTTCTTTGATTGATAAGATACCAAACGAATTAAAGAATTATTTGACACTTGCAATTGTCGAAGTCTTAGGCAACAATGAAATGATACGAAAGGATTCATATATAATGATAAAGATTAATGAATTCGCACAAAAGTTAGAAAGAGATTCCATATATAAGAAGTTATTGTTAAATATGATATCGGTGCCGAATCAATATCAAATGAATATCAATGAAATTAAAGATATTTTAAATGGGCAAAAAGATTTTTATCAATTAAACTCGTCAATAATTTCAAGTAATTTCATCGATAATGATAACGCTGTTTTTGTATTTCGAAATCTTTTTACTATTTCAGTATTTAAATTATCACCAATTACTAATAATAATAATAATGAAAACATTGAAAGTTCTGATGATAACAACAAAGAAGATGTTAAGCCTCCTTTTGCTGCAAGTAAAAATAATCCTTTTTATCAATATAAATATAATCAAAATAACTTAAGGAAAAAAGATACATTTTATTTATTGGCTTCGTTAGGTTTATTCTCAGAAGCTAATGAACATAATATTTACCCATTGGATGAAAAGGCAACTAAAAAAGTTAAGGAATTTGAACTGAATATAGGTAAGAAACAATTCGATATCATATTAACAAGAGTAAAATCAAAATCTAAAAATTTGTTTGACGCTAAAAAGCCGTCGAACAGTTTTAACAAGTTTACGAAAAAGCTGGGAAACTTTTTAATCACTGCAAAAACTAAAAATGGAATTGTCCCAATTTATAATGTACCGTTTTATGATACTGCTCTGTTTAGATTCGTATACTTTAGTAAGTATCATTTCGATAAGAAAAATGTTGACGATTTCATGAATGACAAAAAAAATTCTTTTGCACTAATTATATTTAATGATTCAAAGTCTGAACTAAGACGAGATAATGAAGAATATAAGAAATTTAAAGTTGTTATTGAGGTATCACTTGTTATTGGTGATCTTTATTCAATAAGTGTTTTAAGATTTGATAACGAAGTTAAAGTTCCATTCATTGGTGAAAAGCCACGTTTGATATCAAGCGAAAACTTGGCAAATGAAATTGCATTTGTGTTATATGTTTACGTGTCTTCAAACATTGAAACATTGTATTTTAATGATTTGGAGAATTTTATCCAATCAAATAAATTGTTCACAGCAGAACCAAAAGTTGATGGAATTGATTTGTTGGCAAAAGTCGTAGGTGGAAAACATACCAATGAAGAATAGTAAAGCGATTTTATTAATAAACTTATTTTAACTCAATGAATTTTTAATTTATTTTTATTGTTATCCAAAAAAAGAAATTTTGTTGTCTCCAAAAAAAATTGTGTTTTATGTTTGTTTATAAAGTAAAATATACTTTTGTTATTCACTGAGCATATTTTTAAAACTGAAATAAAATATTTTTTCTTGAAATCAAGATAAGTAATTACTTGATTAAGAAACAAAAAAGATATTTTTGTTAGATTCAACATTTCCAACTCTGCTTGAGATTCATGTTGTAAATGATTTGCTCAAAAATCTTTATTTTTACATTTATTTTTGCTTTAAGTTTTGAGTTATTGGTCGGGGAAGTAAAAATTGGCGGTAGAAGACGTTTATATACTTTTTCACTTTTGAATGTCTCTTGATGACTTTTTCTGGTATTATTTGGTCGGTTAAAATTGGATTAGATTTTTCTGGTTTATCCAGAAATGTTCCAAAATATTTACGACTTTCTTCTAAACAAAGGTGCTCTTCCTAAAGAAGAATGGGTTAATAAAATAATTCAGGAACAGAATCCAAACGTGGATACAGTTTTTAATTTTTTTTTAAATTCAGATATAAGTGAAACATCAAAACCAAGGCCAGAATTATCAAATCTAAGGAGACCACGGTTTATGCTTGACAAATCAATTTTAATCCAAGTTGATGAAATCACTGATATTTCATTAAATATTGAAGAAAGAAAAACGTTTACAACAAGCAAAAATGGTACTCTTAAAATTTTACTAAATGATGGTCAAATAAAATTTATTGGTATATCTAAAGAACCAATATCAAAAATAAATCCTGCATCAGCACCAGGTATTAAAATTTCTCTTGAACCTCCTATTGAGGTACGCTATGGCGTTCTTTTTCTCTCAGATCGACAGATAACTGTTTATGGCGGCGAATCGCCAAAAATGATTGAACAGAGACAACGCATTTTGGATCCAAAATATGCTCAAAGAGCAAATGCACAGCGCCAGCTAGTACAAGAACAGCCTAAAGCACCACCTAATCCACTGCCTGCGCCACAGAGAACGCCTCCATCAACACCTAAAAAGGAATCAGATTCTCCAGGGTTTATATCGGATTCTGAGATTGATCTATCAACGAGCTCTAGCTCAGATGTTGAATTAATAGAGAAGTAAATGTGTATAAGTCATTGATTTTTGAGGAAGAAAATTTATAACCTTTGTTTATTATAATTATTTTTCATGAATAAATATACTTACAATTTGATATCTGCATTACTGTAATCCATGGACAAACGATAGACAAATTAAATGATGGGAAACGGTTTTTCGCAGAAAAAACTATCGTCAATTTGAAATTCCTTTTACAATTGTAAAATGAAAAGTCATAGAAGAAGAACATTTACCCAATTAAATGTGAATAATTCGTAAGCGTAGACTACTGGCTACTCGTATGCATTGATTGGTAGACTTAAAAATGGTTTTTCAATGAAAAATTAGCAGGTGATACAATATGTCAATTTTATTAACACACTACTCGGTTTGGGTGAATGTTTGCTTTCCAAACTGTTGCACCACATTTCCTTATTGCTTCCATTACCTTATCCATGTTACCTGGGCACAAAGCGATCATGCAGCCGCCTCCACCTGCGCCAATTTGCTTTGCTCCAAGTGCGCCAGCGCTTATTGCCGCATCGCACATCGCATCCAGCTTCGATGTCGTGGCGCCCATTGCCCTCTCCAAGCCTTGGTGGATGGACATTCGCGCGCCTAATTCCGCTAAGTCATTCCTCATGAGTGCCTTATATCCATTCATTACGTTTTCGTGAATCATATTAAAGCATGCATGAAAATGAGGATCGTTTTGGTTAAGAAGTTCCATCGTCTTGTTAAGCACATGTTGAGCTTGACGTGGCTCATTGCTGTTTCCTATGACAAGAGGAATTTCTTTGATTGGAATTTTGGTTACTTTGGTCTCATTTCCTGTTTCGATAAATGTAACGCCTCCATATCCAATACTGTATTGATCCATGCGGCCACACATAATTCCAAAGTCAAAATGTTCAACTTGATATGCAAATTCGGATATGCTTCGGGGATTCATTCCTAAATTGAACATCTTGTTGAGTCCTGAGAGAAATCCTATGGAACATGCTGCAGAAGATGATAGGCCAGAACCAATAGGAAGATCTCCTTTGACTGTGCATTCAAAAGGAGCAATCTTATCTTTAAGACGCCATGCAATTTGTGAAAAGAATTTGAAAAATTCATCCTTTTTATCATTGCTATAAAAGTCTCGTTGGAAATAAAGATTATTTTGAGGAAAATTAAATTTGATAAGTGAATCATTTCTTGGTGTGAATTCAAAGTGAAAGAATTTAGTAATAGCTGCAGCTATGACAGGCCTGTTCAAAAGATCGGATTTATCGCCAAGAAGGCAAACGCGTCCTGGTGCAAACGATTTTGTTTTCATCCGATTCAATGCATCGAACCACAACGATAGACAACTTTTTGTATTGAATACACTTTTTGATAAACAACCATAGAATGACACTTTTACTATAACCTGTTTAATAATTTTCACCATTTATTAAAATCAAAACTTTATAAAATACTCCTTACTAAATTTTTATTTAATTCTACATAAAAGATACTGCAAATAATTTGATTATTTTTGCCTAAATATTACTGAAAAATTCGTTTTCATGAAAATCTTTTGCAAATGGATCTTCTTCAATATTAGATAGATTTGAAAAGCTATTGATAGAACAGTTATTATTGTCTATATTCTCTTCTTTAACACTGTCATCAATGCTTTGCTTTTTATTGTGACAACAAATTAAAAAGACTATAAGCATTGAAATGATTAAAATTATTTCAATACAAACGCAAATAATAACAATCGAATTTAGATTATTGTTATCATTATTGCCATCCATTTCATTCTTATTAATAATTGAATAAAATCTTGTATAATACGAAATATATGATGAATAGCCAATAATTGAATATTCATAATAAATATAAATGGTTCCAATATAAGAATATAATGAACCAAATATTGAAACAGTAATACTATTTGTAAAATTGAAACAATTGTTTGGGTAATGGATTGAACTAAAATTAATGAATTCGTATATGTTAAATCAGATTTCATTGAATATATAGAAGAATTAGTACTAAAACATCCTATTGAAGAAACACTATTTCCAATGACAATATTTTGTATAGTAACGTCTGATTGGTGTGAAAATGTCTGAAATGAAGTGAAAATCTGTCACTCTGACATCTATCGGCCCTTCTCAAAATTGAATGAAGGCTAAACGTACGAGCAATTTTAAGCCAGTTTTCTGGGTGAAAAAATGTAGTTATCAATGAATAAACAATATCCATTCAATACATAATTTTTTTTCCTTTATGAATGTATCATAAAAACTCAAAAATCATCAAATTTTAAGAATAATTTCGATTTTGAAAATCTGTGTAAAACTCGAGTTTTTTGATATAATTCGATTGAAACATATGAGCGCATTTATAAGCATACAAAATTTTGTGGAAATTATATATATAAGCATACATATTGAAAAGCATAAGAGCTGATTAATGTTACTAAATCTGAAATAATGATATTTATTAATGAGAAACAGTAGAAAAACGCATAATTTCCAATTATTGTAACTGAATTTTGTATTTCATATATTTCATTTGAAATCCCATTTGGATATATACAGAAATTTCTGTATAATCTTTGTTATAAACAATTCCATTTTTTCCAGAATAATAAATATTTTCAGAAGACACATCAATAAATTGAAGATTTGAACATTCATAGAATGCCCTTGCTGAAATTGAAGAAACCGATTTTGGAATTAATATATATTCTAATGAAATACATTTTCGGAAAGCAGCTAAATTCACTGTTTCCACATTTTCTCCAATTATAACATTATCTAAATTAGAGCAGAAAAAAAATGCATAATCTTTAATTGTTGTAACTGAATCCGGAATTGTTATCTTTTTTAAAGAAGAACAATTATAAAATGAATAATAATAAACTTCTGTTACTAGATTTTAAATTGTATATGTTTCATTAGGAATTGCTGCTGGATAACAAATAATTGATGAAAAATCTTTGCTGTAAATAATTCCATTATTTTCAGTATAATTAGCATTCTCATCAGAAACATAAATAAGACTAAGGCTTGTGCATCCAATAAAAAAACCATAATCAATCAATACCACAGATTTTGGTATTAGAGGAAATTTGTTTGTTAATATTGTTGAGAAAAGGATTTTTGTTGGTTGGTGACAAATATGCAATAATGATATTAAATAAAGAAAAATAATGTATTGTATGATTTCCTTTTGAAATCTTATAAAAACTTGAAAAAGAACTATTGGAAATATCTAAATCCAAATTGTTTCAAACAAATTTATATGACTTTTGTTCAGTCTAGTATCATAATAAATGTTGGCCATATTCCCTAACCTTCGATCAGATATCAAATTCACCAAACTTGAGTTAAATGAGCAGTCTTGCGACTGATGTAGGATATGTTTGCATAATATAATAAACAGAGAACTTGTATACATAAGGTCAATGGGGGAAGACAATGGTTATGGGCAAAATTATTCAATTTTCAGGATGTTTGCACACTTTTTCGAATATTCGAAAAAAATCATTCATCGTTAAATCATCTGAAAAGCGAAATGTAAACTTCGTAATTGCAAACAACCCCACACTCAATTATCGAATGCAAAAAAATTCCTCTTGTCATTTTAAAGGGGTTTTTTTGATTTAACATATTTCTTGTTTCATGAAAATACCAATAGTAAAAGCGCATTCCGTAATACTGTTACAATCCCTTTTTTATTAATTTGGCAGAAAGTACCGAAGAAAATGTGAAATTCTAAATATAAATATATTATATTTTAAATAAAGAATTGTTATATGCATTTAGTACATAAGTATATATGTTAAAAATCATAAATGTAGCATGAGTTATTAAAAATTATGAATAGACATACATTCTTCAACCAAAGAAACATTTTCTAATTGTTCACTTTTTGTGTAATCTAAAGAATCCTTTTAATGCTCTTCAAATACTCTTCACCAGGCAAAATAATTCTTTTTGGAGAACATGCTGTTGTCTATGGCTATGCAGCAATTGCAACAGCTGTTTCCAAAAGAATGAATATGAAATGTGAAGTAATCAAATCAACAAGATCTGAAATCAATATTTTTGATGAAGGCGAATTGTTTTCTTTTAACCCTTTTCACGAAACGCCAGCAAGTTCTAATGCAAGGGAAAAAATGCTTCGATATGCCTTTAAGAATGGTTTTCCCAAAAATCATACTTTAAACATCACAATTGATGGTGAATTTCCTACTGGAACAGGTTTGGGTAGTTCAGCTGCATTTTGCTCTTTGATAGCTGCTGCTTCTAATCGAGTTTCAAATCAAAGTGTTTCTAAAGAATCTTTATTTGAAAAAACAAAAATTTTAGAAAATTTTTTCCATCACAATGCGTCTGGCCTCGACCCAGCTACTGTTATTTATGGTGGCGCAATTTTTATGGAAAATAGGAAATTTTCACATCTTTCAATTAACAAAGTTCCATTGTTAATTATCGATACTCAAATTCCGAGGTCAACCTCAGAAGCTGTTAAACATGTTGCATCGCTTCTTTCAGATAAACAATCGATATACAAACCAATGATGGAATCTTTAGGAAACATATCGAAACAATATTATTTGGAAAAACCAGAAAAAAAGAATGAATTCATCTACAAATATTTCCCAATTGCTCAAAACCTTCTTGAAAATTTCGATCTAAGTTGTCCAAAGATAGATGAAATTGTCCAAATATGTAAGAAAAATAATTTGGTTTGCAAGATAAGTGGAGCTGGAATGGGTGGTGTTGTGATGGTCACAGGAAACAATGTTGAGAAAAAGACAAACTTATTTAAATCATACAATGTTATTTCAGCAGAAATAGGATTAGAAGGAATAAGAGAAGAAAAATAAAAAAATTCTTTCATAATATTACCATTTGTTAGTGAGAAGAGAATGAAAAAAATGCCATGACAGATAACTTTTTGAATATTCAAAAAATTACTAAAATTACTAAAAAATTGACAGCGGGTTAAAAATTATGCAAATTTGTACACCAATTTTGATTATACTCATGTAAGATCTGAGATTAAAATATTAAGATACAAGTTATTCTTTAGCGTGCTTTTATTTCATATACCCTCTCATTTCAATCGTAAACAATCAATTTTTTTTTTTTTTTTTTCCTTATTTCAGACCAATTAAAATCATTAAATACTTCATAAAATGATGTTAACCAATTTTTTATTATTTATTATTTGAAATTACTTGATCAAAATTTCAGCTTGTTATTGATTTTTGACACTTTTCTATACGCAGTTTTCAAATAAATATCTTCCACAAAAAGTTCCTCGATTTATGAAAACAGAGCAGCCTTCAAGGGAAAAGCTTAAGAGTATTCATCCAATTATTCAAATACCTGAAGTTCAGGTTGTATTCGTTGATCAAATTCAAACTCAAGAAACAAGTGAAGAAAAAGAAACTCATTTTATATTAATAACTTCCGTTGGAATCTTTTTCGTAGTCAAAAGAAACTTTCCTGCTGATATGCTCTGTTCTAAATACTTTTCATATAAGGAACTTCTTTCTATTTCGGTTGAAGAAAATAATTTAGTTTTATTTGAAACAGAATCAAGCAAAATTGAATTTTCTCACCCTAACCCAGCATACATAGTAAAGGCAGCTTCACAAATTTGCAGTACTCTTTTTTCTGACATTCCATTAAAAACATCTTCTGAATTTCAACAGGTCGTTGCCAACACAAGCTTTGCTTACGAATCAAAGTCCACCCTAGTAGATAGATTTTTATCACTTAGTTTGCATGAAATCACAGATGATTTAATTTATCAATTATCTGATTTTTATAATAAAACGATAAATTCCAAAGGAAACATTTATGTTACTCCTGATGTACTTAACTGGCCGATTATTAATTTTCTTGATACATCTGTATGCATGGAACATTCACCTATCACACTCAACATAGTTCGTACAAGCATTTCCACATTTATTCGCATATTTCAGAATGCTCTATCTAATTCTAACTGCATCCAAAAATTTGGCTTTATTTGTGACACTTTTTTCTCTTTACCTAAAAATGTCACTTTTTTCAATGAGAACAACACTTTTACAACTGAACTTCTTTTTAAGAAATGTGATTTATTACATTCCGACTTCAAAATCTTTACTCACAGTCTTTCTCAATATAAAGGTCATATTAAGAAGCTCTCAATAAGTTTTTGTAGTATTAATGAAGCTAATTTAAAACATCTTTTTAGCTTACTATTTGAGACTCCATGCTTTACTTACCTCGAAGAGTTATCTCTTGACAACATCAAAGGCATAGAGTTACTTCAAGTATTATTAAATCAGTTAATGGGAAGCGACAATATTTTACGTAACAAAACACTTCATAAACTTTCAATCGATTCATGCGATGTCGAAGTCAGTTCTATTCTTCCAGTCATCACACTTTTCCCAAATGGTCTTCATAAGTTATCAATAACAAATTGCAATTTTCTTACCCCAATTACGGCTCCTGTTATCAAGACCTTCCAAGAGATCTCATTCATTGACCTCAGTGGCTGCTCAGTTACTACTGAATCATTATTATCATTTTTCACAATTATATCCCAAAGTGAAGCGCAGCCCAAAAAACTCGTTCTAAACAACTTACGTATTCGATCCAACAGCTTCACCAGTTTCTATGAGCAAATTCTTTTGATCAAAATTCGTCGACTTGAATCTTTCTCATGGTCATCCAATTCTATTAACGACGAAAATTATTTCCAATTCTTTGACTTTTTAAAGAACCAAATTAATATTTCCGACTTATGTTTATCAGATAGCATTACATCGAGCAACAAATATTTAATCAACAAATTACAAAACACATTAAACAATTTGAAACTCGAACGTTTCGTAATGCGATCAAACGACGAATTTTACTTTAAGCAGGATGAACTTATTCCTATATTAAATCAATTTAAGGAGCAAAAACTTCTTAAAGGAATTGATTTAATTGGCCAACGACTTGGAAACGAAGGAGTTAAAGCATTGGACGAGATATTAAGCGAGTGTAACATCATTGCGATATCGTTTGATAACACCGGAAGTGATTACGAAACATTAAAAGAGTTATTAAATAAAATAATCGAAAATAAAAACGTCGAATTCGCACATTGGCCAAAAGAAGACATGAAACGAGTGATCAGATTTGCGCCCGAAAGAAGTAACGAAGTGCAAATGCTGAAAGAGAAGTTCTTGAAGAAGTTCGGCAACAACAAATTCGTAGCTGAGGAATTCGATGGCGATGCGGAAAAGGATTCGATCGAAGAGCTGACAAGTATTAACACATTGAGGAACACTTGTAATCGAATAGAGAACAGTAACGAGAACGCTGAAGGAGAGCAAAGTCTCGAGGAGATACTGGTGAAGTCTGTTGCACTGAGGAATGAAAACCTGATTGAGGAGATAATGGAGTGCGTGGGAACGGAGTTCGACGCAGTGGAAACTGATCCAATAGTAATAACATTTAGAAAACTTAACGAATAAATTAAATTTGAGGATAAAATGTTTTTGTTTTTGAGGAAAATAATATTAAAGTTAAATCTTTTATTATGTTGTTTAAACAAAATGAAAAATGTTTGCAAAGTCTCGAGGAGATACTGGTGAAGTCTGTTGCACTGAGGAATGAAAATCTGATTGAGGAGATAATGGAGTGCGTGGGAACAGAGTTCGACGCAGTGGAAACTGATCCAATAGTAACAGAAATCTAAACGAATAAATAAATCTCGAGGAAAATTATATTAAAGTTAAATCTCATTTTGTTTAAAAACATAATGAAAAAGGTTTGAAAAGTTATATCATTAGATGAAATAAATCCAAGTTCACTAAATATTGTTTAAATTAAGAAAATATTATCGAATTAATGTTTATTGTCTTAATCTGGAGATCAAAAATATTACAAAGAATCCAAAAATCAGTATATTAATAGCCAACATAAGTTCATTACACTTCGAGTAATAGATTTTCTCTTCTTCGTCATCAGAGAGATCGAGTGATATATCTCTTGAAATGACTTCGACATCTTCATCATTACTTTTATCTTTCTTCTGTAACAGTTCTCTAAGATAGTTTTGCATTTCATCAAAGAAATCGACAAATTCTTTTTTAGTTTTCACTTGTTTAATGTCATCTAAATTCATCAAATCGTTATCCATATCATAAACGCATTGTACAAATGGAATAATTTGATCAACTGAATCTGCGTTTTTTGCGATTGTTAATTGTTTTTGTTTTTCATATTCGTTAATTTCTTTTTCGAAAGCATTTTCATTTTCTCTTAAATTCTTTAGTTTATTCATCATTTCGTTAATATAATAAATAAATTTATCGATAGGATTATCCAAAAGTAATTTTTGTAATTCGATAATTGCAATTTCTGAACTTTTTGTAAGTGCATTAATGTGATTTTCATATTGAACAAATAATGGAATTGATACAATATTATTTAAATAATCTTTTGATATACAAATTGCTTCTTTAACTTTATGTAATGTTTCTAATGCATTTTTAATTGCTTCGATATCAAATGGATTTTCAAATAATTTTTCACGAATTGAAACCATTTTGATATATGAATTTGTTGAAATATTATTCGCTTCTTCAAGTGATTTTTGTTTTTCATATGAATTAACAAAGTTGCTTGCATTTGCAAATATTCCAGTATCGATTTGTGCTTGAATAAATGCACCAATATGTGGATATAAATGAATATCTTCTTTTGGATGTTTTTCGCGTAAAATTGAATTTAATTCTTTTTGGATTTCATTAATTTTAGTAAATGTTTTATCATTTGTAAGTTTTGGTAATAATCCGAAAAGCTTTAAGTATAAGTGTTGATGAGATCGAACATTTTCATAATTTATTGGATATTTATTAAAATCATTACTTGATTTATTAATTTCATTAGAAATATTTCGAAGTTCTTTTATTGAATCATTTTCATTAAGTTTTTGTTGATCAATTAATTTAACCAAATCATTTATATCTTCATTTACTTTATTTGCTTTATCTGGTATAATATTTAAAGCAGAAATTGCGGAAATAGATAAATTCAAATAATTTATTATGTTTTTAATTTTTGCGTAATTTTCATCATCAATTTCATTTATATCATGTGATTCAATTGATTCATTTATTAATAATTCAACTTTTTGTATTTCAAACATTGTGCGTGTATAAAGTTCACTTGTTGAAGTATCTCTTGTAATTATTGAATATCTTTCAGATAACAAATTTTTAACATTATTAATATCTTCACAAATTTGTTTAATTTTTTCATTTGTTGTTAATTTTTCAAAAATACTTTGTAATTCACCTAATGAAGTAACAGAAGCAATAAATGCATTTTTATCACCACGATATAATAAATGTTTCATTTCATAATCAATTGCTTTAAGAATTAAATCAATTGTATATTTAATATAATCAACAAGTGGTATATAAATTTCATTATAATTATTATCGTTATATTCATCATTAATATGTTTCGTTAATGATAATGTTCTATAAAGTCCTTTTAACATTTGTGGTAATAACTTAGGATTACCTGATTGAGAAAACAATAATGCATAAGTTGTCAATATTTCGGATGTATCTAAAAGTGCTTCAATTGATTTTGTTGGATCTTTTTTAGATTGGAAGTCAATATTTATTAAACTACAACCTAATGCTTCAAGTCCTTCAGAGATATCAATTAAACTTTTAACAATCGTTTCAACATAATATTGTGTTGCAATAATTTTAGTTTGATTTCTTTGAAGGAATTCTTTATCTTTACCTAATAATTGTCGAATTGGTTCAACTTGTTTAATTGGTGGATTAAACATATCAGAAAACATATCTTTGTATAAAAACATATCAGTTTCATTATCACTATTTAATGTCTTTGATTTTTGAATAATTTTTTGTACTAATTCTTTTGTTTTTATAATTTTAACTTTTTCTTCATCTGTTAAATTCATTTCTTCAATTCGATCAAGTAATTTTTGTGAGAAATTACTTTTATAAATAAATTCATCGAATTTAATTGCATCGAAATTATCTCTTAAATATAATAAATTAACTTCGAAGATATCAAGAAATCTATTAGCTCTTGTATATAAAAGTCCTTCTTTAGAATTACGCCATAAATAATCATCATTAATAGTATTTAATGTCGAACCATAAATTTGTACTGGTGCTTTAGATTTAAGAATTTCTTCATCATCAATTGAAGGGATATTATATATACATTCATCTTCTTTAGTAAAATCAATTTCTTCAAAATCTGAATAATGAAGTTTATCAATATCATCGAAATCATATGATATATTTATATCATAATCTTTGAATTGTATTATTGTACTATCATAATTTAATCCAATTAATCTTTCAATGATCATTTCAGGTGTTATTAAATAATTAATTAATGATAAATATTCAAGCATTTGTTTTACATAAGAAATTACTTCATTAGGATAATCAACTTCAAGTCTAATTTTAACAATATTTTTATTTTCATCATAATATTCAAAGAAGACATTATTTGCTTCAGAATAATATGATATAATATCTTGATAACCAAATTTGGTATATTCTGTTTTAGTTAATGAATCACCAATAAAAATATCAAATGGTCCTAAATATAAATTAGTAGTTCGATCTGATCTTAAATTTTCTTGTGATAAATTCGTGAATTTACATTTATGTAACTCACGACCATAACCATTTAATTTAACAACAGTTGCAATATAATGTGCTTGTGCTCTTTTATTATTCATTGGTATTATAGAACAACATTTTTTCATGAACTTTTGTGTTAATTCTGGTGTTGATTTAATATTTTTAGGTAAAAGTGGTGTTAAATCATCAAATAATGACTTTGGAAATGAAACAGAATCATTTGCATATAATTGATATACTGCAAGTTCTAATGCTACATTTTCAGGTACATCAAACATTCCAGAATAAATCATTAATTTACAATCTTCATAAATTGACTTTAATGAATTATAATCATCGAATATTAAATTTGGAAATATATAAAACCTTCGTTTAAATAATAATTGTTGATAAAATTGAGTTTGATCAATTAAATCATTTTCTAATGACATTGGTGCTTTATGTTCTCCATATAAAGGATATAAAGTAATACCTTCATGAAACATTAAACCAAAATGTTTTGAAATTGATTTAACATTTGTTAATGTTTTTTCTTTAAGATTAAGTGAAATTTCACGTACTTTATTTACTTGATTAATTACTTTAACTTTAGGATAATATGAAATTAAATATAATTTTCCTCCTTCAGTTGGATTAATTTGTTCTATTAAAGATTTCTTATTTATCCATGTTAAATTCAATTTTAGATCACGATAAAGTAAAGATAAATATTTATCAATTTGGAATGCAAATAAAGGTGAAAGATTTTTAATTACTGTTGAAGCTGTGCTTTGAAGATTAAACTCATGTGAACATGGGTTTGGATGTTTAAATATTCGAGAAATATCAAGTGTAATTGTATCTTTAGACTTTTTCTCAGTTATTTCTTGTTTTTGTAATGTTTCACGTTCTTTAATTAAAGGCATTATAACATTTAAATATGAATTAATTAAATTATATATATTTCCAGAATATTTAGAAATGATTAATAAATCAACAATTTTTCCTTCTTTAACATGAGGCGTTTGTATTAATATATGATCATTCATTAACTTAAATCTATGAATATATGAAAAACCAAATTTCGTAAGTTCTTTATTTGTTATTTTAGAAATAAAACGTAAACCTCTTGGCCCAATTGAAAGTATTATTTCTCTTTTTTGTGAATCCTTTGGTTGAACTAAAATTGCATCAAATTTTTCACATCCAAAATCTATGATAGATTGTGCATTAACAATATTATTAATCATTGCTAAATTAGTTGATAATGAATTACTTGATTTTAATAATGTTAAAACAGTTCTAAAGTTTTCTTTTGGAACATAATCTTTAGGTAATAAATATGTTATATCTTTTGGTAAATCTCCATTTTTAACTTCTAATTGTGATAAATTATTAGCATATAATGAACTATGAACATGTTCAAATGCTTGTTTATCAGTAAGAGTAAGTCCTCCATTCATAACCTTTTCATAAAAATCATGGAATATTTGCTCAATATATGGCCCATTTAAATCAAGTTTTGTAATATTATAAAAACGACGTCTAAATACTAATGTTTCAAATTTATAAATTTGTTCTCCAATACTATATTCTAAATCAAGTGGAATTAATTTATTTTGTTCAGTTTTAACAAATAAAGTATAGCCAATATAAACATCTACATAAAGTAGATCAGCAATTTCAGCAATTAAATCTTTTACTTTCTTTGTTATATCTAAAATAATATTTCGTTGGAATGAATTTGGTGAAATTACTTGAAATATAATATATTTCTCAAATAAATGTAAATGCATATTTTGATATGGATGCATTAAACCAATCATTTTTGTTGGTTCTAACCAACGCTTATAATCTGATGTATATTCTAATAATATTGCATTATCACATTCATTATTACAATTTAATTTATTTGTTATCATTTTAATTATATCATCACCTTTATCATATTTAGATAATATAACTTTTGTTCGATTTCCATCATATCTATGTTCAGCAAATAATTCAATTCTAGATGAAC
Organism: Histomonas meleagridis; assembly: GCF_020186115.1. Taxonomy (NCBI): domain Eukaryota; phylum Parabasalia; order Tritrichomonadida; family Dientamoebidae; genus Histomonas; species Histomonas meleagridis. Next base: position 456,778 of record NW_027150927.1, read on the forward strand.
TATCGAAATCTTTCATATTTTTATTTTCGGTACGAATTAAAGTTTCATCTGCTAAAGAAATATAAGTTTTATAGAAATCAACAAAGAGTTTACTTTGTGAACATTCTAAATCAATATAACATGACTTTTTAATTTCAGGATTATCTGATATATAACGAATTGAAACTCTTTGATATATTGTAGAAACATTAATAAAATGATCGTGAGGTATAATATTAAGGAATTTACCATTAGTACTTTGGATAAATGTTTCATTTGGTCCTATAAATATATTAACAGGTTGAACTGATTGATCATTGTTCATTAATGTTGCTTCATATTTTTCACAACCAAAAGTAATTAATGAACGACTTATAGCTATATATCTATGCATTGCTTGATCTTGTGATTTAATTTTACTTGATTTTAATAATTTTTTAATTTTAGAAAGTTTTGTAAAACCTAAATTGATACCATTTGGTACTAAATTTTGTATATCAACTGATATTTCATTATTTTTTAATATATTTTCATCTGTTATAATTAATGAACATATAATTAATTCAATAAGATCATTTTTAGGAATTTCAATAATGCCTGTTTTAAGATGTTGAAAAATATCAAAATATGTAGTAGACAAAGCTCTTTCATTTTCGAAATCTTCTTTAGTTATAATAAAGAATCTTCGTTTAAATAATAAATCATTAAATGTTTGAATTTGTTCTGGAAGTGTTTTAGCATGTCTAAATGGAATACAATTATTATCTATTTCATGAAATATAGAATAACCATAATAATTTGTAATATAAAACTTCTTTGCTATTATTGGAACTAAATATTTAATTGCTGATTCAATTGGTAATCTAAGTGATAAAGATTTTTTACATTCTAAACAATAATTATTCATTTTAATAATTGGATTTGCTTCTAATAAAAAGAAGATTGATTGACGAATCAATTTAAGCGATTCAATTTTTTGATCATTTTTTAAGAATTTAAATCGTTCGCCAAATTGTGCAAGAATAGCATATTCTTTATCTGGACTTAAATGAATAGCAGGTAATAATAGTTGAAGTAATTCTTGTTTCGTTAAATGTACTTCAAACCAAAGAATAGTTAAATTCTTAGTAACTCTTAAATCTGTACTTAATTTAACATCTATCATCGGATCACGTCTTTTACCTGTATCATCAACCCATGTACCATTTAATCGTTGAATTATTGCTTCTCTTTTTTGATTTTCTAATCTTTGATGTTCAACAATTAATTTTTTAAGTAATGTAATATTATCGATTAAAAATTGAATTAATATTTGTAATTCTTTTGATCTAATTTGATATGTGGAATTTTTCTTATCATTTCGAATTGACAAAATGATTTTTTCGGAATTATATGAATAACTAATTATATTACTATATCCTGTATTAAATATTTCTTTATTTGGATTTTCTATAAGTACAACACCAAATGGACAAATTAAAAACTTTCCTTCTATAAATTGTGACTTCCTTTTGAACTTAGATTGAACTATTTCTTTATAAATAATATCAAATGTTTCTGCTCCAAATCTTGGAAGTTTCCTTGCGATTCTCATATATTTACGTAATGCTGATTCTTCATCAATTTTCGGATATTTTAATGCATATTCATTAAATTGTGTTTGCAAAGTAGGAGTTATTTGTTGGTTCTTTGGAAATATTTGATCATATTTAACATTTGATAATATTTGTTTAAATTCTACTTCTTTATTAGATGTTTCCCCATATAATGAAAGTGTTGCAAGTTCAAACATTTGTTCTTTTGTTAAATCAGTTTCTTCATTTAATATGTAATTTTTAACATCATAATATGTTTGTCTAACTATTTGTTGATTCATTAAATTCGCTTGTGTTAAAATAAAGAAACGTCGTTTAAATAATACATCATGAAATTCATTTGTTTGTTCTGGAAGTGATTTATTTAAATCCATTGGGATGTTTTTATCATTGTTTGATATAAAGAATGTATAACCTTCGACTTCAGTAACTCGGATTTTTTGAAATGTTTGTTTCACTAAAACTAAAACATTTTTTGTTATATCAAACATAATTCCTTTAACTGATGAATCTGATAAATGAATTCTAATTAATTGAAGTTTTGGAATTACATAAATTATCATTCCATTATCGATTTGTTGTTCTTCAAGTTTTTCTTCATTTTGTATCCATTTTCTTCTTTCATTTGATTCTTTTGAAGGCTGAAGTAAAATACAATATTCGATGTCTGCTTTTAATCCAAGATTACTAATTGCTGTTTGAATTAATTGTTCACCTGTAAGTGAAGCTTTATATGAAAACTTATTTGGTTCATTATTATCAAATGATTCTGATGTATATAATTCAATTAATTTTTCATCTTCAGTTGTAGAAACTGATGATTCTTCAATCCATAGTTGGTTTTGCATTCTTTTAATTTCATTAATATCAATTAATAAATCATCTGCGTCATTTGTACGAATTGTATAAACTTTGATCTTATTTTCTTTATTTTGATAATTAATTTTAACTTTGTTCTTATTTCCAATTATATCAATCATTTTAGTATATAAAATTTCTTTCATTTTTTCTTTCTTATTTAATTTTTTAATAATTATTTGTTTTTTCTTTAGAATTACTTGTATTAATTTATTTGTATCTTTTTTCTTCTTACAATCATTATAAACAATATCATCAAATCCAGAAACATTTGTTACAATTCCAACATATCTTTTCATTGCATTAATATGACTTAAACTTTTATTAGTATTTAAAAACTCTTTAATTCCATCATTAATATCATTTGTAATATTTATATATGATGGTATAAAATGTGTAAAATCTTCCGGTAAATTTTCAGTAAGTTTTTCAGCAATAAGTGAAAGTCCAGCTAAAGTTATAATTTCGTTTTGATTTAATGGAATTTTTGTATTTAAATAATGGTTTTTAGAATCAGTATACATTATAAACATTGAATGAATGCCTGAAAAATCAGATTTACAAAATATAAAGTAACGACGAACTAAAAAGAGTTCTTTGATTTGGTGAAGTTGCATTGGTAATGGTAAATTTGGATTTAACATTTTTTTGCTTTCATCATTTACACATAATGAATAACCTACAGAAAATGGTAATTTAGCATGTAAACATATATCGTGGATTAATTCTGAAACTGTTTTCTCGATGTTTAAAATGAAAACGCGTTTTTGAAAATGATTTGAAAATATTTTGATTGCAATTTCGCTACGGAAAATTCGCAACTTCATTTGGTCATATGGATTATATTCTTCTAAATAATGCCCTGGTTCAAGCCAGCGCTTATATGTATCAGAAAAACAAAGAAGAAGTGAATACTTCCCATCAGGAACAATTGATAAAAATTTAAGAGCCGTAAACAAAACGTCGTTATATGAATAGTTCATAAGATATGAACATTCTGGATTTGCATTTTCGGAAAATCCATTATATGTTAAAATTGTAATGATTGAATCAGTATCTGAACTAGAATCTTGAAGATAAAAATTGTCAACAAGATCTGAAGCACTAACACCGCCATATTCTACAGCTGAGTTAGCAATACTTAGTTGCGGGATTTTTGGTAAATATTGTGAATTATCCTCAGGTAAAAATAAATCTGGGAATTCTTGAAGAGCAGAATCTGTTATTTGCAATGAATCAGATGTTGGCTGGGAATCAGATTCTTGTGGAGATCCTTCTTTTTCGTTGTTTGATGCAATAAATATTTTCATACCTGTACGAATTCCTTGTTCCTTCAGAGTTTTAGATGGCTTAATGTTGTGTACATTTCCATCTTGATCAACATATTTCATTACATTTGAAATTTCAATAGGCTGTTTCAAGTTAAAGCTTGCAAAAGTAAGCAACTCCGCGCCTGTTAACCAGTTCTTATATTTATATTTTTGTGGATTTGGATCATTAACTGAAGCAGCAGTTGGTAACTCCAAGAAATCATCCATTTTTTTGAAATTCAATATGCTTTGAAAAATTGCTTTGAAATCAAAATATATGACGGTTTTGGCAGGTGAACGATATTTAATTTTTTCTGGGAGGGTGTTCATGTATTCTAATATAGTTATTTAGATAAAAGTTGTGAAATCTGATCAATATTGTTTTGTTGATTTTTGCGTCCCCAATAAGGAGCTAAGTATTATTGTGAATCCAATAATTTTAAATTACCGACATTAAATTTCGACCGTTTATTCTGTCAGGTGTTGTGACAGAAAATCTACGAGTTTTTGAAAGTAATTGAATGTATCGGTATTTGTTGCGTGTTTTCAAAAAGTTGTTGAAAGCAGATAAAACAAGAAAAATACGAAAATTATCTGAAGAACAATTTTCCAGTTTTGATTATGGGAAACTTTTTAGTATATGCATATACGATTTCCTAGAAAATATCACACTTTCATATATCAGATCTGTTTTGCAAAATAGAAATTGAATAAATTTTCTTTTTTTACAAAAATTTAAGGATTCATATAATTCAGTAGTTTTATTTTCATTGATATTTTTACGATTACTTATTGAAGTGAAGTTTAAATCTAGTTTTTATTTTGACGTAATGTTAAATCCTTCAGTAGATTCAGTATAGGAATATTTATTTGTATTTAATCATGTGATTACCGGATCATTAAATTAATTAAAATTATAATGAAGGGAATTAAGAATGAAAATTAAAGTAATGATTCAGACAATGAATATAGCATATAAATCAAACAAACCCAGATTTTATTAAAACTTAAAATTATACTTTTTCGATTATACCAAGATGAAAATAAAGTGAATGTTTACAAAAAGTGTTAATTATTGTATCGTATTTCTGAACTTTATAAAGTATCCGTTTAATTTATTTTCTGACCAGATATCATGAGCATTACAAACCAAATCAAACACGATACATTATCATACTTGCTCCCGAGTGATATCAGAAAAACCATTAGCCAATCACAAGAAACATGGAAAAAAGTTCTTTTTGAAAATTTAGAACCTGCTTTTTTATCAGGTGATTTTGAAAGAATTGCATTTTGGGCAGATTCCATGGTTTCGTTCATTACGTCAGATATTTTTACTTTAACAACCGAAGAAGTTGAAAAATTCGTAAAAATATATTTTAATTTTATCACTACATCACCATATTATTCACTAGCGGCAGTTATTATACCAACATTTATTGTTCTTGTTGGTTCAAGTGACAAACTTAATGTAAGTTTTGATTGGCGACAAGTTTATAATTGCATTTTTAGGTTTATTTTAACGAAATCAAAAAGAAAAGCAAAGCTTGCTCCAACTGCCAATTTACAATTCTTTTTATTTGCTTCAGCTTGTTCCAAATATTTTAAAGAAGATTCCACAGAAGAAATTCTTAACGAATGGTCACATTTATTACATCCTGGGTCACCTCTTTTTTCTTCTGCATGTGTTTTATTATGTTATTTCTTACCTGTTAATGTTGGCAAGCATACATTATGGTTTGATGATATGATTTCTCGATTTTCATATTTTAATCATAACACTGTTAATGCAGCATTTCTTCATCTTTTCCATCGTCTTAGCAAAGAGGATTATCCTGATTTTGATTGGTCGCCACATGTTCCATTTATTTTTCATAAGCTTGCAAAATTCCTTAATTTGCCGACACATCCCACTGATGATGAAAGGTCACTTAATGATTCACCTGATGATTTAACCATTGATTCCTTATTATTATTTGGTGAAAATGACGAAATTTTATTAACCGAAATTCCGACCACTTTTTCAACGATCATAGTGAATTTGATGTCCACAAAATCGAAAGATATTATCCGTGAGCATTTAGCCAAATTATTATTATTAATTGCGCCATTATTATCACCCGTACCACAAAATGCTAGTGATGACACAATTGATTTATCATCAATTTTTATGGGATGTTTAATTACATCATATGCATATCGAGTTAAAACAGATAAAAAAGGCAAAAGTAAACTAAAATCATTAACGCAAGATGATCATCAATGGTTTATCTCATCTGTATTACCTGTATATATATTAGGATTATATCATACTGATGCTAATTGTGATGATTTAAATTATCTTGTACAATTATCACCAACATTAACAATACCATTAATCTTTGATGCTATGGAAAGGCTTATTGATTATCATCATTTAAAGACAACAGCAATTCGAACAATCGAATCAATAATATCAGCAATTATTGTATCTAATGAAATGTCTGATCAATTTAAACTTATAATTGTTTCATTTGTTGATGATATCTCTACTAATAATATTGAGAAATCATTATATGTCTTTCGTTTATATAATACATTTATTTGGGCGAATTCGATTGATGAAACACTTAGTGAATGGGCAGTATCAGTGATTCAACAATGTATAAATTATAGTATATCTGCAATTGGTGATGACTTTAATGAATCTTTATCATCAATGGAAAGAATGTTATCAGGTTTTATTAAGGCAACTGATAGTTCAACATTTAAAATGCTTTCACAAACATTAGAAAATCGAATTGATGAAGTTCCTATTGAAAACTTACATTATTTAATGGATGGATTATGTCCTATAACTTATGGTAAATGGTGTATGGAAGAATTAACAGAAAGAAACATAGTCATTACAACATGTTTAGTACGATCTTCATTTGAATTTGACAATATATATAAATCGAAAATTTTTGACTTTGTCGAAAAAGCAATATTAAATGATAATAAGAAATTTAAGAAGAAATCATGTACATTATTAAAATGGTGTTTAAGGTCATATATATTATGTTATCCACGAATGCCTAAAAAACAAGGAATTTCTATAATTGATGAAAATAGTATTGAATGGCATATACCTAATGAAGAATCGATAACAAATGCATTAGAACTTGTTAACAGAATTATACCAATTATGAAGAACATATATCAAAATAATATTAATAATCATAAACAAATGATTAAAGCTATATCAATAGCATTATCATTATTAAAAGGTATTATTGGAGGTTCATCACCATATGACTTTGAAATAGAAGAATCGAAATATGAAACGTTAAAATTATTTTCATATTCATTTAAATCGATTTCTAATAAAGTCGAAGAAATCATTGATTGGTTAATTGATATATTAAATAATAATGAAATACATCATTTAATTATATCGAAAATAATTCGATGTTTCTCGATAGCTATGATACCTTATGATCCAATAGCATTTCAAGATGATGAATTAGAAAATAATTATCAAGAAGAAACGAAAGATTCGAAATTAAGTTTAATGTATTCATCATCACTTAAAGCTATGTTTCCAGATGATCATTATTGGTTATCATTAAAATTATATTCATCATGGTTACATGCAGCACCATTTCCATGTTGTTCATTAACAATGAAGATATTAAATTATATAATTAAATATGCAACTTCACCATTTCCATCGATTAAAGAAGAATTTATAAATTTATTAAATAATGCATCTAAATTATATAAAGAACAAATCACAAAGTTATTTGATAAATTCCAAAATGATTTAATGAATTGTTTTGATTTACCTTTAGATAGTATATCTACAATAGCTTCATCATTAAATATATTATGTGCGATAATTAATATTGAAGAAAATATCTCAAAAATTGTCGATATTGCATTAATATTATTACGAGATTTACCTAGTGATGTACCTGGTGATTCATTACGTAAATTAAGACAAACAATTATAACTGTTTTAGATTCTAAAGAATATTTCCATTCGAAAATTTATAATAAGGATATATGTAATGAACGAAAAAGATTAATTTATGGAGCAATCGAAAAATCGAAACAATATTTAGAATCAACAGAAACTCAAAGTTATGCAGTAGCTTTAATTTGTTCTGTTGTAGAAGGTGAGCCAGTAATAATTGATTCGAAAGTATTCGACTTTTTAATTAATTGTTTAGAATCGGATATTTCATCAGTACGTGAAATTGTTACACAAGTTTTAACTACTTTAATCGAACAATTAATACCACGTGAAAAATTAGAACAAAAAGAAAATGTTAATATGATTAAGCAATTTGAAAATAATGAAATTAAAGATGAAGAAGAAATTGAATTATCGAAAATTGCATTAAAACGTATTAAAACTTATAATTTTTCATATAATTTACCAAATGTTAATTCAGATAATTATGATACAATACAATTTTATGATAATACATTTCATTTATATAAATCGAATAAATCAATTATAATGAAAAAAGAAGAATCCGAAAACGAAGAATTTTTAAAGAAATATTTTAATAATGAAAATATTCAAGAACATATTTTAGCAAATAAACTTTTATATGAAAAATTAAATGAAAACTTATTAAAGAAGTTTATAAATTTATGTGTTAATGATCAAGAACATAATAAAGAATCATTTCAATTCGATCGATTTTATTTCTGGAGTACAATTTTCAGGTTTTTTGGTTCAACATTTTCTAACAAAATGTTAAATGTTATTCAATTAATGAACACAACTGAACCAGCGCAATTATTTATATTAGCCGAAGTAATAATTGGTATAATATCAGCATCAATATATTATAAATATAATGAAATCTTAGAGATACAGCCATTATTATTTAATATATTACAACGAGAATTATGTAATTCGACATCAGATACTTCATTTCCATGGTATTTAATCATCAAAAATGCATTTACATTTAAAGATAAACGACGATTTTTCTGGTTATTTAACTTCATTAAAAACCTTAAACCAGATTCATCAACTAAATCAATACGACAATTATCAGAGATGGCACAAATATTATATTTCTTTACACCAAATATTAATGAGTTTAATAATATATTTCCATCATATATTAATATATTATTTGAAACTAAATCTATAGGATTAGACTTACAACGTTCAGCAGTGATACAACTTATCGAAAGTTTATTTAAGTTATTTATTAACAATGAATTTTATGAACAGAAGACGAAATTATTTTATGAATATATAATACCTACAGATGATTCATTTATATCTCGTTGGATATTAGAAGAATTTAAGACATTAACATTTTCATCAATTAGTTCTATTCCTTATTGTATTGACAATCTTGAAGACTTAATTAAAATATCAGAAAACAAAGATGAAAATGAAGAACAAATAGCAATTGAAGCACTTACGCAATTATTTTGTACTGATATGATCACAAATATATCGGAATTACCAATAACTAAAGATAATTCACGTAAAATAATTCTTCGAGTTATCGAACAATTAAATCCTTCAAATAAATGTTGGCAAACTCAAAGTTTAATTTTAGGTTTAATAATATATTTCATTCAACATTCATTCTTCTTATTAGATGATAATATAATCGATGATTTAGTTTGGAATTATATAAATCCTTCATTAATACATCCAAACCCAATTGTACAAGACGCAGCGTCAACACTTCTTTCATTGATATTTAGAACTTTCGGAAGTATTCGTATAAAAATTACTGTATATTGCGAAATGTTCCAAAAAATGTTAATCGATGATGACCCAATACAAAGAGCTGCCGGCGCAAAAGGTTTGTTCGCAATAATATCGTCGACGTTGATATTCGACGATGTGCCCGATTACATATCAAGCGCGTTCACGGCGCTCGCGAATGCTGCAGAAACAGACTCAATCGTAAGCGAGTGTATTAACCAGTTCTTTAGCGACTTCTGGAACTTGCACGAAGAGAACTTCACAGAAAACGCTGCAATATCATTGTCGCCGTTTAAGGAGTCACTGAGACCGAGTTATATAACATGATAAAGTAAATGTTTTGTTAAAGAATTTTTTTATAATGAAAAATACTTTTGAAATGTTTAACGTTTTATTTTTTATTTATTTATTTGTACATTTTTTGTTCATTTGCAGTGAGAAACTGTCTGCTTTGATAAGAATACATTTTCAATCTATATAAAAAAGTATATTTACCAAGTTCAATGAATATATATGATATAATAACATTGTATTTCACTCACAATGGTATTTTTCCAAGAAATTCTTCTTACGGTGTCAATATAATTTACATTAAAGAATGTGTTTTTGTTATATGCATAAAAGAGTGAATTTAGTTATCTTTTACTGTTACATAGTTCTTAAATCGAAAGCCAAGCCATTTGGTGACTTCTTTCATAAATTTTTCATCAACTTTTGCTTGATCATATTCTTCTTTTTTCAAGTTTTCTACTTCTTCGCCATAATCTTTCATGAAATCTTCATTCACATCTTCAATAAAGTCATTTCTTACCATTACGAAATCTCTTCTTGAAACCTGTCCAATCTTTGAAATCACAGAGCAAATTCTTGATTCTGTTAAATATTCCATTTTATGTTGCAATATTTCTTCTTCTTTTTCTGATAGATCTGATTTTACTTCTTTTTTCTTCGGACAAAGATGTCTTGGATCCATTTTTTCTGCAAAAATTTCATTTTTATTCTTTAATATTATTCTTGCACTATTTTTCATAATTGGATGAACAGGTTTAATTACAATTCCTTCAATTATATTGTTTTGAATTGGTGGGAGTCCATAATATTCAACACCAATTGGATCTGGTATATTATTTGGTACTTGCATGCATTCATCAAATGTTCCAATTTTTACAACATAATGGGATGTCATTTTAACTTTATCACATACTTCTGTGACAACATCATCATCAATGTATTGAAATTGTCCATCTTTTTCAACCATGATATCAAAACAATAAAAATGAATTCCTGGCGCATATTGAATCCTCTTTTGTATTGGTGTGACAATTTCTTGAGGAACATCTGGATGAAGATAAATACCTCCAAATAATTCTCCACAAATTATAATTGTGGAATTGTCTGAAGAAATTCCTTTTTCTATAAGAAGATGTCTGATTTCAATAGATTTTTGATCAAGAGATTCTGATTTGATAGCACTTTTATAATCATAAAATTTGTCATTGTCTGTTAAAAACCCTTTACGGCGACTATATTTTATAGATTCATTTGGATATACATAAATTGAAAACTGAGCTCCATCCACCTTAATGCTTGCTGTCCATTTGATAGAAGGGTCTGCGTAACCTCCGAAGCGAATAGTATCAATAATTTTTTTTCTAGAAGCAATTTCGATATTGGAATATTTTTGGAATACTTCAGACATCAAATAAAGTGAAGTGGCAATATTCGCTATCAAAATTATATCGGCTTCTTCTCAATTTTTTGAATGGAATTCTGAAGCACTTTAAACACTTTTTAGCCATTGTTTATAAACTGATGTTCAAAAATGGGGACTACTTTTGATCGTTTTTAACAGAAATACCATTCAAAAAGTTGGATTTGGTGTTACCATTTTTGAACATCAGTTCACATTTAATATTCTTCAAAAACAATTACAGTATAACATTTGAAATTACAAAAATTCAAATTATATTAAAATATTTTATACTTTATTGATTATTGGCCAAGTCGAACCATTGCCTTAACGCGTCTGCCAAATGTATTGGCAATGTGTTCGGGTTATTTATCAGCACGTAGAATGGGAATGGGAAGTCGTCCAAGTACTGCGTGACGACCGGCTTTCCATTTACCATTGCGAGCGATCTCATGTCGAGTATCGAACTTCTTTCTTCCTTATTTTGTATATCGATGATCACGAACACAATCAAAATGTTCTGCAGCTGCGCCTGTATCACCAAATCTTTCACACTTTCCTTATTCGAGAACAGTCCGTCACTGATTATGAACACTATTTGCATTGCGTTGTTTTTCTTTTTGTCGTTCAAATAGTCGATCAATGCCCTCAGTAACTCGTCGACTTTTGTTTTCTCTTCGTCGAATTTAAATGCGTCCATCATAAGTGAACCTGTTTCATCATTCCATTGTTCGCCGAATTGATGTACAATTTCGATGACATCTCCGAACTTTATAACACTAAGTTCTCCAATGCCTAATAATGTTAATGATTGGATAATCAAACACACGGATTGTAATGCTAATTCTCCAACTCCGTCTTGCATACTTAAACTATTATCAATGCATAACATAATTTGATAGTTACGTTGATCAGGTTGAATCCTTCGCATCCATATTTTATCTTTACGGAACCCACTTGCAATAAATGGTATAATCTTTCGCATGTTTAAGCGTTTACCAGTTCGGAAGTCGCCGCGCATTTTTGTCGATACTGTACTTTCTAATATTAATCGAAGTTGTTCACATAAATCAGCAGAACTTTCACGTGTATTATTAACAACGTTTTGCCATCTAATTCTTCCTTCTTCAGTAATATTTGTTCTTGGTAAAACATTAAATTCATTATGATAAATATTACCATTATTAATTTGATTATTAGGTAATGATTCGAATTTAATATGCGTAAATCCTTCTGTATCACGTTCTACTGTCATATATTCATCTGCTTCAATGTTTGTTGTGTTTTCTTCATTTAATTCTTTGTCTTCATTTTCATTATCTTTCTCTTCATAATTTTCTTGGACTTCTTTCTCTGGATCATGTTCTTCTGCTTCATCAGCTGGTAATATAATACCTTCATTCGTATCATTATCGATTTGACCTCCTTCGCCTCCTTCTTTAAGTTTCTTATTCTTATTAAGTAATTTCCGTTCAACAATTTGTAATTCTTTTTCGATATCTTTCAACTTATCATTTTCATTTTCTTCTTTTTTATCTTCTTCTTCTTCATTATTTTCATTTTCATCACTTCCACTTCCTTCAGTACCTTCTCCTGGAGCTTCGCCTTTACCTTCTCCTTCCATTTCCATATCTTCACATTCATCTTCTTCATTTTCAATGTTATGTTTATCTGGTGCAGTTTTGCCTAAGAATTCATCTTTCTCATCTTCAATATCCGGTGGTAATTCTTCAATAACTTCATCACTAATTTCTTCTTCTTCATTACCTTCCGAATTATTTTCTATCATTCGATCATCATCAATATCCATTTTAATTTCTTCTGGATTTTCATTCCATTGTGCAGCATCACTTTCGAATTGATCTTCTTCAACTTCTTCTAATTCCATTTCACTTTCATTCGGTTTCTTCTTATTATCTTCATCATCAATATCAGAATTACCATTTGATTCTTCATCACCATTTAATTTTTCTTCTTTATTTTGAGTGTCAAGTTCTCCTTCTTTATCAGCTTCTTTACTATCATCTTTAGTTTCACGTGATTCCATAGCTTCATCAGTATTAGCATCACCCATTTCATCATCCATTTGTTCTTCTTCTTCTTGTGCATTTATATCCGCACCACCTTCAAACTCAGGCTCTACTTCAAATCCTCCTTCTTCATTAACATCTTCTTCTGTTTGTTGATCTTTATTAGTATTAACATTATCACCAATTAATTGATCTTCATCTTCAATTTCATTAGTAATATCTTCATCACCTTTACCTTCGCCTAAACCAATTCCATCAGTACCTTCACATTGTTGTGGTTCATCATTATTTTCTTCATCATTATTATTACCATAACCTTCTGTTAATGCTACCGAAAAAATATGTAACGTCGCTACACTAAATCTTAATAATGATAAATGTTCATTAAGTTTCTTTTGTGATGTTTTGCTTTGTTGTTTAATTGGTTCTGGAATATTTGTTAATATTTCAATTGACTTTTGTATAAAGACAAATATACTATAATGAATATAATTCTCTTTTAATAATAATGTTAAATCTTTAAGTTGTTGAATGATATCAGCAATAGGTAAATCTTGAAGTTGATTTAATGAATTAAGTTTATTAATTGCTTCTGTTATATTTTTATCATTTTCAAAGTTCTTAAATGAGTTTAATATATATAATATTTGATTATATATAAATTTATAATCATTTTTATATATAAATGGTTCAATAAATAGTTCAGTACGTTTTTCGATTATATAAATAATTAAATTCTCTGTTAATCCTAATATATCACGTGATTCAGTAATTAAATCTTGATGTGGTGTAGCCCATAAACTTCGAATACGATTTAATAATATTAATAATTCACCATATAAATAATTATGTCGTTCAAAATCTTTACCATATAATGAAGGATTACCATATAATATTAAAACAGATTCTAAATCTTTACGTTTTTGATTTTCGCCTGATGATATTTCTAATACATTATTAGCATATCTTCTAGCTTCATAAACTCTATCACTTAAAGGTTTTTCATTATTTAATAGTTCGTCACATTTCTCATCAAGTTCTGATTTTCCACGATAAGGAATTTCTGTTTCTTGTGATATTGTAATTGAAAATTGATCAATTAATTGTTTAAATTGATATGAAATTATAGATATGTTTTCTTGACAATATTTATTTAATTGTCGTTTAACAGTATCAATTTTTAAGAAATGTTTTTTATCGGAATTTATATCCCAATTTTGTAAATCAATAAATTCTTTCATTTTCTTTTCAAGTGGTTTAATTTGAGTTGAAATATAATTTTCTATAACAGGTAAAAATCGTTTAAATTTAGCAATTAAATTCATTAATAAAGAAAATATCATTTTACCTACAGGTAATCTTAATGAATATAAAGCAAATGCTTCAATTAATTTAATATTTGAAGCTAATAAACCTATTGATGACTTTTCTAAGAAATCTCGAACAGAATCAAAGAATTGTGGAATAGTTTCTATAGTACATTCACTTAATTCAGCTAATAATAAATAAAAACTTCGTCCAATATTTTCTTGTAATACTTTTCGTCGTGTTTCAAAGATTTGTTTCCATGAATTTAATCTTAATTTTAAGAATTTATTAGCTAATGTAACCATTGGGAATAATATTTCACCGAAATCTCGTTCTTTATTTTGCCAATTTCTAATTAAATTCATTAAAATTTCTAATTCTTCAAGAAAATCATTTAATGGTGTATCGATTTCTTTTGATAATATTATATCTGCTGATTTAGTAATTCTACGTAATAAATCATGTCCTGGATATTTAGGCCAAAGGTTATTAACAATTTGTAATATTTTAGTAATAATTCGTAATAATTCTTCAATATCTTCTGTTGAAGATTTTTGATATATATTAATTTTTTCTTTTTTGTTTTCATTATTATGTTTCGATAATATATATAATAAAATTGGTAAATATGATATATCTTCTTCAATTGAAGGCTTTTCGATTTTAAGTTTTTCGATTTGTTTATAATACATCTTTAATAATTTATCTGTTTGTATTAAATCAGGTGTAAGTATTGATTCTATAAAACATGAAGCTAATACATTTAATTCATCTTTCTTTTGTTTAGTAAATAATTCTTCGATTTGTTGTGCTGCTTTTTCTTCTTCTGATTGAGTTTGGAATCCAGTGTTTAATTTAGGAAGTTCAAATTCTAATGGCGGATGAATAATATTTGTTCTACCTATTAATGTAAATGTTAAAGGCCAATAAGGAGTATTAGTTTCTAATATTTGTGGTATTAATATTTCACCAGTAAAAGGTAATGAAAAAATTGTCGAATTTTCTGGTTCATTAAATAAAATCGAAAATGATAATTGACGTAATGTAGTAATTAATGGTATAGTAATATCTCTATAAAGTGGGAATTCAAATATTAATGAATTACTACTTTCATCATAACTTTTAGCATAATCTTTATCATTAATTATTTCAATTCTTTTAATAATTGATTTAAGTTTAATAAATTGTTGTAATGATGTAGAACCTCTAAACTTAGATTTAATGATTGATTTATTATATATATTATTAATCAAATTAATTTGTTGATTATATTGTTCATTTAATAATGTTTCATTATTACCAATTCTTGAGAACATAATTTCATTTGTAATTTCTTTTTCATTTTGTAATTGTGTTAAAATTTCTTTTGAAAATTCACTGATATTCATATGATAATATGAATCATCCATTTCTGTTAATAAAGAAATTTTTGACCATTTTTCTACTGAAAAATTATATAAAGTTTCATTAAAGGTAGTTGGATCAACATTTGTAATTGATAATTTATTTGCTTCAATATTTATAAAATTAGATAACATTGTTAATATTATATTATGATCAAGTATTGGTATTGATTTTAATAAATGATACATATCATTCTTTAATCGATTTGAATGTGTTGATTCTATTAAAGTTTCACGACGTTTTATTATAGTTTGTAAAGTTGAAAATGATATATCAACTAATACTTCTTTATTAATTTGATTAATTAATTCAAATAAAACAAATGAAAGATCAATAAAATTATTTGTAGTATTATAAGAATTAACAAAAGATATTAAATCTAATGGTACATTATAATATTGTAATAAATTAATTGGTTCATTATTTTGTATTGATTTTAATATATTAAATATTAATGACTTAATAGATAATTCTTGTAATATTTCAGATGGATAAGGAGTAGCTAAATTAATAATTTTATATTCTTCAATAATATCAAAATCATTATTTTCAATTTGATCAATAAATGAAATAGAATTTATTTCTTCAATTGGTACTTCTTTAAGTTTATTAAATATTTGTTCAATATCTTTAACTATAATATCTTGTGAATTAATTATTGTTGTTAACATTGTTATAATTGATGAAGATTGTGATATAAATGATGTTATAGATCGTTCATATAAATCTTTCCAATATTGATTAATTTCATTCCATAAATTAAATGTATATTCTGACTTGAAAGAAAATGGTTCACCTAAAGCTTTACGATATTTTTTAGCTTCAATTGAATTCTCAGGACAAATTATTGAAGTAATTGGTGTAATATCTAATGTTAAATTTGATTTCTTTAATAATGAATTTAAGAATTTAAATAATGGGAAACTATTAATATTATGATTATTAAATGAATTTATAGCATATAATATAACTAATGTATAAAAATCTATTGAATTAGTTTGTATTCCAAGTTTAATTTGTTCAATTAATTCATTATAAAAATTAGGTATTAAAGTTGACATATTTAATTCTATATCAATATCTTGAACTTCTTGTATAAATTTAGGCTCTAAATTTAATGTTAATATTAAATAATGTGTTAAAAATGAATTAGTTTTAATAGGTTTAGGCCAAGTTAAAGGATCTATAGGTAAATCTTCATTAAATTGTAATATATCAGAATCTTGGAACATATGAATTATTTTATAAACTTCATTCCAATTTTCGGAAAATATAATTCTACTTTCAAAATCATTTGATCTACTTTGAGATATAAAGAATTTAATTGCAGCAGGATTAATACCTTTTTGTATTATATATTGAGCATCATATAATATATTTAATAAAATAGTATTACTTAAAGGTATAAATTTATAACTTGAAGTTATTGTTTTATGTTGTTTTAAGTTTAACATTGATGAATTAGAACGAGTTAATTTATTTTGATTTGTAGTTAATTCACATGTAACAATATTAAAGTTGACTGAATCTAAACCTAATTGTATAACTTTTGTCGATTTCTTAAATTGTGAAAATGATATCATATTCCATGAAGATAATTGCATTAATTCTTGATGTTCACATTTCTTAATTAATTCATAAAATTCTTCTCCATAATCATCTCCTAAAGAACAACATTCTTCTATTAATAATGGATCATTTTGTCGTTCTTGATAATTCGATAAATATATTTCGATTGATCGATTTCTCATAGCTCGAGAAATTTCTCCATAATGTGGATCAACAGTCATAAAAAGTCGAAAGTTTTCATGAGGATAAATTGTTTCAATAGTATCATTAACTATACCTCTTTCATTTAATGTTAAATAACCTCCTGGCTCACATAAAGGATTTAATCGATCTAATACTGCTGGTGGACATAAATTAGCATTATCTATAATGATCCACCAACCATTTCTCATAGCTTGAAGTAAAAGTCCATCAACCCATTCAAATCGTCCTGGATCATTTTTCCTTTTAATTAATTCATTAGCTTCTTTAATAATTTGTTCATCAAATATTGTTGCATTTGTGATAATAAAATTATATAATTCTTCTGGTGTAGTAATCGATTCTAATATTGATAATGAAATAGAATCATTTAATTTGATTTTAGAGCGTAATTGTTCAAAACATCGATGATTATCCATTTGTTCAAATCCACCTAATAATTCAGTTGTATCTACTGATGAATTCATAGAGAATTCAACTAATTTACGTCCAATAATATGTGCTGCTAATCTAGTGATTGAAGATTTGGATGTAGCTGTAGATCCAACTATTAAACCAGGCCATTTCATTATAGAACAAGTTAAAATTGCTTCAATCGATGGTAAAATCGTTGGATGAATTATTAAATTAGTTGGTAAATATAAACCATTTCTTTCAATAATTAAATCACCAATACGTATTAAATTAGGAGATATATTAAAAGGTGTAAAATTAGGATCAAATTTACCAAATATTTCATAAGCAATATTTAATACTTTATTACGTTCAATTGAAGTTCTAATTCTATATATGAATAATAAAGTTAAAGCTTTTTGTGGAGTAATATTATTATTAATTAATTCACAAAATCTAAATACATCTCTTAAATTAAATTCGAAATCAAGATTTAACTCATTAATTTTTGTCATAAATTTAATCATTAATTGACGTAATTCTAAATTAATATTTTCATAACAATTTGATATAATAAATTCGAAATCATTCGAAGTTAATTCTTCTACATAAACACGTATAAAACGATTTAAAAATGATCTTGGTAAAGATTTTCGACCATGACCTTCATTAGCAGGATTTTGACATCCGAATATTCTAAATTGTGGATGACATTTAAATTCACATCCTAATTCAGGTATAAATAAAGAAGCTCTATGATCTAAACAACTATTTAAACCTTCCAAAACTGATTGTGAAGCCAAATTTAATTCATCAAGAATTACCCAATCACCATTCTTTAATGCTGTTAAAAACGCTCCATCTCTCCAAGCAAATTTACCTGATTCTTCATCTTCAACAGGTAATTCACTACCAACTAAATCAAGCATTTCTGTATGTTCACTTAAATTAATACGTACTACATTAAACCCTAATATTTCACCTAATGAAGTAATTAATGAAGTCTTCCCTACACCTGGTGGACCTTCTATTAAAACAGGTAAATTCATTTGCATTGCTCTACCTACACGTAAAAGATTTTGTGATGTAGTAGGTGCATTAAATATAAACTTAGATGTTTTATTAGGATCAAATAATGGACCTTTAGGTAACTTAAAACTACCAATAAACATTTCATCATTTTCATAAAATACATTATGAGGGAATTCTGTGATTTCTATTTGTAATTGATCTGATATGAAATTAATACATTCTTTTCTTAAATTAGGTGAAATACAATCAATAAATACCATAAATGCTCCATGAATATATGATTCATTAAATGAAAATCCTTCACTAACTCTTAAATCGACAAATTTAATCCATTGAAGTATATCTCTAAGTGAGATATTCTTTAATGACTTATTTAAATTTGTATAAAATCGTACAAACTTTAAAAACAAAATTACATTTTCTTTTGTTTCTTCTTGTGTTGAATTAGAAGAAAGTATTTCAAGTAAATCTTCATCACTATCTATTGAAGGTACCCAAATTTCAGTAAATCTATTTCTTAATGAAGGTGATAATTCACGTTTCCCATAATCACCACCAGGATTCATCGTAGCAACGAAAAAGAAATTTTCATGTGCATGAACTATTTCATATTCAGGTTTTTCAGCTATAGCTAAAGTTCTTCCAGTTTCTAAAACAGAATTTAATCTTTCTAAAGCAGAATCTTGAGCTAAAGAAATTTCATCCATTAAAAATATATCACCATTTTTCATTGCTTCAACTAATGACCCATCTTTCCATTCAAATAATTTCCCATCTTCATTTCGTGAAGGTCTCATAGCACCTATGAAATCAGAAGTTTCAGTATGTTGATGACAATTTAAAATCCTTAAATTTCGATTAAGTAATTTTGATATTACTTGTATAGAAGTAGTTTTACCTGTACCTGTTTCACCGATTAATAATGCAGGTTCTTTATTCTCTACACATTTCATTAATAATCCAACTGATCGAATCATTCCTGTAGTCCATACTACATCTATATCATCAATATCTGGCTTTTGGAAATTAAAATTAATATCAATCTTACAATTCTTTGTAATTGTGTTTTGAATTATATCTCGTTCTTCTTTAGTTCGAAGTCTTTCACCTAATAAAGCAAATCCTTCATTAGCTACTAATTGCCAAGTATCTGGTCCACGCATAGCCCATCTTAAAAGATCACGTACAGTTAAAAATGAATGTTTCCCAGCAAATATTTGTGAGAATTGTCGAACTCTTCGTAAATCTAATAATATTTGTACCATAGCTTTAGCAAATGGTGGCGCTGTATTACATCGTTCAATTAAAATATTTGTTAATTCTAATGGTGGAATTTCATCAATATGAATTTCTACAAATCGTCCTCTAAAAGCTCGAGAAAGTTGTTTTCGACCTCCATAAGCACCAGGAGGATTTTGTGTAGCAAAGAGCATAAAAGAAGGTGCAGGATTTATAAGTGTTTGAGTTTCCGCTACATATAATTGATTATTTTGATCTAAAAGTCGATTTAATGCTTCAAGAACATCAGAAGGTGCTAAATTGAGTTCATCTAATACTACCCATGAACCATTTCTAATAGCTCTAACTAAAGCTCCATCAATAAATTCGAATTTTCCTGTTTCTGATGTAGAATACCCTCCAATATATTCAGACATATCTGTATGTTCATGATTATTAATACGGACAAATTCATGACCTGTAATATCTGCTAAATATTCGATGATTGAAGTTTTACCACTTGATGTAGGACCTTGTAATAAGATTGGAGAAGTTCTTAAGAAAACTGCTTGTGCTAAAAGTTTTAAATGATGTTTAGCTGTAGGTGTTAATATAAAATCATTTCTTTGTTTAATTGGTAAAGGACCTTTCTTTAAATAAAATCCTTCAACTTCTATTAAATCTTGGAATTCTTGTTTTTTAATTTCTTTATCGATAGGTTGTATCATTGAATTTAATACTGATAATAAGCGTTCAGATGATTCAGGTGATAATGGTGAAGCAAATGACATTGATAAAGCATCATAACATGCACGATAAGGGCCGAATAAAGGTTCTGCTTTGTTCATATATAAAATTGCTCTAGTTAAAGCTCGTAATGAATATAATACTCGTTGACCTCCTCCATCTACTAAAACACTTTTGGACATTTCTCTAGCTTTAGTATAAAAATCATAAATAATTTGATGGAATTGTAAATTAACTTTTCTTTGTTCTAAGATTAATTTAATATCATTTTCACTACTTGTTTCATCAGTAAATATCGAAATGAATTTATGTTTTAATGTTTCTGGTAAATTAACTTTACCAACATCAGTAGCAGGATTCATACAACAAAATAATCGGAAGTTTGGATGTTTCTTAATTATTTCTCCATTAGGTAATGTTAAATATCCATCAATAATTGGTGCTAAAGCTAATAATGTTTCTGGTGGTGCTAAATTTACTTCATCTAATAATATCCATTTACCTTCTTTATAAGCTGTAGTTAAAGGTCCTTCGACAAAACCAAAAGCAAAATCTCGAACTAAGAAATCATTACGACTTAAAAATCCTAACGCAGAAGTTTGTAATGATTTCCATTCATTTTTAATATCTTCATTAAGATTTTTCTTTTGTAAACCATTTTGTGATGCTTTAACTACACCTTTAAGAAATTGTTCCCATAATTTTTGGCCGAATTTTTGATCAATTAAATTTAAATATTGTGCATTCTTTTCTTGTGAAAAAGATTTCTTAAAAAGAATTTGGAACTTATCATATATTGGTTGTAATAATGTAATTAAATCTACTGGTTTAAATCCACCAAGGATATCAAGTGTATCACTTTGATGATGCATATTAATAACAGTTAATTCCGCTCCAATTGAAGATGCTATAAATTGGACTAACGTAGTTTTACCTGTACCTGTTTCACCAATGATTAATACTGGTTCTGACATATCAATAGCTCTTGCAACACTTTCCATATGATGTAATGATGTAAATGTCGGAGCAAAATCAGTGACTGGTTTAGGGTCATTTAAAAATGGTAATGTAATTGACCCAATTTGAAATGGATTTAATATAAGTTTAGGTTTATCATATAATAAATATGCTTCTGCTTCAACTCGTGATAAATCCCAAATTTCGGCAATTTTAATTGCATATTCTAATCGCTTTTCAATGTCACTTAAATGTGATGTATATGTATCAACAATTGTTTTATACATAGCTAAATATGTTTCATTTGTTACCGATTTATTTGGTGATAATCCAAATTGTTCTAAGCGATGACAACTCCTAAATAATTCATGATATGTTAATCCACAAACTTTCCATGATGAAATTATTTTATCTAAAATTACTTGAACAGTTGGATGTTTCTTTAAAATAGCTTCAATTAATTTATCATCTTCAAGAAAATCAACTTTAATCTTTGACCATAATGAAGATTCAAGTTGTTGAAAACTTGTAGCAAATATTCGCATATTATATCCTGCTTTAATAGTTTCTGATCTTCCTGGAATAAAAAGTTTTTTCTCACTTAATAAAGGTGAAATAATAGCCATAACTTCGGATGAGGCTTCTTCAATTTGTTCTAAAATAATCCACTTCTCATTAGTACGAATAGCTGATGTAAGTGGCCCATCCATCCATCGAAATTCACCGGGAACTTCACCGCATATATATCCGCCTAAAAGTGACTTCGCATCCACTGCTGACCCAAGATGAAGTGAAGTTACTTCAACGCCTGCTAATGATGCTAATTGTTGGATTAGTGTGGTCTTACCACTGCCCGCTGGACCTGTAACAAGGACTGGTTTATTAGTAAGCATTGCTAAAGCTAAATATTTGGCATGTGGTGATGTGGTAGTAATTTGTGAATGTTGATTAGATGAAAGAGATCGTAAAAACGGTACGCCTTCAATGGATGTAGCAAATTGGGTTTCATATGAAAATGGGCCAAAATCTACAAATTCAATTTTATGTGAAATAAATTGGGATTCTGTGAAAAAAAGTTGAGCTTGAAGATCACTTTGACATTTGGATGATATTAATGATGTTGCCTCTTTTTCTGTTAAGTTTTGAACGATTGATATTAATGAGGTTAAATAATAAGAAGAATCTTCTGGAAGCTGTTCATCAAGAAGACCTATAAAGAATGATGCTTTTAGCTCTAGTGAATCGCCAATTGCTGAACGAATTCGGAAAAGTGATCTTAAATATTCGAACTCTCTGACATGTGGTGAAGCGTGTGCTGGTTTATATGAAAAGAAAAAATGAACTAATGGCTCAATTGATGGAAAATTATAAATCAAATTTGAAAATAAAATAACAACTGGTAAATCATTAGAATTTTGATCTGATACGCAATCAAGACAAATTTCTGAAACAAGGTGCAATATTATTGGTGAAAAATATTTTGTAATTTCTTCCCAATAATTTTCATTTAATATTTTACTTTTAATGAATTGAAAAATTTGATCTTCGTCATTTCCTGCTAATAAGCCATCAAATACACCAGGAAATGTTTCACATAAACAGCGTACGCGATTTTCCCACATTATGAATGACCAATGTTTCCTAAACGGTCGTTATTCATTCAATAAAAATCTTGAACGACCAATAGCAAACATTTCACCTAAATATTTTTTTGGCTAACTATTTCAGATTATCAATGTTTGGAATAGGCAATGCTTAGTTGTTAGGATAAAAAATTGTTTTTTTCTAATATTGATAAAAAAATGAATTGCAATCCAAGAAATAATTTCAAATTAATTTAATAATTTTATTCAATATTTTAAGTGAACAATAAATTCATTATTCTTCATTTATATGTATTTTTAGGTTCATTTGTTTTTTTGTTAAGATTTACGACCTCTTGAAGAAAGATCATTTAGCATCTGGTTAGTATAACTATCACGAAATTATTCAGGTGCAAATTTTTTTTTCATCTTCATATCTAGGAAAAAAATGGCGGTAAAAATTAATTAAACGAAAATCGAAAAACACGGCACTTTTAGAATAAATCATATAAATTTATCAAAACACAAGATGCATATTTTAAATCTGTTTTTTTGGTGAAATTACGAAAGGAATCTTTGATTACTCTTGAATATGAAATTAACTATTAGTTTTCTAACTATATTCAAAAAAAATAAAATATAAATATATTGTATAAAAAAGGAAAATATCATTTTCAGAACGAATGTTGATACAAAAAGTGGATTTTTTTTTCCTTAAATCTACTTTTTTGAAGAATTCACCAATGCACTTTTTGCGAAATATAATATCATCACATTATTAACTTTAATTATGCAAGAAATCATAAAAAACCATAAGCCGTTTTTGAGAAAAATTCCATATGAAGATTTACGACCTCTCTATAAACATTATATTGTTTGGTAAACTTATCTTTAAAAGCAATTATTATCTTATCAAGACATGATTGTTATAGGTTAATAAAAAAAAGTGAAATTTCTCCTTATTGATGACTGAAATTTCCATCTTGTTGAAACTGGAATTTACTCAATTTATTTGAGAAAAATTATTGTGTCTTGGCTTTTTGTGCTTAAATTCGAAAAGTAGTAAAACAACGTTTTTAATTTTTATTTTTGTTAGAGTTGGAAGTTTCCACCTGTTTTCTATTTCCTTGGAGGTCTTTGTAAACGATTCGGGCAATATGGAGGACCTGGTGGACAATGCCATCCTGGTGGGGGTGGACCTGGAGGATGGCAACGTCCACAACAATTTGGAGGTGGACCTGGAGGATGACAACGTCCACAACATTTTGGAGGAGGTGGACCTGGAGGATGACAACGTCCACAACAATTTGGAGGAGGTGCACCTGGAGGATGACAACGTCCACAACATTTTGGAGGAGGACTTGGTGGTGAACAAGATTCCGAAGATGGCCTTGAAAGTGGTGATGAAGTTGGTCTTGAAAGTGGTGATGATGGTGGACTTGAAAGTGGTGATGATGGTGGTTGAGTTAATTGTTGGTTGTTTTTATTATTATAAGGCTGAATTCCTGTAGTAGCTCTATTGTGAATTCCATTATTATATGGTTGTATTCCAGTAGAATTATTTAAGGAAAGCTTATTGGTCATTTATAGTAATGAAGTCATTCACCCTTGTTCGAATTCAAAAGCGTCAACATTGTTTTTTTCAATGTGATTTGCAGAAAAACCGTCTATTTGATTGAATTCCTTGGCATATTTTTATTGGCATTTTTTTGGTTTATCGGAAAGTAATAATGTTTACAAACAAATGTAATGGAAAACTTATTATAAAAAATTATTGTAGTGAAATTAAAAGTGTTACATCTAGAATTTCATATTGTTGAAATCCATACTAGGGAACAAATTACACATATGAGAAAATTAATTTCTATAAAGTTAATTTTAGAGATATCTTGATTTCAATGGATTTTAAAATATAAGCAATTTCGAAAAATGAATTTCATGGTTTTATGTTTGATTTTGAGAAACAGCCTTCAGATAGAGTCCACTTTTTATAACATTATTCAAAAAGTGATATCGCACGATTAGACAAGAACAACTAACGTTTTTGCTCAACGAAACAACTACAATAAAAGCAGATAATGAATACCCTGAGCCTCTTTCTATATTCTTAGAACCACTTTCTAAACTAAAAAAATTAATATTTAGTTTGATTGAAGAAACTCTTGAATCAACGGTACAGCAAACAATGAAATTATTTGATTTAAATTTTCCTGATTCATTTAATGTTATAATAATCAATTTTGTTTATTATGCATTTTCAATAAGAAGGAATGGATTTGATATTTATTTAAATTATTTAAAAGAAATTCAATCGAAAGAAGAAGAAATCAATTAAAATATTGTAAAAATAACTACAATTTATGTTAAATATTTATTAAAAAATCAATCACAAGAATCATATTATATAATACCTTAATATTTTAATATATGTTTAAATATTTTGAAACAGCTCT
Organism: Histomonas meleagridis; assembly: GCF_020186115.1. Classification (NCBI taxonomy): domain Eukaryota; phylum Parabasalia; order Tritrichomonadida; family Dientamoebidae; genus Histomonas; species Histomonas meleagridis. The sequence continues at coordinate 482,815 of NW_027150927.1, forward strand.
TCATATGCTGTCAAACAGATAAAATATAGAAATAGTAAAATTGCTTTTAGAAAATGGAATTGATGTTAATGCGTTAACGCAAAATGAATTCATTGGATATGTATTTTTAGGTTCATTTGTAATTCCATTTTCCGCTTCACATGAGGTACCCGTATATATGACACTTTTTTAAAGAAGCCGGTAAATGTTAAAAACAACAGATGAAACAAAACTTAAAAGCCAAACAAGAAGAATTATGGAAATTATTACTTGAACTTAATCAATATGTTGGTGAAACCGAAATTGAACTTGATTCATCTTTACAAAATGTTGTTGATAAAAATTCAGCACCTGATTGGTTCAATAGTGGTTTTGTATTCACACCGTTAGTTCTTGCATACGATCATGAAATTCATGAAATAGAAGATGATATTACTGAAAAACAAGAAGAACTTTCTGAATTATATAAACAATATTGCCAACAAAAATCGAAATTCTCAAATTCAACCAATCAAGAAATCTCAAAGTTAAATGATAGCATCAAATCTCTTGAGAAAGAAATTAACGAACAAAAAATTAATACCAATTACTCAACTGAAAATATCTCATCCAAAGATCCAAACATCAAATTGATTTCTGAAAAGCTTGCAAAACTGGAAGAAACGCACAGTCGACTTCTAGAGGAAATTGAATCCATCGTTATGACAACCAAAGAATATCTTGAAGAAATCGAAGTTTCCTCAAATCAATATGTTGTTTTTTGTGAAAACCTTAAAGCTAACTCAGAAATCCTCGAAAAATACAGATCCGCTGCCAAGCAATTCAGAAAACTATTTGATGAAGCGAGTTCTTCATCTTCTTTTTTAAACGACCGTTACTCGGATTTGAATGATTCGGTTTCAAAGCTTTACAACAAAAGGAACTCCCATCAAAACGAAATCAATGAATTACAAGAACAACTAAAAACCCAACAATTTTTCACCAAAAAACTTGACAAGTTGAACATAGAAATTACTCAAAGCACAGCACATCAAGAAGAATTAATAAATCAATTAATCGATGCATTAACTCAAACAAAAGTTTCAGAAAGTAATGGCCAAAAATATGCAATTGAAGTGTCTTCTTTAAAGAATGAACTTACACAAATTGATAAAACACTTAAACAATATAAATTATATTTTTCTCAAATGATAACTGAATATGAATCACAAGCAAAAGAACATTTTACGTCAATTGAAAACGAATATAAAAAACAAATAATTGAACTCGAAACAGAACAATCGAAACTTCGATTTGATATCAATGCAAAACATAACCAAATTGAAATGACACAACAACAAATAACAGATATCGAATCAATTGTTAATGTACCAAATTTCACAGTAACAAATTCCGCAAAATATTTTGATGAATATCGAAAAGCTGCAGAAGAACTTTTCACAAAGAAAAATGAAATACTTTTAAACATATCAAAAACAAATGAAAACATAGAAAATTTAGTATTAAAATCAAAGTCTCCAAATATTTCGAATTATAAACTAGAAATTCAAAAACTAAGTCATCAAATTTCATCAGAAGTATCAAACCTTAAAGAAATACAACTAAACAATCAAAGTATTGAAGAAAACAACAAAAAATTAAAAGATCAAATTGAACGATACAATCAAATTCAACAAATTTCAATGAACCAAATTCTGAACGAAAAAGATTCAAAAATTTACGAATTAACACAGAATATTGAGAACTTTACACGCGAAAGTGACTCAAAAATTAATGAAATTCAAAATGAAATTATTCAATTCCAAAATATTACAAATAATAATATGACTAAAACAAAACTAAGCAAAACAAAATTTGATATTTCTCTTAAAGAACAAAATGAAAATATCAAACAAAAGCAAAAAGAATTTAAACATATTCAAACAATTTATTTATCAAATAAAGATGAAATTGAAAAAGGCGAAGCAATTCTTCAACAAGCAAATAATCAAATTAAAATGTTGAGAGTTCATGTCAATGAAATAAAACTAAAAGAACAAAAGTTAATAAAAAATTATGAACAAATTAATAAGCAAAAGATAAAATTAATTGGAGAAGTTGAACAAAAACAAATAAAGCTAATGTCTGTTGAAAGTCAACTCGAAGTAGAGAAAAAAAGATTTCTTCAAGGAAAATATTAAATGCATATGTTTAATAAATTGTATTTATATTTATTTTTTATTAAGATAAACTTCAAAATGCATAAAATATGTGTCTTTCTGTTTTTGGGTTAATTTTGATGAACTGAAACTGATTAAGAAATTCCTTTGTAAAGTGTATTTAAAGAATGCTTTGAACATTATTTTTGTGTGTGGGGTAATATCATCGGGGTGGGACCCCGACTTCAGAAATTTTGTAATCACTTTTTCTTACATATATGAAGCAATGCTATTGAATATAAAATAAAGTCTTTAATGATATTTATGAAAACAAATTAGAAAAAAATATAATCAAATGGTATTAAAATCAATGATTTAGCATCTGTTTGTCTAGGTAAAGATCATGAAATTTTATTACTTTTTGATTAAAGAAGGAATTGATGTTAATGATGATATTATTATATTGTTGAATATTCTCTTCAAAACAAACAAGTTCCAAGACATATTATGTTTTTTGCATCAGAAATAGAAAATATTGAACTTGTGAAATATATTTTAGATAAAGGAATTGATATTAATACAAATAGAATTTAATTTAATAATTTGGAATTTATTTTAATGAGAATGGATAAACTTTACTTGAATTCATTATTCTCAAAACCGAAAAATATTTTATAAATTAAAGATACAATGTAATTGATTTCGCACATAAAGAACTCCTTATATTTTGTTTATTTTATATAAAATCATAAATATTCAAACAAGAAATAGCTGAATTGCCAATGTTTTAAAAAAGGATTAATTTTATGATGATGGAAACATCTTAGATAAATGAACGGCACACCAAATTAAAGCATAAATTCCGTTCTATAACATATATTCATTATGTTATTTAAAAGTGTGTTTATAATGTATTAAGGCTGTTTCTTTGATTGTCGTCTTAAAAAATCGATAGAAATATTTCAAAATTGGTTTGAAAAACGACAATAAAACAACAGGTTTTTAAAAGTTTAACCGTGAGATTTTAAACTTTTGAGATAGCCGATGTATAATTGGTGAAGGTCTATAGATATATTACAAGCTGAAAAATGAGGATCTTTCTTTTATTCAGCATTTCGATCATGATGAAACGATTTATAACCGATACAAAGCTTATTACACCTTATATCATTCAAAAAGAAATATTACAAATACAAACCCACGAAAACAAGAAAGCTATGACTTACAAATGTGATGGGGATGTATCAATTAATGAAATTATGAACAAAAAATTTCAAAGATTTCATAATAATTATAAAGTTTTGATAAACAAATTATTTTTAAATTTGATACCATATAATGAATCTACAATAGTTGTACATCAGAATTTTAATAACAAACGAAAAATTCCAAGAGCATATTTTTCAAACATTTTGGAAAAATACTTTGAAATTGATATATTTGTCAAAAATGGTATATTTGATAAAACATATAACAAATCTTATGAATATGTATATCCTATAAAACGTGAATTTTCACATTTTTTGATGATGCGAAACTACAACGAAGAAGGACCAAACATTTTGAATGTTTTACATCATTTAACCATCATTTTTTCAATTACATTTCCGGTTATTTATATCAAATTTTATCAGAAAAACACAATTTCAGTTCAGAAAATATTAACGACCAAATATACATTGAAAGTAAAAGATAAGAAAAAAACTGAAAATATTTTTGTTTATATTTTTGTTTTTGTTATATTCTTTATGAATTCTTATCAAATATATAATGAAAATACTTCAACACTTACAATCATAAATTCAAATGAATTTTATGAAATTTCTCAATATAAAAATATAACAAAATTTATAATTATCAGTGAAAATATTTATTCAATTCCAAGTAATTCATTTTCAGAATGGGCTTCAGTTGTTTCAGTTGATTTTGGTAACTCGGTATCAAATATTGGAGGTTATGTGCTTATGTCATGTTTTAATTTAGAAACGATTATAATTGGAGAAAATGTTACAACAATTGGTGATGGAGCATTTTCAATGTGTTCATCAATCAAAAACATTACAATTCCAAATTCAGTTACAACAATTGGAAGTTATGGATTTTCATTATGTTCTAATTTAATGATATTAACACTTGGATATGGAATAAGAAAAATTGGAAGATCAGGATTTGGGAATTGTTATAATCTTGAATGCATTTATTATTATGGATATTCAGAACCAGAAATTAGTGAAAATGCATTTTATAATGTATCAACAAGTGTTATCACATATCCAACATATGTAGGAAGTAAATTTGGACATTTAGATGTTGCCAAAGAAAACACGGAAGGAATATGCGAAACACTTCCAACACATTCATTTAGTCAATCGAATACATTTACAGCATCACTTCAAAGTGATATTTCATTTTCATTATCATTTTCATATACATTAACAATTACATTATCAATTACACATTCATTAACTATTTATGAAACAAAAACGAAAACATTTTCATTATATATCAATAATTCGACATTTTCATATATTGAAACAGAATTTATTTATTACAATTACACGATTGTTATTTATTCGACTTATTATAATTATTATTCCAATTTCTTTACAATGTTTTATACTTCCAATGAAAATTCACCAAATGGAATTACGACAAATGCTTTGATTGGAATTATTTGCGGATCATTTGCATTTGTTTTGATCATTGTTGGAATTGTTATATTTTTAGTGAAAAGTAATAATAAGAAAGAAAAATCGAATTCAAAGTTACAATTCAAGGACACGACAACGTCAAGTACAAAGCAAATCGAAGAAGTAAATAGTTTAGTTGAAGATATTGTGAAAGAAGATGAAGACAATTGGCTATGAATAAAATGTGTAATAATGAAAATTTTTTGATTTAATTTTTATAAAAAATTATGTGTTGTCATATAAAATAAAATGAAATCATATTAACGATAATATCATTTTGACTTTAAAATGTTAATTATATGAAGCAGCACTTCATGTGGCTATTAAGGAATTAGTAAAATTACTGTCAGAAAAAGAAGGGATTAATGTTAAAAAATAATCATTTTAATAATGTGGTATTTATTCTAATAATATTATTAAATATGAGACTGAACTTTATATAGCAGTAGCAAATAATATTGAAACTGTAAAATTACTTAAAGAAAAAGAGGGATTTGATATTAACACACAATATATTTATGATAAAAATTTGATATATATTTTAATAATTTTTGATATGTTTTAATGATTTGATATTCATTTTAATGATTTGGAATATGTTTTAATAATATAAAACAGCAGTAAAAGGTGATTATCTAATTTAAGGAAATTAAAAATTTTTTTTAAAAAAGACTTTAAACATCAAAAAATAAATATTTGTTTTTAATTTAATATAAATAAACTTATTTTTTAAATGAAAAATTATGATGAAATTTCAATAAGAAATTTTGAAAAATATATATTAACATTGAATCATTTTTGATCGTCGATTCAACGATAAAGGTGTGAAAAAATTTAAACGTACATCAACTATGGTGTATGGTGTTCTTCTTAGGGTTCAAAGCTCAATTAAGAATCAAAATGCACCAAACTGTATTTTACTTTTATCAGAAAAAACTACCATAGGTAGAAAGGGTCAGATTCGTCTTGATACATCAAAAACAAAAGAAATCTCAAAAATTCATTCAATCATCTACCATAAAATAATGAATTCTATGGAAATTTTTATCATTGAGGACAACAATTCGCTTAATGGAACTTTTGTTAATGGGAGAAAAATTCATCGTGTTCAAGTTTGTCATGGAGATGAAATTGTCTTTGGCGGAGGTTCAAATTTTAAAGTTGGTGATGTTGTTTTTTCAACTCAATCTTCTGAATGTCGTTATAAATTTTATGTTGTTCAACCACCAGTTCATTTTTGTCCAAACATTAAAATAAATGCATCACTTATGAGTTCTGGGATTGAAGAGCTATGTCCAATTTGTTATTGTCCTCTTATATCTTTTGAAAAATTGCCATGTAACCATCAATTTTGTCAAGATTGTCTTCACAAATGGGCAAAATCATGTATTAAATCTCTTCGTCCTTGTGTGTGTCCTTTGTGTAGATCACCATTTTCTTATTCTGAGCTCTCACCAGAGGAAGGTATAATCAAATCAAATTCGATAGAAGTATATTCAATTGAAAGTTTTCTTGAAACAATTGGAGTAAGAAGCTGCAAAATTGTAAAAGCTGTGAACATATTCAAATTATGGGATGAAAAACACAACAAATGGTTTTGGAAAATATATGAAAAGGTGAAGAACAATGAATTAAGAAGATATATATTTTTACACCTGACAAAAGCAAATGTTTATCATGTCATGAAAGCTGATGTTAATTCCTTAGAAAACGCTATATCGAATCTCAATGGAATACCAAAAACATCAAAAGACGAAATGATAACAGAAGTAATGACAAGAATATTCTATCTCCTAAGTCCTGAAAAGAAAAGACTTTATAACCCGAAAAAATGTTTGTAATTAATTAAATATAATAAAACATGTTTCACTTTCTTAATATGAAAATTAATTATTCTCATTTAATCTTTAAACAGTTTAAGCTTAAATACTTATTTTAATCATGTTTTTATTAAAATTTTCAAGCAAAATACATATTCTTTAATAAAAAATTTTTGGCTTCTTTCATCTGATTGTTTGAACTTCTGGTTTTTAAAAGAAAAAACTTAGAAAACCAACTTGTTATTTGTTTCAAAAAGGTTGATCTAAGAAAAGTTTGATGATTCATCAGATGTAATATTACTAGTATCACACTGTTGGAGATGCACAATAACCCTAGGCTTTATGTCTAACGTTTTAGTGTTTGTGAAGATAAAAGATTTTTTCCCCTTTTGTTTTTTAATAGATTTATTTTGATCTTTTGTGTTTTTCGTTTTTACCACTCCACTGCTATTGGGCTTTGGTTTTTTCTTTAAAATTTTCTCTTCTTCAATAAAAGATTTTTGTCTTTGAATAATAATATCTGGAATTTGTTTTTCTTCACTTTGTTTTTTCCCACTACTAATTTTATGTTTTTGTACCGGTTTTAATGGTTTGCGATAATTCCAATAAGAATCTCTGTATTCTGTTGTATAAAAATTGCTCATTATGATTCAAACGGTTTCTATAGATGGGGTACCCCACTCTATACGGAGGTTTTTTCGGTTTGGCCGGCCTTTACCAATGTCGAAACCTGCTGTTGAAGCAAAGCAACAAACAACAAAGAAAACAAAGGAAGAAGCTTATGTTGGTCCAACCAAGGCACAAAACGAGATTGCCCTTGGCGTTGCTCACATTTATGCAACAAAAAATGATACTTTCATCCACGTTACAGATCTCTCAGGTGCCGAAACACTTGTCAAGGTAACAGGTGGTATGGTTGTTAAAGCTCAACGTGATCAATCTACACCATATGCTGCTATGCTTGCTGCTCAAATGGTAGCTGCACGTCTCAAGACAATGGGTATTGATGGACTTCACATTAAATTCTCTGGTAAGGGTGGTTCATCACGTCGTCTCCCAGCCCAAGGTGCTCAAAGCGCTCTTCGTGCATTAGCTCGTGCTGGACTCAAGATTGGCCGTATCGAAGATGTTACTCCACTCCCACACGATTCTACACGCCGCAAGGGTGGTCGTCGTGGACGTAGGCTTTAAATCATTAAAATTTCAATATTCAAATATCAATATTTACTTATGTTGACTTTTCATTATTTTAGAGAAATGATACGATACCTATGCATTAAAAGTTTTTAAAAATCAATTTCTCCTGATTCCAAATCAAATGAAAATCTCTATTAAATTCCGTTTGTAAATCCAAAAGCATAAAAAGCGCTTTGGCTCTAAAGCTTGTGTACTTCTTATTTCAGTTTAAATCAATCACATTTTTTACTTAATACGAATTTGTCATCTTAAATGCATTTAACAATTCCGTTATATCCTTCTTTGAGTTTGCTAACATTGAAAAGGGTACCAAGCCTATCTTTCCATTATTCCATGATACCATGGATTCGTTTTCTCCATTGATAAGTGCATGTACTGCTTTATTACCCATTTCTGTACCAAGAATTCTGTCGAATGCCGATGGAGATCCTCCTCTCTGTACGTATCCTAGGATTGTTTCTCTTATTGCAACATCATTTTCTCCATAGTGATCACTCAGATAATTATTTAGAGCCTTGATACCCGGTTTCCATCCGGACGATATGATACAAAGGCATTGTGTTTTACCAAGTTTCGTTGTCTTATCAATGACATCTGCAATTTTCTTTAATTCGTTTTCATCTGATATTGAGTCTTCTGGCGTGAGACAGACCTCACAACCAGACACAATAGCAGACCTTAGTGCAAGAGAACCTGTGTGACTTCCTTCTACCTCGATTAGGAAACTTCGATTTTTTGATGAGTCACAACTTCGAATATGGTCGATGCATGCCATAATGTTATTCACTGCTGAGTCAACGCCTAGTGAAATTTCTGTACATGGAATGCTGTCTTGAAGATCTGATGGAATTCCAATAACATGAATTCCATTATCAATCAATTTCTGTACTTTTTGGAAAGACTCTTGGCCACCAATGACAACAATGCCATCAATAGATCTTTTGTTTAAGTTTGCCAATATTTGATGAAAATTTTTATCAATTTCATCTTTTGGATTTGTAGATCCAAGAAGGCAACCTGACTTTCCAATAATACCACTTACAGATCTGCTTGTGATTGGATGAATACGATCTTCAAGAAGACCACGAAATCCCCATTCAACACCGTATATTTTTATTCCTTGGCCAATAGCACTTCTAACAACTGATCTGATAGCTCCATTTATTCCACAATTGTCATTTCCACTTGAAAGAACAGCAATGCTTTTCATTCAGAATAGAAATGACCAGTCATCTCACAAAAAGTAAATTTTATACATTCAAAATTTTGCCAACGGCTTTGAAAAAAAATTTTGGGTACAACTTTTTACATCACTCTTTACCTTTTGATCTGTTATCAACCAAAATAAAACATTAAAATGACCTTATACTTCAAAAATTTCCACTTTTTGTCTATTAAGTCAAAAGTGTTAAGAAATTCTTTTACTGATTCATAAACAAAGTATGATTAAATTTCATCATCTTAAAAGTAAAAAAATATTATTTCCTTTTTATGCATTTGATAAATTAGTATGATTTACGCAGCGTTTCTTGTAAATAATAAAACCTGCGATAAGTAAAATTATTACTAAAATTACTACACATACTATTATTATAACAAAATTATTCGTTTTTTTAGTTTCTTCTAAAACAAATGTTTTGTCTTCCATTTGCTTTCCCCTTAGAATATATGGTATATTGTTAAAATCGAATAAATTTTTGCTTTTTGGTGATGTTGTAATATTTAATTTCAATTTAGAATCACTCCAACTATTTGGACTAAATTGAATAAAAGATAATGGAAGAGCTAAAGAATCAAGATAATCTTCTAAATGTAAATATAAAACAAAATCATCAGGGTTTAAATAATTTGAGGAAATACTCGTCATTGGGTCATCAAAATGCATTTCTATTGATGATTCTTCTTTGCAATTATTAACTAAGGTCAATTGTGGGCTATTATGACTGAAATATGGATTTATTATGATTCCAATATTATCTTTATATTTTATAGAATACGAATCGACTTCAAAATGTTCTTCATCAATTTTAATTTCTTGTACAAGATGAAAATTAATTTGCTTTTTAACAGCTTGTATCTTTTTCTCATATCCTGGGTAAACAATTGCACGATTTGCTATAACGTTACCACTTTCAAATGATTTAATGATAATTGTATCTGCTTTAAAATCCCCATCAAAAATAACATGCGCTTCAAAACCAATAACTGGAATTTTCTTTGATACATCTCCTCCTTTTACATATAATTTTTTGACATTTTCTGTTGTAGCAATAGCAAGCATTGGACATGAAATAAATGAAAGATCTAATTTATAATTATCTTGAGTAATTATAATTGTTGCTGATTCGACATTCTTTAATTCATTAGAAAGTGTACTAATATCTTCAAATTCCTTACAAAAAATCGAATTTTTTAAATTTTCAATGATTTCATAAGCTTTTTCACAATTCGAATCTTTTCTTTTTTGGGTACATTTATTAAAATATATTTGAGCAGGTATATGTAATGTTGCCAAGCAAAGTACTTTATTACCGTAATATATTGTTTTATGCCTTGGTTGAAGGCAGAAAATTGATGAGATAAGAAGAACAATCATCAACCAAAAACAAAATGATGAACTAAATTTTTAAAACATGACTAAAAAAATATCATAAAAACAAAATCACAAAAACATTGAATCGAAGTATAATAAATTTTTCGTTTATTAGAAAATTCTATTAAAAAAAAAAGTTAAAACTTCAACATACACTATAGAAATTCATCCTTTTTTTTTCACAAATCAAATTTTTTAACTAAAAAAAATTTAAAATTTCGGGTTCATCCAAAATTGACTGTTTTTAGAATTAGCTTCATCCATATGGATTTCACCGATAGTAATAATTTCATTAACACCATTTAAAACATTAAGTAAAAGTTTTGAATGATGGAAAATGATTTGTGAAATTGTATTAAACGGTCTATCTTTCAGGAAGCTTTTTGGCAAACAATTAAAAGTTTTTTGTTTCCTTTGTAATAAATCGATACAAACGAGATCATTACAACCACTAACACTAAATGCACAAATTTGGGCTTTATCATGAACTTTAAATGTAACAATTTTTGTTTCTTTATGGTACACAAGTGACGAAGTTTCTTTATTATTGCCTACCTTCTCATATAAATAAATACCATTTTCATAACATACCACAAATGATAGTTTCCCATCAGAACAATTAAATATTTTAAAATCAAATGGATTATTTTTAACTTCGTTAATATCAAATTTATGTAGAATAGTTCTATCACCTTTTCTAAAATCGAATGTTTCAAGTTGACTTCTTGAGCACACACAAATAATATCCGAAGTTACATATGAAGAAGAAATTATTTCACCAAAATCAATTTGTGTTTCTAATTTTTCTTGCATGTCTAAATCATATATAGTTAAATGAGTCGAATTCTTTTCATATAATAACATTGTTTTGCCGATTGAATCGGCTTCAATTATTAAGTTTTCATTATTAGTTACATTTAAATTAAAAGCAGCGCGAATAATGAAACCTTCATATGAATATATAATACATTGATTTTTTTCATTTAATGTTATTATTAATGGATATGAATAATTATCAATGTAATAAATACGTTTTATGATACAATTAGAGATGTTTTTACAATCTATATAATTATTTCCCCAACTTTTTATATTAATATTTCCTTTTTTATCACAAAAACCAAAATTATCATTAGGCAACAGTACAAAATTTGATGTAATTTCATACGAATGAGTATATATAGAGATAATGCCTAATGAATTTTCTGGAAATTGGATCTTTTTTGGTTTTCTTTTTATGCAATTATCATTAACTTTATGTATAACATAACGTGACATTTGTTTTTCAGGTGATTTTAATATTTCATAAATTGGTGATAATATTAATGACATGTAATCTTGAATTAACTCTGTTGAAAATGGTGTAACATTTCTTATTTCTATAGCTTTTTTTGATATAAATGGATATGGATCATTGCATAACTTATCATATGTTTTTTTGATCTCATTTCCTAAACCTGTTTTAATATTTTCGTTTCCTAATTCTGTTTCTTTATTTTCATTTCCTAATTCTGTTTCTTTATTTTCATTTCCTAATTCTGTTTCTTTATTTTCATTTCCTAATTCTGTTTCTTTATTTTCATTTCCTAATTCTGTTTTATTATTTTCATTTCCTAATTCTGTTTCTTTATTTTCATTTCCTAATTCTGTTTTGTTTTCATTTCCGAATTCTGTTTTATTGTTTTCATTTCCTAACTCTGTTTTATTATTTTCGTTTCCTAATTCTGTTTCTTTATTTTCATTTCCTAATTCTGCAATATGTTTAGAATAATAATATGAAATAGCGGATAATATTTGGTAACGTATCATATAATTTGCTTCATCAATTTTTGATATTATGTATTTAAGAATAATAAATTGTATTTCAGTATCAGAAAAATTAACTAAAAATTGTGTTAAACAATATATAATTGCAACTCTTAATTCAATATTTTTTTCTTTATATAATTCCGAAAGTTTCGTATATAAATCATTTATTATATTTTCATCATTTATTGATGTAGCTAATATCGAAATCAATAAAATTAACCAAATTTTAGTATTTATATTTTGTTTTTCGTCCAAAACATTTAATATATTGAACCAATTTAATTTTAAAGTTTTAAATATATTTAAATAGTTTATTGATTTATACAATAAAACCACTACAAATATAATTGGTATTGGTGATATTTGTTGTTTATGATCATCATTAAATGATCGCAATATTAAATCATCAAAAAATTTCATCGGTACAAAAATTTTTAAATTCGAAAGTGAATCTTGATAACAAAAAAATTTAATTAAACAAAATAATAATGAATTAATATGTATACATTCCGATGTTCTTTTTTGTAATAACATAAATAACATTTGTGGAATTGGAAAACTTAATGAAGCAACTAATGTATCATTTGAACGATCGATATATATTGCTAATGCATCACATATCTCTTTAATTGGTGGTGATTTTAATGATAACATTGATGATATATATGAAATATGTGGAAAAAAATTGTTTTTTTGTTGAGTTGATGTAATTTCTAATTTTGTTTTAAAAGAAGTTAAAATGTCTTGAAGAAATTGTGAAAAAGAAATAACTGGATTTTTCGGTTGTTGAACTCGAAATAATTCTGCGTCAAGTCTTAAATCAAATGTTTTCCATAAATTATGTGTAGTAATTGATTGAAGAATATTTTTTGGTATTTCTGGATAACAAATTGGGGTGACCCCAAAAGACGATAGAATTCTGTACGCTAAGAAAAAGTTGGACGTGATGCGTGCGATGTTTCTGTCCTTATAAAAAAATTGGAAAAAAAGATCTTTATCCATAACTTCATATGCAATGGCTTCAACTGTATTCTTTAATAGGATTTGTATGTCTGCAAAAATTTCATCAAACGGAATTTCTTCAGAAGTATCAATATCTTCAACATAAAGTGGTGTAAGAAATGTTAATGGGCCATTTTTAAAACTTACGTAACGGCGAGAATGCCATAGTAAGGCCATTCGACCTGGTGAAATTAAACAACTTGTAAAAATATCATTTGGTAAATATGATGTACGTGGCATTACTTCATTTGGAGAACAAGAAAAAAAAGCAAAGGTATCAACATTCAATAGATCTTTAAAATCAGAATAAAATTTACCTGATTTATCAAAATCCAAAATAAAAGATGAACACTTTTGCAAATCACGATCTCTTAGAACGTAACGCAGTGATTTTTTTTCATTTTGATTGATTTCCCCACAGGTAAAATAATAAAATTGAATACGCTGATTTGGGTGTATTACTTTGGATTTTGGAATCGCTTTTTCCCAACCTGGTTTTGGGTTAAAAAGCATATGTGGTCTATTCACTTTAGGAAATGTTAATTTGAAGATTGAGGATATCTTATCATGAATTAAAGAAGGTTCATCAAATGAATCTTCTAAGTTATTCCAAAAGCAAACAGAGTTATGCAATTGATCCTGAGTTTCATTGAAAACAGATATTGGAATAGAAATAATAAAAAAACAATTAACTGTTATTGTGGGTTCTGGAAATTTTATTTGTTGTCTGTCTTTTACTTCTTCATTTTGGTGTCTATCAAACCAATTATCGAAAAGAGGTTCATTTGCTAACAAGGGTTTACCAGATTGATTTCGATTCATTTTAAAATCCATTTTCTCGTTAACAGGAAATGTTATGTGAAATTGTGAATAATGAAAAAAATGAAACAAATTTTTCCTTTTAACTCAGATTAAAAATGATACTTACAAAAAAAATGAATTTTATGTTGACGTGATCCATTCAAAAAAATTCAATCACCAATTGTTTAATGATTTACTTCTTGTGTTTAGCAGCCTCTTTAGCCTTGATTGATGCTCTCCATGCTTTATGGGCTTGTTGCTTAGCCTTGAAGAGTTCTGTCTTCTTTTCTTCTTCTTTGATTACGCGCCATGTAACCTTCTGATCAACCTTTGGAAGAGCGAAAAGAGAAGGAATAGATTCACCAGCTGGAAGCTTTTCAGTCTTTGTGTGTACACGAACCATCTTGGCCTTATAAGCCTTAAGACGTTCAATGTTGGCTTGCTTGATTTCGTCCTTTGTATGAACACGGAACTTATCCATGGCAATACCCATGAATCTGGCACGTGATGGTTCAAATCCGGCAGCTTTAACTTCCTCAACTGTGAATCCACGGCCAAGCCTTACCTTGCGGTTGTAACGAACTGTTGGGCAATGAACGAGTGGGCGAAGTGGACCTTCGACTGGGCGTGGTGCGATTTTCTTTGCACGAATTGCTCTTGCGATTTGACGCCTCTTCTTACGAGCTGGGTCATCGAAATAGAATTTAATGCGGCGGAACCAGTCCTTACGAAGGTGATCATTTGGAACGCGATTATTTTTGCAAACCATTCTTGAGAGAAAAAGGAAGGACCAAACCGTTTAAACCGTTTAATGGGGCATCCCAATTTTGTTCTAAATGTCTTTTGTTACTGTAGCTGAAATGGTTAAAGCTGAACAACGTGCAATAAAGCAATTACTAATTCCTAGTAAAGTACTTATGCTAAATGCTGGGAAAAGTGTGGCTGAATTTATTTTGGATAATTATTCGAAATCAAAAAAAATTGGTATTGCTGTTGGATATGGAAATAATGGTGGCGATGGATTTGTTTCTGCATTATATTTGAATAAGTATGAAAAAGATGTTAAAATAGTTTCTTTGGGAAATAAACTAACATTTTCACCAGATGCTAACTTATATTTATCTAAATGTCAAGAGGAAAATATAAACATTACATTTCCAAGTGGCAAGGAAATACAACAAAATACATATTTTAAGGATTGTGACCTAATTGTTGATGCATTACTTGGAACGGGATTCCAAGGTGAAATGAGGAAGCCAATAGCCTCATTAATCAAAAGTATTCCACATGATGTACCAATAGTTTCTGTCGATATTCCATCAGGTTTAAATGGTACAACAGGAAAAGCAGACAAAAATTGCATCGTTGCAAATCAAACAATTACATTTGCTCGGCCAAAAATCGGAATGAAAAATAATGAAAAATACACAGGAAAATTAATTGTTACTGAGATTGGTATTCCGCCAATTTGTTTTGATGACAATGAATGGAACAAACTTACAAATAATTAAATTAAATTTTTCGCATTATTACAACTAAAATTCGGAATTTGTGAACTTTAATTAAGAATTTGAGTTGATTTAGTGACTTGTGATATGAAAAGATAAAATGCTTCAACAAAAAAATCTTTAGGCGCGTTTATATTTCGTGAAATTCAAAATTTAAAATAGAAATATCTCTAAAACTGTATAAGAGATTTAATTTGATAATTTATTGCAATAATTTTTAAAATCAAAACTGCAAAATTTAGATAACATTTTACTCAATGAAATTTCTATTGATTAAAAAATAAAAGAATTTTAAATAGTTTAATATTTATTTTTTGTTTTTTTGCTTTTATTTTTTATCATCTATTTTAAAAAGATTTTATATCTGTAATGGAATTGCATTATTATCGTAAAGCAATTCAGGAATCTCAACCATCTTGTTCATTTGGCTAATGTCATATATAATCCATTCTGGAATTATAATTCGACGTTTCTTCATGTCACTTTTTGTCAGCGGTTTGAAACGATACGTTTTGGTTGTGAGGTCGCCGAAAAATGCAATTGTTGCACCAAAATTACCAATTCCACAGTAATCGGTATTGCTAAAGACGGTTATACAACGCTTTAGCGGCGTATCATAGCCATCAATGCATGATTCATGTGATCGAATCATTAGATCAAGATTGTTGTTATCAAGAAATAGATCAAGTTTCTCTTGGTTGAAGAAATATCCTGAGCCTCTGTCGCTTTTTTGGAATCCATTTGAACAGATTAATGGATCACTCCATACTAAATCGTTTGCAATGTCATTGTTTGCTGATATGCTAGGCTTGGGGATTGTAAGGATTTCATTGACGTCGGTAAGGTGTGGAGATATTCCGCCATGAACGCAAAAACATTTGTCATTGATTATTGCAGCGAATGGTAAATGCATAAAAGATTTGATTATCTTTCTATAAATATAAGGAGTTGTTTTTCTAAGGCATTCTTGCTTAAAACCATAAAATGAAGATATTGTTTCGCATTCATGATTTCCACGTATCATATAAATGTTCTGTGGGAAAAGAATCTTAAGGCAATATAATAAGATAATAACTTCGAGGGAATTTTGTCCTCGATCAACATAATCACCCAAAAATAGGTAATTTGTTTGGGAAGGGTAACCATGTTGTCCTAATATACGAAGGAGATCATCGACGTTACCGTGTATATCTCCAACCACCATAAAGTCGCCTTTGATATTTAATAAAGACGGCTCAGATGCGAAAATATTTTTTGCCTCTTTAACTATCAATTCTAGTTGCTCTTCTGTTGACACGATCTGTGTATTTTTCATTCTCGCAACAAGAATTGAAAAGATTGTCGAGTAAAGAGTGTGTTGGCGCATCTTCCGTTTTGAAATATTTCAATTGTTTTCTATGAAAATTTCAAATTTAAATGTCACTTTCGAAGGGCCAAATTTTTGTGTGTAAACACTTCAATTATTTTTATCACATATTCAAATAAAGATTTTGTGAATTTTGGTCCAAAGCTTGATGCCCTTGTCTCATCGGGGAAACCTTAATTTTTGTAAACTTTCCCACATAAAAATGATAAGTTTTGTTTTTAACAAATCTATGTATTAGAATGTTTAGTGTCTTTCTATTTTATTTAAATGTTTTAGACTTCGAAATGATTCCAAAAAAAGAAAAAAAAGTTTTCAAAAAACCTTTTCTTTTCGAAAGCATGTAATTAACAAAAATGTTAAAATGAGTATTTTAAATCAAGAAGTCTTTAAAACTCGAAAAACACAATCCAAAATTTTTTTATGCGTGAACTTGTTTGTCAAGATAATTTGGGGTGCCCTGAATGATCCGTTATCTTTGAAGAACGTTTGTTCAATGCAAATCAAAGAACATTGGAAAGTTGTTCACACAATTCATGAACAAAACATTCCAGTTTATGCAGTTGCAATTAAACCTGAAGAAAAGCAACTTCTTGCATCTGATGGAGCTCGACTTAATATATATGATCTTACAAATGGAACATTAATTGCAAATCCAAAGAGACATAGAAATGTAATCTATGCTATTGCATGCTCAACTCATGATCCATACTTTGCTACTGCAGGCACAGATGATACAGTTATAATTTGGAATTCAAAAGAAAATAAAGGAATTGTCAAATTTACAATAACTGGATCAGCATCTTCCCTATCATTTAGTCCTACAGCTCCCAAACTTCTTGCTTGTGCAGGGACTGAAATTTCTCTTTGGCATCCACAAATCAAACAAGTTGTTCCAATATCTACATCATCCAAAATTTTATGTTCTGCTTGGTCACCAGATGGGAAAACATATGCCATTGGACATATTAATGGTACAATCTCAGTTCGAAATGTTGAAAATTCACAAGAAATTTATACATATCATTTACAAGTTCCAGTATTTGCATGTGCATGGTCAAATGAATTACTTCTTGCTGGCGATTGGGATAACAAACTTACAGTACATAAACCACGTGAATCACAGTTAGTATGTACACAAAATATATCTGCCCAACCATCAACAATGATTAATTTCCAATCAAACTTATTGGTAACTGATATAGCTGGGAAAGTTACTTTGTATAATGATGATGGACAATTATTATCTGAAGTTCTTGATACAAAAGAATGGATTTGGTCAGCATCAGTTAGTAGTTCTGATGGATATTTAGCATTAGGCCTTGATAATGGAACTTTAGCAGTTTATTCTCTTGGTATGAAACCAGTTTATTCATTATTTAATTCTTCATTTGCAATTCGAACAGAACTTACTAAAATTCAACTTAGAATTCTTGAAACAGATCTTGTTGAAGATGTCGAATTTATTAAACCTGTTCAAGGTGTAGCAGTTACAGATCATCAAGTTGCAGTTCGCTTTTCAGACGAAGTTTCAGCATATGAATTCGACGATATAAACGGGCACCTCGAATTGACTAAGATCGGGCGGTTTGACACAAATTTCAATTGTACAAAATTCTTTGTGTTTTCTGGCACTTTTCTGTTTGTCTTTGAAAAAAGCATCAAAATCTTCACACAAGCCGGCGCATTCCAGCGTGAATTTAACTTCAGCTCAACGATAAACGACGCTGCTATCTGTTCCACAGTCTTAGGGATGGAAGGGATTGTCGCCGGTTTTGAAGATGGACAAATTGTCCAATTATTCGTCAACCATCGATTCCCACACGTCATAGTCCGACACGACAAACCGATCCGGTCAATAGGTATATCTCGTATGAAGACCAAAATTTATGTGATCGATTCTGAACATCGATGTTGTGTCTACGACGCTATTAGCTCAGCCTTACTATACATAGAAGAAAACGTAAACGAAGCAGCATGGAATGATTTATGTGATGACTTAATCGCATTTAGTGATGGCGAACGAATCAATGTCAAACCTTATGACCTACAACGCGTTACCACCAAATTTAAAGGCCATTTAATACGCTTTTCAGGGTTAACATGTTATACGATCAACAACTCGACATTATCGGAAATCGATATATCATTATCAACAGTTGTTAAATCATTATCACGAAATGGGGACTTTGTACGCGCATATGAATTAGCCACATTCGGATCAACAGAAGAATCATGGAATGAATTAGCTAACGCAGCATTACGTTCACGATTTATATCGATTGCGATTAAATCTGCTTCGCATTCACGTAATTATAAGTTATTACAATTCATTGATAATATGTCACAACTTTTAACCGATACCAAATTTACACAAGATCATTTAAACGCTGAAATTGATGCGTATACAAATAACTTTGATTCTGCAGCACGTATTTGGATGCATTTAGGCGAGAACGAAAGAGCAGTACAAATGTATTTCGATTTACGACAATTTGATAAATTAAAACAATTTTTGTCTGGCGAAAGAATGAAAAAGTTTGCATTAACACAAGCAGAATCATTCCAATCTATGGGTGATTTAGAGTTAGCAGCCGAACTTTATATAATTGGTGGCGAGTCATTAAAAGCTGTTAAATTATTAAATGAAGCAAAATTAATTGAACCATTGATAAAGATATCGAAGAAAATCGAGCCAACTGAAACAGAAGCATTACAATATGCAGCGGATGCGCTAATGAAACATGACTTAGTTAAAGAAGCAACTGATTTATTAGCTCAACTTGATGATGTTAGTTCATTAGCTAAAGTTCGAGTATATACAAAAGATTGGGATGAAGCTTTATCATTAGCTAAAATGCATCCATCACTTTTGCCAGAAGTATTTCTACCTTTTGCTCGACATTTGTTTGAAAACGAACAATACTTCGAATCTCTCGTAAGCTTTTTTATAGCAGGTCGAGTGGATGAAGCATTGAAATATCTGAAGATTTTGCTATCAAACGCCATCAAAATGAACCGCTACGATAACGTGGCATTCTTTTTGTATGGAAGGAGTTTGGGATTGGCATCAATCTCTGAGTCACCTGAAGAAGGTGAGCTAATTGTAGAAAGCGGAATGCAACTTGCGAAGGCTTACAGCGCTTTCGGTAGGTTGAAAGAAGATTTAAATTCTCCATTTACTATTAATGAAAGAGGATCTTCTTTTTATTTAAGTAGATTCGTGGTGGCTTACATTAATAGTATTAGGAAAGGAGAATTTAAAGATAAATATTTACATTCGTTGAGTGATGAATTAATTTCCGGAATTTCATACTCAGAAGCTTTGTTTTCTTTGCTGAATGAAAGCGAAAACATGGGTGAATACAGGTTAATGAAGTGGTGCGCTGAACAATTGGCTCTTTATGTCGTACCACCTGCTGTCCAAGAGGCTGTTGACTTTGCGATTTTGAGAACTTCCGGTTTGAATGACGATGAAGAGACTGAATTTTGTGAACGATGCGGTAGCCGTTTATTTTCATCGTCTGATGGACCGTTATTATGGTGCAGTGAATGTAAGTGCCCTATCGTTTTTAGCAGTTATTCATTCAAAGTAATTCAATTGGTGCCGGTCAAAATTAACGGTCTCGAGGAAAGTGAAATTGAAACGATACTAAAAAGTGACCCGCCAATTGATGGAACAAATGTAGATGTGGGTGATATAATTGACCCTTCAAGAGCTGTGGATGGAGAAGAATGTCCAGTAGTAGGAGCTGACAATTTAAAGAAAATTGAGCCCAGTTCGATAATTACATGCAAGTGGAAAAGCAATGCAAAGGTTAAAAATTCGTATATCTTGAACCCATTGTTGGAGTCGGTACACAGATGTAGAGGCTGTAACTCGATCTTCAATGATGAAGATTTCGAATTGACATTTTTGGAGAATGGATGCTGTCCAATCTGCAAGACGCCACTGGACTACGAAACTGAAGGAGAGTTCTCAGATACCATTGACTCATATTCGGACTTGTTGAAGCAGTTACGAAGTTTTGCTGATTCCGTACCGATCGATTTCTAAATGTAATAATGATAAATTTATGAAATATATTAAACGAGAATATAACTTTTATATAAATGTTTCAGACATTTTGGAAAATTTACCACATTTTGGCTTTAAAGAGATTTGCAAATGCTCAAAACATGAATTTTCAGGAAGGGTGGAGCATCGATAGCAATTATTCCTACTTCAGTAATCAAAGCACATGGCTGCCAGCAATAACTCAGTGGAAGTGGCTAAAGCCGGCACATACACAAGTAAAAGAATTAAATTTCTGATAATTGCAATCAGAAATATCCAATACTTAAAACCAGAATTAAGTCAAGACGAGAATTTTTATTGCTTAGCAAAGGCTTAACTTACCGCAAACGTTAAGCTTTGAGAGTCCGTCAGCGAGCCAGCTGATAACATTTGGAAGGTACTTGTTAACGATTGATGAGCAGATACCTTGTCCAGCAGCTGGTACCTTGTTGCAAAGCTTAGCTGCTTGTGCGGCGACTTGTGATGTGATGGATGTGTCCTTTAAGATTGTGACGATGCCGCCAACGACTGTCTTGCAGACGTCACATGCAACACCGTTGTCGAGTCCTTCTGGGATTGGGATAACAATGATTTCGTCATCGTCTTCTTCTTCAATGTCGAAGTCGAGTTCGATGTCGTTACCCTTGCAGTAGCCGAGCTTGGAGCAGATCTTGGATTGTGAAAGCTTCTGGCTGAGCCAGCTCATGATTGGGCCGACGGAAACCTTGACGATTGTCTTGCAGAGAGCAGCGCCAACACCACCGCTGATTAAACCGCATGCAGCTGTAGCGGCAGCCTTAACGACGGCTTGGACAATACTGTTACCCATAGCAGCTGAGACGAAACCAACAGCCTTCTTGCAGATGGCGCAGTTGTCAGCGTTGGAAAGGCCAATTGGAAGTTCGATTTCGGTAACATAGTCATCATCGTCCATTTCGAGGTAAAGTTCGAGATATGCATCATCATTTTCATCATCATTGGATGAGCAGATGTTGAGCTTAACACAGACTTCGGAGGTGCTGAGACCAGAGATGAGGTAATCGACAAGCTTTGGAATGTACTTAGAAACAAGTGAGTTGCAGAAGTCACGACCAATCTTTGGTAATTTGGCACAGAGCTTTTGGGCTTGTTCAAGAACTTTGGATTCAACTTGTGTTTCAGTGAGGATTTGAGCAACTGTTGAAGCAAGGTGCTTGCAGATGGAGCAACCGATTCCGTTTTCAAGACCTTCTGGGATTTCGATGTATTCGATTTCATCATTATTGGACTTGCAAAGACCGATCTTGTCGCAAATGGAAGCTTTAGAAATACCACTTACAATAAAGGAGATAACATCTGGAAGATAATCACTGACGATTTTCTTGCAAAGGTTTTGAGCGAAGGTGCTAGAGAATTTTTGGCAAAGTTCGATTGCTAATTGAGCAATTGCTGTTTGAACCTTAGCATTGTCCATGATATCGGTTATTCCTGTAATAACATTCTTGCAAATTGAGCATGCATCAGCATTTGAAAGGCCTTCTGGGATTTGAATTGGTTCAAGTTCCGAGTAACTTAATGTGCTAATCAAGAGAAGAGCAAACATATATATGACTTATGATCTAACGTTGTCATTTGACAAAGAATTGACAAGCCAATGCTGTCATTTGACATTTGTGGGTTATCATGAACTTTTTGTGATTGAAACCCGGCAATTGCCACAGAAATTTTGTAAACAAAAATTGAAAGTATATTTGGTTGTCAACTGTAGTGTTGCACTAAATTTTGCAATCGTTAAACGTTCAATAAAAAAGGAAAACTAAATTCTCGAAAGAAAAACAATAGACAGAAGCTGTTTTCTGTTAACTTAATATGCCTTTTACATCTAGATAAAATCCATACATAAAAACATGATTCAAATGTAATTAACCATACCATATCAAAAACCCAATTCATTTTATGTATGTGAAATACAGGTAACTTCTCATGTTTTTACGCGTTCATAATGAAATTTTGCAATAACGATATTATAATATTTTGTGAACTGTCTCCAAAAAGCACGACACAACGATACATTCCTTTTGAAAAAGTTCTATCGTGTTTTACAAGAAAGCTCGAAAGATTTTAATGTTAATTATTTAACAATGGCTGTCAATTTGCGTACGGTTTTGGCCCCTCTTTCATGTCAGGCAAAGCCGAAGCAGCAGCAAAAGCAGCCGAACAAGGCCAAAAAAAGCAAATCAAGAAGACAAGGAATTTCAAGAAGTTCCAAAAGCCAAAGGCTTCTATTCCAGCAAAGAAGCCACAATATGAACATAAAGCAGTTCAACCAGTATCATTGAAGCGCAATGATTACAAGATCATCAAAGGTCCAGTTACATCAGATAAAGCATCACGCAAGCTTGAAGATGAAAACACAATGACCTTCTATGTTGATATCCGTGCCAAGAAGCCAGAAATTGCCGCTGCCATCAATCGTCTTTATCATGTCAAGCCAGTTAGCGTCAAGACACTCATCACACCCAAGTTCCTCAAGAAGGCATATGTTCGTCTTCCAGAAGAAGTTGAAGCAATGAATCTTGCAAACGAAATGGCATAAACAGTCTTATCATTTATTTAACTTTATCTAATCATTTTTAATTTCCCTATAGAACTGTTCCAACCTTATCTTTGTCTTCTTAGAGACTTTATCTCGAAAGTCTTCGATTTTCTTCATTTCGGTTGCCGACGGTTTTAACGCAAACGATACGATCCAAACCGTAACCGCTACAATTAGAACCAAGTACAGTTGGGAAGAAAACTTGATACGACGCGAATTAAAAGCTGTAAAGAAATATCCAATTGCAATTCCGGTTAAAACAGAAGAGAAAATGAAGAACTTCTTCCTTTTCCTCATTACTATTATAGCAACTTCTGTGGCACGAGTAATGGCATTTAAGTCATTGGAAAGCTGGGAAAGATTGGATTGAACTGTATTATCAACTGCTTTTTCGATGATCTCGCAAATATAATCAAGTGAGTTCGAGGTTTCATTTGAATCTTCCAAATCATCGTCATCACCAATACCATCTTCGTTGCTTTTCATCTTTTTGAGATCTTTTTGCGGGAGGTGAAATGGACGAACATCAATTGTAACTTTGGAAACTTTGTTTGTGAGTGTTTGGGCTATTGATGCAACGATCCTGTTCCGTTCGTTTGAGTCTATTGAGTCTGATTTAGAAAGGAAGAAATGAATTTTATTCCGACATTCGATATGCGATTTTTCTACAAAATCAAGAAGAGGCTCTGAAAAGGCTTGGCCAATTGGGTCATTAAACACAAAAATGAGATTGGCATGACGTGAAAGATTCAACAAGATTTGTTCACTATCATAAGCAAGCCGAGATTTGTCTGGAATAAGACCAGGTGTGTCAATAAAAGTAACAAGAGATGATCTTTCTTTCACAGGAAGTCGTTTTTCTGTTTGGAGATTTTCAACAAAATTTGGAATATCTTTGTATGCTTCAAGAAAATCAAAAACTTTTATAGTAGTATTTCCATCAAGTGTTTGCCTTTTTCTCCCTGTTGTGATAAATGTGATTTTGCTGGTTTCAATTGCTGCTGAAACTTTCTGAATATTATCACCAAAAAACCAGTTGACAAAGCTTGACTTCCCAGTGGAATGTCCCCCAACAATTAACACAATGACTTTCTTTTCAGGTTGAAAAATTTTTCTTTTTAAAATCTTTGAAATTGAAGGTAATGAAGAAATTTCTAAAAGCCCATATTTTTCATGAGTATAGATGGAAGCAACTTCTTCTAGAACACTTTCTCTCTTTGAGAGAGTTAATGTTCCGATTGTTTCATCATCCATCAAAGGTTTGACATATATATTTTTATTCAAAGAAAAATGACAAAAAAAAGAAAAAAAATGGAAATGAAAGCAAATCAAAACGAAGCAAAAGCAATTCTAAAGTGGAACAGTGCAATGTACAACAAGAAGAAAAGAAGAGTTCAACTTTCAAAATTTTTTTACAAATGGAAATTTCTCATAATCAATTCACAAAAAACCAAAAATGAAAAAATAATATATAAAAACACAGAAGCAAAAACAACAACCACATCTATCATGTTTAAAAAAGAATTTAATTTGACCAAAGAAATTCAACATCTTCAAAATGAATTTTTGAAGCTTCAAAAAGAGCAAACCGAACTAGAATACGAGACAAATAAAACAAAGCAACTTTTAGCAAAACAACAAAAATTATCACATTTTCAAACATTCAATCAGAATCTCTATTAAAACTGTTTATAAACATTAACCATACTGTTGTTATTTGTTAAAAATAAAAAAATAGTATAATTTGATAAAATGGTAAAAAATATTTAATACAAATAACAATTACAAAACCGAAATAGTTTTTGTGTTAAAAATAATTTGTTACTTGGATCGTCCTGACACAAATCTTTTTGTTTAAGCCCTTGATGAGAAAGTTAACAATCTTTCATTGCGTCCAACTCTCGAAGTCTTTCTGAACCGAATTATCTGTTCATCATTTTGACTTTCTGAATCTGATATTGGCTGTTTGTAGTGTTGCTTCCATATTGGTACATCGCCATTACTTCTTCTCCTTCCAATTCGACTTCCATAAACAAAGCTTAAGCGAGTTGGAACCTTTGGAACTGGATTTAGGAACATACTGTTCGAGATTTCATCGAGGGACTTTCTTTTATTTGGATCAATCTGTAACATGCTTGTTAACAATTGGCAAAAAAGAAGGTCTGTGTCGAAGGGAAGATGAAGAGGTGTTCTCTTAGGGCCCTTCATTGTGATGGAATCGTCCCATGGAAGTTTGTTGAAATATAATTGATATAATGTAACACCAAGAGCCCAAACATCTGCCTTTAATGGGTCATAGGCTTGATTTCCGTAGATTTCTGGAGCTGCGTATGATGGTGATCCCCATGAATTATTCACTAATCGATGATTGGGTGATAAAATTGAACAAAGTCCAAAATCTCCAATTTTGACTTTATCATATTTGCCGAGGAATATGTTGGCTGGCTTGATGTCTCGATGGGCAATCATGCGTTTATGACAATAATTTAATCCATCAACTATATTTCTCATGTATTTCCTGATGGTTGGAAGGTCTAATTTTCCTGTGTTTTTGAGCAAGTCATCGAGACTACCTTCTTCGCAAAGTTCAAGGATTTGGAAATAATATTCACCTTCTTGAAAATAGTCATAAACGCGTATAATGTTTGGGTGATCAAGTTTTATCAAAGCTTGGAGCTCCTGTAATTGTGGTTGATCACATGAAAGATCGTTATCAACTTCTGTCATTTTTGCGCAAAAATATCGTTGATATTTTATAGAATACACTTGGAAAGCAGTTGAGTTGGAGCCCTGTCCAATGATCTTTTGGAATTCATATCCGTGTAGTACAAATGGGAATGGTTCTTCCATCCAGTTTGAAAATTGCGCACAAAAAACGGGTAAGGTTTCTGTAGCGCAATTCAATAATTCAATACCACACAAAAGCTTTCGTTTTTCTGTTCGAAAACTGTTTTTCTCTTTCTTGCAAACGGTTTTTGGTGCTCTCAAAAGTCGACAACAACGCGCTTCTGCCTATCAAAAGCATTTTTAGGTTGTGCAGGTGATCGTGGCACTTTCAATAATTTGACTGGAACTTGGGTTGTGAGCTCTGTTTGAAAATGAAAAAAAGGGTTTTTTCACCAAGAAAAAGACTGGAACTCATCAAGTACTTTATAAAATATGAAAAAAATAAACAAATAATGTCATTCTTTCGAGTAATAAGAAAAGGCCTGAAGAATACTTGATTGAACCAAATGAATTTTTCTTATAAGAAATCATATTTTTCGAACTTTACGCTTTACACAATTTCTTAAAAGATTGTAGTCCATTACATTTAATAAATGGTACAAATAAATTAACAAATTATTGAATTTTATGATTCAAATAAGTACAATGGAAAATATCATTATCATGATATGTAACTCAATTCTGTTTTTTAACAAAAGTTAGAAAAGGTGATTTTTATTTATCTGGGTTTGTGTCGGAATCAGATAAACCAATTTGTTTGTGGATGTATTTTGTTTCTTTTTATGGACTCTATATTAAATTTAGACTCGTTTTGATCTTAGTAAAAAAAATGGAGTTTTCCATTCATTAAGGAATAGCTCATTCCTTGAGATTTTCGGGCTTAAGAAAAAGTTGCAATTAGGGGGTTTTCTTATCAAAAGTGCAAATTCTTATGACTTTTTCATGTAATTTTGATCGGAGTAAAATTCAAAAAATTTCTTATTATTCAAAAACATTTATAACATTACAAATATTTGTACTCAGGATGAAAATCCAAACAACTTGTTCCTAAACATTTCACTTGTATACTTCCCATGGTTTTTAAATTCCATATATTTATAGAACGCTAACAATGTAACGAATGAGTCTGATCCCGCCTGATGCTGAGTGCCAAATCGTTTTACTCCTAATTCATTTGCTGTTTCTTGAAGTCCGCTTGACTTTGATTCATATTTGGATACAACATATTTTAAATCATAAAAATTTGGAAAATATTTCGAAACTTGTACCATAAATTCTTCTTCGGAAAATGGAAGCGGAGAACCTGAAAGCATCTTAAGAAGATACCCAAAGTCATAGCTGCCATGAAAGCAAACCCATACAACTTTGGGATTAAGGATAAGTCCGCTAGCGAACAGAAGAGCAGCAAAATCAATAGATTCAATTCCTTCTTGTTCAAAACGAGTAAAATCAATCTCTGCTTGTTTAAGAAGATTAATGGCTTGTGGTGAGTATAAGCTTTCTGTGAGTTTGAATTTGAAATTAAATTGCCATGTACAACATGGCTTACAAAGTTCACCATTTGTATCGCCAAGCGTAATACCGATCTGAATTATATGTGTTAAGTTAATGTTAGTACTCATTACTTGATAACGTTGTTCTTTTGGTTGAAATGATTGAGGAGATTTTGCTAAAAAACCAGGAAATTCAGTATCCATTCCAACAAAAGTATATTTTTCGGCAAGTTTTGATATTAGTGTTAGTTCTTCATCAAGATTATAAGCCCAGACTTCTCTGATTTGTATCGGGCTTTCTTCCATTTAGCACTTTCGAATAAACTACTTAATTCCGAAATGTGAAATGCTCAATGAAAAGTGAATAAGTTTATTCACTTCTTATGGCTGACGAAACACCAAGGTTCAGGACACAAACAGTTAAGGCACTATTAGACATATCATTACAGGAAGCAAATAATGGGGAAAAGGTTCGAATTTCTCCGACAACAGCAGAATTGGTTGCAGAATATTTAAGATGCGTCGTTGTTGAAGCAACAGAAAGAGCAGCCAATGTCTCTGGAGATTCAAGGGTTGTTGATGAATCACACCTCGAAAAAATATTACCACAACTTTTACTTGATATTGCATAAAATCATTAATTTTTTTAATTACAAAATCTGTGCAAAATAAACAATAGGAAATAACACATGTTTTTTGTTGAAATTGTTTTCATTATGATTCTTATCACTATGTATTGCATAAAATCATTTCAATTGCATAACTTGGCTACTATTAGCGATACCAATAGGTTTATGATTAATAGTTGAATGGTATTTTGTTACAATACCATCTTCCATAAGGCTTTCAATGATTATACATTAATGATTGACGTATTATTTGTTGGTGTTAATAATAACTTATTATAATTTATTGAAAACAAAGTCAAATACATTATGATAGATCTAACCAATACTCGTAAATTATTTCTTGAATAAAAGAATTGCCTTTTTAAAATGTATTTGGTTGTGAATAGATATCTGAGTATTCATTCCTTTTAATACAATTGAATAATTCAAGATTTCATTTATACTTCCTTGTAAAAAAAAAATTGCTTTAATTTTAAAATTCTTATTCAGACATTTTAATAAATATAAGTTACGAACATAAATTTTTGTTGCAGTAAATGGTTGTGAAATATTCTCCAGGCTTATTATACTTTTGATAATAAAGATTACAATAGAGCTAAAAACATTTTTAATATTATCCTTACATATTAACAATTTATTAATTTTTCTTTTCAAACAAATTTTTCTGTATTTTCATAAGTTCGTCTTCATTTTCTTCGATGATTCTCAACAGTTCCATATTCTGTTCTTCAATTTTCTTTTTTCTTATATCTCTCAATTCTTTCATTGTCCTCTTGCAACTGTTCATTACTTTATTTGTATTCACATTATTAATCTTTATTCCATATTTTTCATACATTTCCAATTCCTCAATTTCCAATCTTTGTTCTTCACTTTCGAGCTCATTAATCTGCTTCTCAAGTTCATCTCTTTTTTTCTCCAATTGTTGCTCTTCAATAATACATTGCATTGCTTCGATTTTATCATTTTTTAGTAATTGTTTTGACTTTTCTTCTTCATCTTCGATTTGATTTATCTCATTATTTATATGTTCCAAGTCAATATTTAATTTTTCCATTCGTTCCTTAAATCTTTTGTTGATTTTATGCATTTTCTGAAGTTTTTTCCTTTCTTTTTCTTCTTTAATATGTTCATCATCATCTTTCATTAGATTTTTTCTTGTTTCAGCATTAAATTCTTCAAGCATTAAAAGGTCATTTCGGGCATTTTCAACTTTAACATGTAAAGGATTATCTGTAATGAAGTTTGGTTTTGCTTCATATTCATTATATTTTTGTTTTTCTTCATTCAATTCAGCTGTTTGTTTGATGATTTGTGAATTTAATTCGATTACGTGTTGCTCTATATCATGCGATTCATGTCGAATACGTTCGAGTTCATCGCGCGCTGATTGAAGCTCTGCGCTTTCACGTGTTACATCATTAGAGTTTTTATATTCCTCAGTTTCTAAATCAATATTGTATTCAGTATGATTAACTATATTCGAATTTATAGGAATTAAATTATTCTTTTGGGAATTTTGAAGGAATTTAAGTTTTTCTTCGAGACTTTTTATTGCTTTGGTAGTGAACTTGATCTGTTCCTCTTCTTCAGCAATTTCTTTTCTTTTAGTTTCCTCTATTTTTTGTAATTCATGGAGAGTAGAAAGCTTGAACTTGTAATCTGATTTTAAAGATCCCAACCGAGTTGTTTGATTTCCTTGTTCAGCAAAGGATTTTATTTCAGTGCCTTGAGGTTCTTTTCTATCAATTTCTATGAGTTTTTGAGTAACTCGTTTTTCGATTTGTAGAGCACGATCTTGAAGTTCAGACATTTCTTCTTCATGTTTTTGGAGAATTTGATTTTGATCAGTTAGTTCACGCTGTTTTGAAGCGGCAGTAGTACGAAGTTTTTTTAAAAGTTTAACTTTCTTTTTGATTTCTTGTTGTGCTTCTTTCTTATTTTCTTCAAACTTTTTTTGTGCTTCAATCAAGTCATTTTCAATTGATTTAAGTTGTTTTTCTCTGATTGATAATTCTGAATGTTTATAATCATGATTTTCTTCATTTTGTAATTTTGCACTTTCTGATTTATTTTCAATTCCTGAATGAAGTGATGAAATAAATTCCTCTAAAAGCTTTCCTGAACCTGATGAATAAGAACTTTCCATCAGATTAGATCCCTAAAACAACAAAGATAATTTTAAACGTGCACCAGACCAAGCGCTAACAAAATAAGGCATAACATGATTGAGGAGATCATAGGTATTAACACTAAAACTTTCACACAAGAATCAGAATTCTATGTTAAATACAAAAACCTTTCGTATAAACATTGTCAATGGATTTCACAAATACAATTAAAATTGTTACCAAATTTTACAAATCTTTTCAGAAAATTTACCAAGTATAGACAACCTTTTTGTGCTGTTAGTTTTGTCAAAGATTTATATAAACCATATGAAGTTTCATTTGATGAAGGTTATATCACTCCTCAGAAAGTTATAGCACTTAAGCATGTGGGAAAGGAAGAGCAGTATTTAATAAAATGGGTTTCTTTAGATTATGAATATTGCACATGGGAAATAGAATGTCCTATACAACTTATAATTGACTACAGAAAACTTATTCAACAACAAAATCCAATAAACATTGAAAGTCCTCTTATAAGAAATCCTGAAGATTTTACTCCAGTTTCACAATCTCCAATCTTTAAAGATAAACATACATTGACTGGATATGAAATTGATGGGTTGAACTGGCTTTACAACAATTGGCTGAATGATAATAACTGTATTTTAGCTGATGAAAGTGGTCTTGGTAAAACAATTCAAGCACTTTCTTTTTTAGTTTTACTTAGTCAAAAACATAGAATCAAAGGTCCTTTTATAGTTGTATCACAAATATCCAAAGTTCCAAGCTGGATTCAAGAAATTAATCGATGGACAAATTTTCGTTATCTTGCATACATTGGAAATGATGAGACTCGGAAAATTCTCAGAAAATATTGTTTCTATTATCCTGATGATGATAACAAATTGATATTTGATATTATTGTTGTTCCATATGAAATACTTATCAACGATTTCAACTTATTTGAGGACATTGAATTTATCTATTTAATTATAGATGAAGCACATAAAATCAAAGATTTTAACTCGAAGATATATCATTTTTGTAGTGAAATTTATGCAAAAAATAAATTATTACTCACTGGAAATCCAATTCAAAATGATTCATTAGAAGTTTATTCATTGTTTCATTTTATTGACTCAGATAATTTTCCTGATTATGAAGAATTTAAAAAGAATTTTACTGACTTATCTTCAATAAATAAAATCAACGAAAGTTCATACATTTTAAGGAGAGAAAAAGCAAATGTTGAATGTCCATTTGCACTTAATGAGGAAACAATCATTGAAACCGAAATTACTGAATTACAAAGAGAAACATATAAATTAATTCTCACTGAAAATAAAAATATTTTAAATCAAGCGCAAATACAAAAAAATGATTTAAATAACATTTTATTACAGCTTAATAAAGTTTGTTGTCATCCATATTTAATTAGTGGAGTCCAAACAACTATTGAAGATCAATTTAGAAAGAATAAAAAATATTCATCAGATTATATATTATCAAACAAAGAAGTTATGGAACTTCTTGTATTGTCATCGGGCAAAACTATTTTAATTCATAAACTATTACCAAAATTATATGATTCTCATCATAAAGTATTAATTTTTTCACAAATGACACAAGTTCTTGATATTCTTGAAAGTTATTTAACATATACAAATTACAAATATATAAGATTAGATTATAAACACTTAACAAGTAAACAACAAAATCCAAATGTTTTTGTATATTTACTTAATACAAATGCATTGGAATTAGGTTTAAATTTAAGTGATTTCGACACTATTATATTTTATGATGATGATTTGAACTTACAATATAATTTCCAAACACAAACACAAAAAGAAGTTAAAATATATCGATTAATTACAAGAGCAACACATGAAACAGAAATATATTTAATGGAATTCAAGAAATTTTTTGATAATAATGAAACTAATTTCAATGAAAATGAAGTTGAAATGGCTATAAGAAAAGGCGCTTTTTATGTATTTACTGAAGAAAGTGATGAAGCTTCTAAATTTATGAATGAAAAAATTGAAACTATTTTAATTTATAGGACACTTATTATTAATCGTAATGTTATTAACAACAGAACTTCTTTGCTTTCAAATAAAGATAATAACTTAAATATTAAAGGTGATTTTAAGTCACCGAATTTTTGGGAAAATATTTTAAATGATAAAAATATAATTTTTAATGATGAAAATCAACAATTTCATAGTGATAAAGAAATTAGTAATATAACAAATGATTTACAATTAATATATCAACATATGATTAATATGAGTTACCATTACATCGAAAGACATGTAAGCCCAAATTTGTTAAGTTTAGCACAATTTTTAATTGCACATATTTATCGGAAAATGACATATCAATCACAAAAACGATTTTCATCATATATCAAAAGAACTATTGTTAATCCTGAAAGATATATCAATAGTTATTCTGTATCTATTTTACGAAATCCTTTTTTTCTATGTAATCCTATTGGTGAAAAACAATTTGAACGATTTGAAAAAATCGAAAAATTATATGTTGCTGCAGTTTATCTTACGAATGAAACACTTCCAGATACATTTCAATTTGCGCCATCAATGCCAATGGATATAATTCCATGGGATCCAATTGATGACATTATGTTAATATCATTTTTGAGTGAAAAAGCATATGAGATACATAAAGATATAATTAATAGTCGAGTACCATATGTAAATGAGATAAGTAATTATGCTGATCAAATATTTAAAAGAATAACTTTAATTGTAAATGAATTAAGCCTAATTATTCCTGAGGATTATTCTGTTAAAAATAAGGTCATAAAACCAATAAATGTATTTAAATTAAAAAACACTTCGATTTATAATCAAAATATTCTTACTAAAAGTGATCAAATGAAATTACTTCGTGTTTTAGCTTTATATGGAATTCCTTCTGTTGATCCAATCGAGAAAATTAGAATGATATCTCATCTTGAACATATTAATCTTACTGAAATATCTTCTTTTGTTTATTCGGTTGTTGAATCAGACGATTATCTAAAGAGTATTGTAAAGATTCAAAATCCAAAAGGAACTACTTATGATTTGAATTGGGTTCCATGGAAGTCTCTACATAATATTAAAAATTTTGTCGGATTTTTTTGCTTTATAAGAATAAAATATGATTTGTTTAAAAATAATATAAATCAACTTAAATTTGATAAATGGGAGGAAGCACCTTCTTGGTGGAATACTAAATGCGATATTTATTTGTTTGAAAATTCATGTAAATACGGATTTTTAACATTCGCTTCTATGGCATCAATAACTACAAATT
This sequence comes from Histomonas meleagridis, assembly GCF_020186115.1. Classification (NCBI taxonomy): domain Eukaryota; phylum Parabasalia; order Tritrichomonadida; family Dientamoebidae; genus Histomonas; species Histomonas meleagridis. The sequence goes on from NW_027150927.1 coordinate 516,634, forward strand.
CAAATATTAAAATTAATCAGCAGAAACAAATTATAAATAAGTGGAAGAAAAGGGAATTAGACACATTACGCCCTTATTGTTGTAAATTGTTTACTCACTTGAGTTTCTTGTTTCCATTCAAAACAAGAGAAAAGAGATTAAAAGCAATTGTAGATCAAATGAATAATCAATAAATAAAGCAAATTGTTTGATTTACTCAATGTTTTCTCTCATTAATAACTTTTTATAAAGTGATATTTGGATAATTATATTAAAACAAAAGCAAAAATTAGGAAAGTAACCTCAACGAAATCTATTTTATTCTATTCTTTATGCTTTTCCACTTGCAACAATCAATAGAGCTCTCCATAGATCCTCTCACGAAAGATCCGTCTTGATGAATTAGAAGTCGAACTTTATCAAAATCTATTCCTTGAAGTTCTGATTGCTTCACATATTTCAACGCCTCTTGAGAACCAAGTTCGACAAATCCATGCGATGGGAAATTGCCTTGTTGATGAAACAATGAGCCATCAATTGTTTTGATACCAAGAAGTCGCGCAAATACAAGTTTTGTGACTTTTATGATCCTTTCAGTGAACCATTCTATTCCTATAATATCAGAATAAAACGGATCATCGTCAACAATTTTGAGCGCGTTATATAATTTGTAAAAAAACCTACTGTTTGTACTATTTTTACGTTGGAAAAAGTCATGAACTAAATCACCAAACGTTATTTCCTCATCTTTCCAATAATTATATGGAATGAAACCAAGCTTGAATGGATTGACCTTTATATTTGGATCTGTGCAAAGTGAATTAAAGCCGGTATTTTCTGCAATATTAAATTTTGGAATTGGAAGAGTTTTCTTACACAATCTTCTTGGAATATTCTCATTATGGAGTTGGTTGAATATTTCTGATATACCAAGAGTTGTTGAAATTTGAAAAGGGACGAATGGATATTTTTGATGATATAAGTCTTTTTGGAATTCATTGTTCTTATCTGGAGAAATGATACCACTACTGGTATTTTTGATCTTTTTTGTTTTTAGAGATGAATTCTCTATTTCTGGATTGATTGAAAAAATAAAATCAAAATTTTCATTTTCAAAGGAGAAAATATCTTGTGGATTTAAGGTGGGAACAGGAACCTTGGTTTGATCAATCCTTTCTTCATCCCATACAAAATCATCATTCTCAAAGCTGAAACACATTCCGAAGCAATGTTGTAAAATGAATTTCGATTCAATAATTTTTTTGTAATGACTTTTGAAAGGATTTCAATGGTCTATGGTTTGACGTCAAAAGGTCCGTACACAATCCTTTCTGCCAATTGTGAAGAATGAACATCGGCTCTAAATACCAATAAAATTTTCAATGGAACTCACAGAAAAATCGATTATTTTCAATAGATTTTATTGAATTGGTATCAAAACTCCACTTTTTGTCAAGATTACAACAGTGAGCGTCATTTCTTTCAAAAAGTTTCTTCTTGCCACACTGTTCTTAAATTGTTCATAAATTGGGTTATTTTCATTGAAATATCATATTTATTTATATCATTTGATAAAGCCATTTAAGAATTCACTCAAATCATCAGTTTAAAATGGGAAATATCAAATGCTATTTAACAATATATTTATTAAGATTCACAAAGAATATTCATATAAATATCAAAACAATCTCAAAAGAGTATACATTTTTAAAAAACAGATTAATTCCTAACTTTAAATTTAGAAGAAAGAATTTGAGTCAATCTCATCCATCACTTCGAACGAATGCTTTCGTAGCAAGTTAAATAATTGCTTCGACACTTCGTCGCCAGAATATTTCTTATTTTCATCGAACGTTTCATTCATTCCGTCGAAAACTGCATTCATAAGCATCTTCACATAGTCCTTTGCTTTAGCTTTAACTTTATCAGAGTTTTCGACTGCTGACTTCTCCAAAAGTCTTAATTCGAACTCTGAGTCTTTAAGTTCCGCATCAATTTGTGTCTTTTTACGCGTTACAGTATCCAAAAATTGTTTCGCTTTATCTTGTTGTTGCTTCGCAACATTGTTTCCGGATTGTTTTGCTTTCTGTTCTTGTAATTGCTTGTGTAGTGAATCAAGCTCAGCTTGTTGCTTCTGAAGACGAGCTGAATAATTCGTTATCTCTTTGATGACTTCATTGGAGTTAACGGTTCTGTTAACGTTCACTTTATTGAAAATTGAATCTATCGTTTGCTCAAGAGAGGAAATGCGTCGAGAGAGATCTTGGTTAGATTGAGATGCGGAAGCAGATGTAGAAGAGGATGTAGCAGGAGTTGGTGTTGGCTTTGGTGTCTCAATTGTTACATGTGGTGGCTCTGGATCTTTAGGCTTTTCATTATTAGCTGGTTTGTTGGGAACAGCCATGGCTGATGGAAGAGCGCCAACCTTTTTAAGTTTATCAATTTTTTCTTGTTTATTGTCGTTTTCAATGATTGGCTTTGGATCTTCAACTGGTGGTTTGACTGGTTTGGCGGATTTAGGTGAATCACCAGAACTGCTGCGATTATATTTTACATGCACTAAAGTAATATGAAAAACAATTGGACCATCTGGATTTGGAAGGAGTTTATCTGAATCGTATAATTGTTCAGGAACATATATGATACGAGTTGAACCATGGGTCATGCCGCAGATTCCGTTTGATAATGAATTTCCGAGGTTTTGTGGTGTTATATATGATGAAAATGATTCTCGATTTATAGAAAGTTTGTCTATATAAGGAAAATCAGAAAATGAAAAACCATAACAATTCATTTCAACTTTGTCATTTATCTGAATTTTCTCATCTTCATTATTTAACTTAACATCAAAAGTTGAAATGCTGTTTTGGTTTTTAAATGATAATAAAAAACCCAACACAGCCTCTGCTTTTATTCTTTCCTTTTCATTTATGAATTCGAGTTTCCATTGTTTATTTTGATTCGTTATATTCCAATTATTATTTTCATCTAAACTAAATGAAAAACTGGGCTTAATAAGGAAAGACACGAGTGCCGGGCCGCCTGAGTTTTGCAAAGTAAAGCTTATGCCATTTGATGTTGGCATAAAACTCAGCATGTAAGGTCCGAGAGGTTGATTAGCTCCTGTAATCTTTATTAACTGTGAAACGCGAACACGAAATTGTATCAAAGGTGCTGTCCTGTTATTGAAAATTTGCTTGAAAAAAGAATCATCGCTCAAAATCGACATCTATTTGACACTTTTTTCATCGAATACATTATTCAAATACGGTAACAAGCAAAAAGTGGAATTGCATCATCGTTTGAAGTAGAGAATCATTTCAATTCGAAATGTTTTTAAACTCTAATGCATTTTACTTATAGTATATTTTCTTTCATTTAGCTTAAAATAAATTTTTTATAATGAGATTATCATTTTTGAAAAATGCCATGGCATAAATAATAAACTTTCTTTCCATCGATAATAATTCTCTTTAATCCAATAGCTTAAATTTCTTAAGTTTAATCAAATATTTCATTTATTAATAATATTTATTCTTTATCAAAATAAATTATTTTTTTCGCTATACTTAAACCTCTCCATAATTGGTAAGTTTCCTGTTCTTGCTCTTGTAAAGATACTATTTTGTATTTCGTTCCTAACATCATCGAAGCAGACCATTTCTTTGCCATTCATCAAAGCAGTTATAGCTGCCTTTTGGCACACGCCTGTGATATCCGATGCCGTGAATCCGTCGGTCATGTCAGCCAGCATTTCCAAGTTATCCTCCACATTATTCTCATGTTTTATTTCTTTCATTGCAATTCCGAACACACTTTTCCTGTCCTCTTTCGATGGATATGATATCTCAATTATTTCCTCAAATCTTCCGGGCTGTAACAGCGCCGGGTCAACTGCCTCAAGAGCATTCGTTGCGGCGAGACAAAACACTGCTCCATGCTTAGCATTTAAGTCAAGTTGTGCAATTAAATGTACGACAAGTCGATTGGAATCGGCTCTTCTCTCATTCCTGCGACCAAAAAGCGCTTGTATCTCATCAATGAATACAATGGATGGCGAGTCAGCACGCGCGCATTCGAATACACGCGTAAGTCGCTTCTCACTTTCGCCGACTTCACAGCGAAGAAGATCTGGAATAGCAATCGAATAAAATCGACAATGACATGAGTTGGCAGCAGCCTTAGCAAGTAGGGTTTTACCTGTGCCTGGTGGCCCATAGAGAATGGCGCCGCTTGGAGATGTTAAACCCCAATTTGATACTTTTTCGGAATTGGTAACACACCATGATGTCATCATAAGAACAAGTTCTTTGGCGCGGGTTGCACCACCAATGTCTTCAAAAGTGATTTTGGGAATGAGATTCGTATTTTCTTTGGTTGGTGGTTGAATCATTTCTAATGTGTGTTGGAAATAACGTAGTAAAAAGGGATGAACATTGGAAGAAGAACGACATGCTGCAATTAACCTTGGTTTTTTGGAAATTAATCGATATAAAAAATTATAATCAACATCTATAGATGGAAAAAGAGTTTCAATAGCATCAATGAAAAGAAGTTTATCTTCACGAATGTGACGTTCAATAATTGAAGCAGGTGAAATTCGTGGATTTCCATATAACTCATTTGCTGAAAGATAAACATAATCGAAATTTTGTTCATAAGTTCTTATTTCTTGAAGGACTGATAAAATCGTTTCTGTTTTCCCGCATAATGCTGGTCCTGTTATCAAAATTCTTATCTTTTTTTGTTTTAATAGTGTTTTTAAGTATAATTTAATATTTTCATTGCTCATGTGTAAGACATGTGAAATGAAACATTATCAAGAAATGACCAATGCGAAAAAACGTTTATTCCGTAATTTCCAACTTTTTCAAATAAACGCTGTACAGCGTCAAGGATGTGAGTTCACTTTTTTGTTATGCAGCCACAGGGAATTCCGGACGAAGTCATGAATTGCATCAAGAAAATGGAACAAGAACTCGCACTTTGGAACGCAGATAAAGAAGAAAGAAAACGTGGCATAGAAAAATATTACAAAGAATTAGAAATTTATCAAAAGAATTGTAATATAGATGAAGAAGCACTCAACTTCCTTATACAAAAATCTTTCAGCATAGGTAGATATTCTGGTTTCAATGGGCTTTTTGCTCATTCTATTTCCATTATAATCAAAACCCCAGAAGCAAGGAACGCACTTATTTCTTTTTGCATGAAAGAAGGAAATGATGTTCCTTACTATAGTGCCTACGATATTGCTGCCTTTATCCGTAATATAGAAGATTTACCAATTGGTATGAAAGTTTCTGATTTCTTTGAACAATTTTCTGGAAAGAAAGTTTCTAAAGAATTCATGCCTTTAATTGACCAATTGAGTGATATCATTGAACCCATTTATCCAGATTTAATATCTCAAATCAATGTAGAAAGGACTAAAGCAGCAAAAATTGTTGAATCATCTATCCGAAATGCTTACATCCCAATCGTTGAACACGTGGATTCAACAGATCCTCGTGTTTCTAAATTTGGAGGGAAAATGCCTTTTTTAGCTACAAAACAAGACCACATATGCAAAAAGTGCCAAAACAATTTCTCTCCTATTTTCTCATTATATATAAAGAATCTTCCTGACGATATCCAAGCACTGTTTCCTGAGGAAGATCGTGACTCTGTTCTTGTAGGATATGGATGTTTGTATTGCAATGAATTATATGAAGATTGCTTTGCATGTTTATATCACAAAGAAGAAATTGACCAAATAACTTATGGTGAAGTTGATCATAAATATGTTTTAAACGAAAGTAGAGTTGTTACTGGTTGGGAAAAAGTTGAAATGTATCCACTTAGTTCAGATAGCATAAATTTGGATTATGAATTAGACAAAGTAGATAAGTACTTCATTGGTAAAATCTTAAACACAAAGTATACCAAAGAATTAGAAAAAAAGATGAAAACATATTTGGGTGGTTATCCGATATTTTGCAGAGGGGACTATCAACCAGAGAACACAATACTACTGATGGAACTGATGCAGTCAGAGGCATCAACAGCTGATTGGGGAGAATTAGTGAACCTTGGAACTGGACAAGTCTGGATGACAACCGGTGAAAATTATGGTGAGTTTTATATAACATTAAACTAAGTATTTTCTTTAGGGTTTTTACATTTTGTCAAAAACTAATTTTCTGCAAATAATAACTAATGTAAAATTGTGCGTCTTTAGATTAAACTAATGCACAAACCGAATGCTTTTGATGCATAAAATCTCTGCCATATGTTCATTGGTAATACCAATCGAACACAAGGAATTTTGAGACTTGGCAAAATGATGCGAGACGTTAAGTCATTTCACTTTGAATATAAAAAAACGATGAAGAAGGCCGTTAAGACACATTGGGATGACAACTGTATTCGCTGGTATTTGCAGTATCGACCTATATTCTAAATGCGATCGACTTCCAAACCTTGGTGAAACATTAAAAGGAAATGAACTAAATAGAGGTTATGGAGGAAAAGCTTCTAATGCATGTGCACAATATGCTTTTCTTGCAGGAGAATCCCATAAACCATCGCTTTTAACATGCGTTGGTAACGATTCTGATGGGAAAGAAATTCTCTTTTATTTCAATAAAATCAATATCAATAATGAAATGGTTCAAACATTAGACAATGTACCAACAGGATTAGCAATCTGCTTTGTCCTTGACAAGGGTGAGTCTGCTATTGTTATTCACCCATGCAATCCAACTAAAGAAATGATAATCCAAAATTCCGAAAAGCTCAGCAAAAGCAAATATCTGGTTACAAACTTTGAAATGCCTGTTGAAGTTACTGCTGAAGCTCTTAAGATTGCGCATGAAGGTGGATCCACAACAATTTTAAATGCAGCACCAATTCCAGCAAATTTAGACAAAAACATCTTCAAAAATGTTACAATTGCCATTGTCAACAAGGTCGAGCTTGAAGCATTGGGTAACGTCGATGAGTTATTTGGGTATGGAGTTCAACTCGTTGTTGTCACACTTGGAAGTGATGGTGCTGATTTATACCAAAAAGACAAAGAGAAAATCCACGTAGCAAGTCCAAAGGTCAACGCAATTGATACCACTGGCGCTGGTGACTCATTTCTTGGATCATTTTCATATTGCATTTCAATGGGAATGGGATATGAAGAAGCTGCAAAATTCGCATGCATTTGTGCTTCAATTTCTGTTCAAGGCATTGGAACACAACAATCATATGCACATGCTGATCACCCACAGCTTAAACCAATCCTTCCTAAGTAAAGTCTAAGTTTAACTGAAAATTTGCATGAAAAATTTTGAAATGAATTTAATTTTAATCCTTTTGTCTTTTTTATGCTGAAAAACAATTTAGAGAAATTCTTTTTGTTAACAAATTTATGATTTTGAAGTAATTTTTTTTTTTAAGATTTAATGTATTTTGGACTCAAGCCAAACCATCATAACATTCAGAATTAAATTATTAGTATTGTTAATTAGTATTTTTAATATATAAGGCAATATATAATTGTGGAATCTTTCTTGAATAATGAGATAAGGATTTCAAATTTCATCACAATATTGCTTAACATATCGAAATTATATTGATAATTGTTCTTCCTTTATTAGAATTAAAAGAACACTTGTATTATGTTAATAGAATTCATTTTCATCCTTAATATAGAAAGTATCGGTTTTTAAATCTATAGAGGTCCAATACAAGATTTACATCAAGCTATTTCTAGGTATTTTTTTTTATCTAAATCCCAAGTTAACTTATATTTATAAATTTTAACATACGGAACACTATATCAAAAAAAATTCATTATAATTTTTATAACAATACCTGCAGTAAAAGGAAAATAAGTTTGCTAACAATCAGAACTCTTTTCGAAATATATATTTTTAATCGAAATTGTCTAAAAAAAACTTCATTTGTGTAAAAAACCAATAAAATCTCAAAATTCATTGATTGTGATAAAGATAAGCATTGCAACAAATTATATTAATGCAACATTTCATGAGATAAAAATTACGTACAGAGTGTATTTAAGGTTTATTTCTAGCAATGTAAAATTACCTCCTATCGTTAGACATTAATTTCAAGTTTTAATAGCATTTCATAATGGCATAAATATCTTAAGGCAAAAAAACAAATCTCATGAAATAAAGATGAAAGCATATATATAAATTAACCATCAGTCAGCTTTGCTTCAATACTTATTTGAGTCATGTTCACATTTTATTTTTTATTATCCAATAAGTTCCACAAATGAATATTCCCACATAGTGTCAAGTTAGGAACTTGCTTTTGACATATGATATGAAATATCTTTGATATTTACATTATGTCAATTGAATACTTTATTTGAAAAAGTAGTGGCATAAATAAATTTGAAAAAAATGTCAAAATTTTGGAAATAAATGCCACAATTTGGCAGAACCATTTGTCCAATTAGATGGCTAAAAGAAGTGTTGAAGCACTAGAAGCAGTCAGGAGAAGAGATATTGGTGAGTTACAAATTAATCAGGTTAACCCAGAAGCTCAAAGATGGATTGCAACTATTAACAATTATTCTGATGATCAGTATAACAGTGTCAAGATATTTATAACAATGTGGTGCAGATATGGAATAGTAGGAAAGGAAATTGCACCAACTACTCAAACTCCACACCTTCAATGTTATTTCCATTTAAAAAAGAGAATGAGAAAACAATCAATATACGCTAAATTAGGTTTTAATAATTTTTATCTAGAAGTTGCAAAGGGTACAGAGGATTCTAATATTCGTTATTGTAGAAAGGAAAATAATTATTTTGAAGATGGTAAATTACCTGCAACAGTTGAAAAAAGATTAGGAGAAGATGATTTTTATGGGCAAATGATGAAAGATATAAAGGAATTGTCAATTGAAGAATTAGATGCTAAATATCCTAAACAAATGATTCTTCATCGAAATCAAATTCTATCAGTTAGAAGAGATTCAATGTTAAGAAATGTTGCAACTAGAGGAACTTATAACGGAGATTTACAAATAAAAAATTTATGGATTTTTGGTAAAGCAGGAATTGGAAAATCTAAATGGGTCCACCAAGTTTCACCACTAGAAATATACCCTAAGGCATTTAATAAGTGGTGGGACGGTTATATATTGAATGATCATAAAATTGTCTGTATAGATGACTTCCCTTGGAAAGGGGATGCATTAACTCAGCATATAAAAATTTGGGCAGACAGATATCCATTTTTGGGTGAAATAAAAGGAGGATCTATGGTAATTTATCCTGGTACATTTAGACTAATTATAACTAGTAATCACAGTATTGATGAATGCTTCCAAAATGCTTCGGATGAAGATATTCAAGCTCTAAAACGTAGATTTAAAGAAGTGCAAATATTGGCAACTGACGATTTATTCCTACAGTCTAACGTAACTTTTGAAATGATCCAGTAATCAATTCATTTGACTCAATAAAGAGCCTCCTAAAATTATTTTTTAGGTACCAGTCACTTTTTGAGTTGGCGACCGTTATGAGCAATTTTTTTTGGTGACGGTTGACGATCAAAATGAATTGAATATAGAAAATAAAGTATTCAATTCAGGTTATTGGGCGACCGTTATGAGCAATTTCTTGTAATTTTTGCTAGGTAATATAATCTTGCTCAGGTACCACTAACGTCCTCCGCAAGATGAAGGCCTAGCAAAAATTATTTTTATTTTTAAACGTCCTCAAATAACGGTCTTTTGAAAAATAAAATTAAACCTAACCCCCACCCCTAGTACACTTTATACTGATCACCTGTCTACGCCCTTTTATAAAAAAAGTGCTCCGCGGAGTCGGGCTTCGGCAGGTTTGTGATAAATGCACTCATTCGCCATTAGGGCTCTCTTTGGGGGAGGGGGGGATTAATTTTATAAAATAAAGAAAAATTAAAAAAGAAAATTTAATAGCCCATTGAGCGAACAAACTTTGTTATTATCACTCATGTGCATAGTCAAAAAGAAAAAAAGTTATATCGAAAAAACCGATAGAAAAGAAATGTTTTTACAACTGACTAAACATCAAATTAAAAAAATTAATTGAAAAAATGTCAAAAACACATCAAAAAAAGCAAATTTAACTACGTACGATAAAAATTGAATAAAATTACAAATGTAAAAATAAATTCAAAAAAATAAAATATGTCAGTTATCTTTAAAAATAAAAAAGATATGTCAAATAACTAGGTGAAAATAACTGTCAAACCATCGATTGTAAGAGCTTAGATTGTTTACTGATTCCATTCCTTGAATACTTTACTAGAGAGAAATAAGTTATATAAAAAATCAAACAGTCTTAATTAAATTACTATTGGCAATTAAGAGAATGAAAAAGTGACAGAAAGGACATATCATGTGAAAAACATCATATTTACTAATATCAATTGAATGGTTTACAAGAAAAGTGACAATATAATCATCATTGAAAAAATTGGATAAAGATAATACTACAAGTACTGGAAATGGAATTATAACATTGAATGGAACACATCCCTTAACTTTTGCCACAAAGAGAATATAATTATAAATTAATATTTAAAGTCGAATGACCAAAGAAGAAAAATAGTGTCATTTATTAGATGGAATACAAAATTACAGAAGTATTGATGGTAATGGTGTAGAAGTATTTAAAGAAAACGTATCAGTCAAAGGAATAAAACCTGGAACATCTGAAATGGAAATAGAAAATATTGGTATATTAACCTTAATAGTAGATCAATTTCATAGACATCTTTTAGTACTAGTACCACCAGGATAATTAACAATGGTATCTTGAATAGAATAATCAGAATCCTGCCATTGTTCTTAAGAACTTCATAAGCACGATCTAAATCATATTTAGTAGAGGAGGATTAATGAGTGGTACCAAATTACGTTGGAAGACACGTCCCTTATTGCGTGAATAAGGGGATTCACTAATAGGTTCTATACGATGTGGATCAAACATAAAAATAACAGTGGGAAAATTTTTATTAATAAGTAATAGCATAATTTAATTGAACAAGTAAAAACTTATAGGTTATTTCAGTACCAGGAATAGATACTAATATAAATTTAAATTTATATAAATCGAAAAATTAATTTTTACACAACGAAAATATTTTCAATCAATTTGTAATCCATTCTTCTTCATCCATCGAATGATAACTTCTGCGCCAGCGTGAGGAGCACTATCAACTGCTTTACGTGATCACGTGATCATTCCCGACCTTTACTTTTCACTGGGGGATTTCCGGGGTCTTCGACCCCCGGAGGTGCCCTTCGGACCCCTCCGAAGGTCTCAGACCCCTTCAATCCTTCGAGTGTGCTCGCTCCGCTCGCAACAAAAATCAAAATGATTTTTGTGAGCCATACAATTCGATAGAAAATTTGAATGAGCATTCAATTTTGAGAGAACGCGAAACTTTTTCATAGGGACGATAGCACTTTTTATGCCACTTTTCGCATAAACCTATCAAAAACCTCGTATAGCCAGCACAAATTGTCCCCCATTATGTTTGGCCGGACATTTATTTCATTCAATTTATCTTTGGTTAGAGGTTTGTAGTCAAAAAGCGACGGTTATATTGTTTGGTCGCATGGCAAACTTTATTTTTATAAATGCTTAAACCTGTGACTAAAACGTATTTTTGTACTTCACAAAAAGAAAACCGTTTTCCGCCTGAATACCACACACACACAGCGCTATGTGAGCTTCGTGCTACGCACTCGCTCCCACTCGCGCTACATAAACTAAAGGATGAACGGTGTAAACGCGATTGAATTATCAT